>NC_136903.1:48858369-49416599 GCF_949606895.1 Notothenia rossii | reverse complement strand
AGGGTAAACATCTCCGCTCTCTGACCGCGGCTATAGTTAGTAGTTGCGTTGAGTTGAGCGGTTGTGTTTTAGTGAGCTGGTATTTTTCGGTAGTTTTACATTGTATTTCACCATTTGTAATCATGGTGCAGTATTTTGTTTGTGCAGGTTGCACAAATACCAGCCTGTCAGGACATCGAGTCCGCAGTAAAAAGGACCGGAGCTAGCGTTCGTTCCTGTGTGCGTTGTGCATCCACCTCCCTGCAGCACATACTCTCCACAGCTTTATCAGGAAACCGTATTACTGCTCTCTCCCCCCCTTCGCTGCTCTCTCTCTCTCCCCTCCGGTACACGGCACCGTAAGACGTAGTGTGGAGTTGCATTAGGTAACGCTGTTGTGGCTGTACTGCTCCAGCCGTCTCCTTTGTGTTTGTTTGTTTCCCCCTGTCTGTGTTGTTTGTGTGTGCGTGGTGGCTGTCACTCCTGGCTCCCGGCTCAACCTCCACTCACCTGCTGCAATCAGCTGTGCACCCTCCCCGACTACACACCTGCTTTCCATCAAGCCATTTACAACGGCATATCGACGGAGGCTCCACAACCTTTCTCCGCCAGATCGTCAAGTATCAGCCGTATCTCGCGTCTCCCCTCCGGTAAACAGCACCGTAGTGTGGAGTTGCATTAGGTAACGCGAGATACGGCTGATACTTGCGCATTAGTTTCTGTTATGGATCAGTATCAACAGTCCTGCCGATAACGTTACTATATTATCAATGCTACGTTAGTTATAGCCTGATATATGATTGCTAAATTCACAATGTTGTGATTTGATGTTAGCTAACATTCTGCAGCTAACGCCGGTCACTCACCAAGATAGCTGCCCAGTTCTCCACTGGTTCTCCTCACACCACAGCTCAATTTCTCTCCGATGGCCATTGTTTCTTCTAATCCTAGGCTGCTCCTGGTCTCTTGGACGCCTAGCAGGCTCATAATATGCATTCAAATATTCATGTTCAACTTCTTCTGTGTCTTCTGTGTCAAAACTAGCATTGGGATCCATGTTTATTAATACGTTACACCGGCCGCTCTCCCCCTTGTTTCCCCCGTGTTACGTCACACGCGGGAGGTCACGTGCCGAGGCTTTTTTATGCGGAAGTGAAAATGTCTTACAAAAACGACGCCAGATGTCACTGTAGTGTATATTTTTGGGAAAATCTAGTGTATTCATCATTTTCCTACACATTTATCCACAGGTGTCTTTAACCTGGAAGTTGCTCTTTAACCATGCTATGCGAGCATTCACATACTGAGTTGCATAAACCTAGCAGGCCAATCGGGGCGAGCCTACCTGAATGCGCGCACATGCCCAAAGTATATAAGGCGGCTACGCCTCCTGGCTGTTATCCTATACCCTCTTCAGCGAGCTGCATATGGGTACAGTGCAGGGGCGGACTGGGACTACAAATCAGCAGGGGCGGACTGGGACTACAAATCAGCCCGGGACTCTCGACCGGCCCACTTTGGTACCGCCGGCCCACCGCAAGTAAATACCGCTAGTAAATTGTCGACTAATAATGAAGAAAATTAACACATTTGTTGCAATAGCAATTTATGCACTAACTGGGTCATTCTACAGAAAAGGTGGAAGTACTGTCACTTACTTTTGCAGACACCAAAATACATGACGTTGACCTAATACTCACATTCATTATATATGTTGAATAAATAGAGATTGTCTTTGCAATGGTACTAAATTAAAAATAAATTAAAAAATGGTTTTATACATAAATTGCAATTTATTTAAAATGCCTAGTTCAAGGAACTGCCTTGTCACTTGGAAGTGGAGGCTATAGTTTTTTTTTCAATAAATAAATCTAATTTATATTTACATAACATTTCAAGCATTAAATATAACACTGAAATAGTAAAAGAAAACGCAAATTATTATTAATAATATCAAATAAATGTCAGTCACCCAAAATTACGTCATTGGTGTTACTGCTACACAAAACGCTTTTATTTTGAAATAATGTATTGTCTCTGAAGTGCCTCCTGTAACAAGGGATCATTTGAGGCAGTGCAGTGGACAAAGACATAAGGAAAGTCAGATACTTCTTACTTTGTTTGTTAAAGGTGTCATTTTATCATCAAATTTGACGTGTCTGTCATTAGTGTTACTCATTTCATAGCCCTAGGGGTGAACATTTGAATGGGAAAATGTATTGTATTGAAGAGTTAAACGATTTTGATATTGACTGAAGCCATATTTGGTCTGACACATTGCAGCCATTTTGTTAAAATGGTAGTGTTTTCTCCAAATTGTCACTGGTGTTACAGTCACTGGTGTTACTCTTCTTCCTGGTAACACGTAACACCAGTGACATTCCTATACAAATAAGCATTTTATAATGTATACAAATAATAAAAATACTTTAAGCTCTACTTGTTGTGGATTCATCAAGTTAAGAGTTAGTTATTGCTATTTAACAGGTTTTAGATGTGTTTAGAAGGAATATATTTCAGCAGATTTGTATCACCCAGATTCCACCTTTTCTGTAGAATGACCCAACTACATTACTACTTGTACTACAACATTTGAATCATCAGTTCTTCCTCATTTTCCTCAATTGTTCGTATTTGGTTTATTAAAATAATGATATTGTGGTCATTGTTAAAAAATGTCTGCTATTATTATGAGTATTATTATTTTTATAATGCACTTTCTGCCTTCCTGTCATTAGGAGTTAGACATGTAATGGCTATGTAATTGATTTGATTAGAACCTTCATTATCCTAAACTGCTGGGACATTTTGCCAATACCTTTATATTTTCTACTCTTCACTTACTTCGGCATTGATGTACAGAGCCGACAGAAGACCTTGTTTATATTGGCATCATATTGAGAGGTGCAGCCAGTGACGCGTCCTAAAACCAGGAAGTAAGCTGCTGGTTCCCTCGACAAGAAGCAATGGGATTTCTCCACAGGGTTTTGGAAAATGGCTGGAAATAAGGTCTGTGGAAAACGAACCTGTTTGATAAATGCACTTTTTGTTCAGCCGGATAATCTCCACATGTGTACCCTACTTTTATAATTTTCGAATCATAAATCTAATCGATAGATTATAAAAGGGTTTTAGGACGTGTCACTGCACCACTAGAAGCCAACTCCATCGATCAAGCTGGCTGAAACTTTCTCTCCCTCTTCTTCTCATGCTCCTTGTCACTCTCCTTTAACTCCTCCGGTGACTTTATTTTATTTGAAGATTGTTTTTTGCCCGGCGCTTGGCCGGTTACCGCTGGTATTTAAAACAATTTTGGCGAATGGTTAGGTGGCGCGATAGTCTGTAGTGAAGGAGCGCGCTCCCGCTCACGGGAGCCTGCTCGCGCTCCGCAGCAAACAGCGGTTTGCTTTTCACCCAACAACGACAACCGACTCAAGGAACGCTAGTTGTAGCATTATTAAACGAAACAATTTAACTAAATTGCTGGTCAAAATACCAATACCACAGGAAAACATTTTTAAAGCAATATTTTTAGTGGCCCGAGCAGGCAAGTGGAAAGTAGCCTACTTTATGCTGGCCCGGGGTGTCTAAATAGTGCTTCCGGGCCAGCGGGCCATTTATAATGTTGAGCCCTGGCGGTTACCGGCCGGCCCACATCGTCCGACCGGCCCACTTCAGTACCGGCCCATCGGGATTCATCCCGAACGTCCCGACGGCCAGTCCGCCCTGGTAGAGTGGGTGGAGCGCCCTCCAGTCCTGTACGGGGTTTACAGAATACTACTTTTCCCGGGTCCCTAAGGGGCCTGGCGTAGACCAAGACGCCGCCGTGCATATGTCCTCCACACTCACGCCGTTGAACAAGGCTGTTGACACGGCCATACCCTGTGTAGAGTGTGCATGGACCCCAGTGGGGAAGGCCCTGTCCGCCTGCCCGTAGGCATGTGAGATGCACTCGCAAAGCACACAACTGTTTGTACGCCTAATGGAAGTCGTGCGCCCTACATAACATGCCAGCGCACACACCGAGCAGAGGAGGTGCAATTTAGCCTCCCTGGCCCCCGTATGGGGTGGAAGCAACCTGATCTCACCAGAATGCGTGACTCCACCACGACTCCTTAAAACCGCATTGCATGGTGGAGTCACGCATTCTGCTACATTTACGTGTCGGCACCACGCAAACAACCCCAATGTAAAGTGAATGAGGCTCTTTTGTCGTGGTGCCCACACGCATTTCTACAATGTCCTGCAGTGAGCTTTTAATATAAAACGTTTTTTAAATCTACTTTATAGCTTGTAGTAACTCGCGGGAGGCTTCTTTTATTTTATTTGTATTCATAATCATTTTTATTTTTCGTCAGAATGTACAAATTACATTAGTTGCACATTTTTGTTCTCAAAAAACAGTGCATTGTGTGTAATACAACTGTGATTTTTATTAAATTAGTTAGTTTTCAAGGAAGGCCAGAGCTTCAGCTGCGTCAAATAGATTGTTCCCTTTAGTTAACGTTATTTAAAAGATAATGATCATGCCCCCTTTATTGTATTACTAGCGTCCATTCCCATTGGATAACGGAGAATTGTACACCCGGAAGTAAGTATTCTCCTTACTGTCGATTGATTTTACAGTGATATCTGCACTACTCATCAACTCAAAAATACCTAATTATCCTTGTTAATTACACAACATTGATTGGTTTAAATTGTGTACAATGCTTTGGTATTTTTCCCCTTCGATTCGGAGAAACAAATATTCTTTCTGAGTTTTTGGATGGCAGAAGACACTACACTACCCAGAATCCTCAGCTATCCTTTGGGACTACACCATGTGCTTAGCTTGACAAACCCCGTGATCAGTCCTCAAGCTCTGTGATTGGTTGACCTCCAACTGCATTCCATATGAAAAAAAACGTTTCGTAAAAGTTAAAATCATACTTTTCTGTGTTGCTGTGGGTTTTTTCCATCGCTTTTGTGTTACAAATATAAAAACAATAACAGAATATATCCGTCGTAAACTAAACCAGAAACAGCAGTATATTTTATTGTGTTAACACTGTAAACTTTACAGCTTTTTAACCCGCACCTCCTACTGGTTAAAGCACGTTATTACACGTTTAGAGTAATTGCAATGCAGGGAGATTGTGTTGCTTTTTAAATGACTGTTATAAAATGCCTTTTTCTTAATGTCTTTCATTTTTGTAAAGCACTTTTGAATGTGTTATATTTGATGAAAACATTTAAATATTAAGAGTACATACAAAATAGTGGGAAAGTAGAAGGTCAATGATATAAATATAGAATAGAAAATATCAAGAAGATATACTGTAAATAATATCTACAATAAAACAGTTTAGTGCCTTATAGGAGGATGTGCAAAACAGACAAACTAATAAGGCGTTATTTAAACATTAAATAATACTTTAGGTTAAGGTCTTCTTTCAAATAAGAAAAAGCTTTGGGGGTATCTATCTACAGATACATATTAAGCTTGACAAAGTACTTAACGTCTAATATATTGCACGTTTTTTTTTGGAACTTGACAATCAACTTTCCTGCAATGTTAACTATGTTGAAGCACTTATTTTAACCGATATTATACATATTTATGATACTCTTATAAGATGTATGTAGATAGAATAACACATGTGCAGAATATGACAGTTTAATGGTGGAGGTATACACACATATTGATAGATGTCTTGTAATGCACTGTTGAGGAACCTGTGACCCAAGTTTTTCATTCATTGCATAACTACATTGTAGTTGCGTATATAATATGTCAATAAACCTTAGAACATCTTGAAATCTTGAAAGGGATGTGCGAAATAGCAATTATATACAGTCTTTAAAACCTCTTAAGCCCCAAGCCTGTTTTTCAGGTTTCAGGCTCGAAAATGACATTCCCAGAACAAATGACCATATCTTCCCTTCTAAAAGGGTTAAATTAATAATCTTTTTTCTCAAATAAATGATAAACCTGTGAGTTGGATGTAGAAAAGTCAGAATCAATATAGATGCTTTTTATTTTAAAGAAAATTCAGATTAAACATGGTAAAAAACTGTAAATTATAGTGTCTGTCAAAAGAAGATGTTGTGAAAACTAACCTTGGATGATGGGTTAGTAGACTAAAAGCTTTAGGTATCCAAAGTACAACATATAATAAGTACCCTGTATCAAGATTGATGCAAAACAAGTGATATTTGACCTTTTTAGACAGATTTAGCAAAAACAACCTCTTCTGGGGCCATTTGGGTGGATTTTCCATATCTCTGGCCCCCCTTCTTCGATTTTGACATGTGACATCTCTTTCTGATCGTTAGAGCCAATAGAATCGAAGGGAAATCGTCCCGCACACACTCATGTTAAAAAAAGAAGACGGCGTCTTCGAGCATTCAATCTTGCTACAGAGCGTAAGAATGGCCTGCTCTACTTTTTTAAAACGGAATTGCAGTTTTATTGCTTATAGATTATCAGAACATTTCAAAGGGGACACAGCCACATTGGATATTAACCTATGGATTAACTACATCATCGTTGTTATCGTTTTAATGCCATTGAAGACCAGTTTAGACCAGACAAAGACGAAGGTAAGCCATGTTAGCGTTGTGGGCTACCTAGTGCCACGTGTTTTGATGTACGTTTTTGTTGATAACGTTGCGAGTTTGTATCTTTCAGTGTTGAGGTGGGCACCGTTAGAGTCTGTGTCTTTACGATCATAAACGATGTGTTGGATGTTTTGCTAGGATAAGTAATAAGGGAGCTAAGAGTGATTTTCGGTGCAGTAATAGGTTAGCATTTTTCGCTCTGGGCTAATTCAGAGGCTCACTGTTAGCATTGTGTGTTTTTTTTTTAAAAGAAAGATGAAAAAGATCAGTTAAATTATTTGTTCCCATTATATGGATATAAATATATTAATAGTTTATTAAATATTAAGGTTCCTTAGACGTTGTTTCCTGCAAATGACGCAATTTCGGCCCCGGAACCGGGTCCGTGGGGCCTAAGAGGTTTTAATGAACGATTAGAGAATAACGAGTAATGAATATGCTTTATACGGATCTGCATATAAATATTTAGTCTTCTCAAGCACCAACTACCAAATATCTCTCCTGATTGTTGGCTGCCTTCTTGGCCAGGTCAGCATTGAAAATGAGATTGTATCTCAATGCTTTTATCTGGTTAGATCAATCAATCAATCAATCAATCAATCAATGTTTATTTATATAGCACAATATCACAAATGTTACATTTGTCTCAGTGGACAGTGCACAGTTTGTACAGAATATCAGTATGACAATAGGACACCCTCTGTCCTTAGACCCTCACATCGTACAAGGAAAGACCTCCGGAGAAAACCCCACAGTTTAAAGGGAAAAATGGGAGAAACCTCAGGGAGAGCAACAGAGGAAGGATCCCTCTCCCAGGACGGACAGACGTGCAATAGATGCCGTGTGTAAATTGAAAAGATAATACATTTGCAACATAGGTAGTCCAAATGTTTGGAAATGCATGTGTGTATAATAGGAAGATGAATCCACGAGGGTATCCATCCAGGACTTATGATCCAGGACCACAGCCACGACTCAAGATCCATGACACAGGACCGCAGGATCAACCATGACTCCGGATCCCGGCGTATATAGACACCAAAAAGAAAGACATTTTCGGAACATGAGACTACACAGGTATAGACAGAGAGAAGGAAGAAGTAAGATGTCCCCTGAAAAACTAAGCCTATATCAGCAAAAAAGGGGTTGAATCTAATCAGCCCTAACTATAAGCTTTATCAAAAAGGAAGGTCTTAAGCGTACTCTTAAAAACGGATAGGGTGTCTGCCGTCCGAACACAAACTGGAAGCTGATTCCACAAATGTGGAGCTTGCTAAGAAAAGGCTCTGGCTCCCATTGTACTTTTAGAGACTCTAGGAACCACCAACAATTGCATTCTTGGAACGCAATGCCCTAGTAGGACAGTGGGGTATAATGAGTTCTTTAAGGTAAGATGGCGCCTGCTCATTAAGGGCTTTGTAGGGGAGAAGAAGAATTTTAAATTCTATCCTGTGTTCTATAGGGAGCAAGTGTAAGGCAACCAGAACAGGAGTAATGTGGTCCCTTTTCCTAACTCTGGTTAGTACACGAGCTACAGCATTTTGAATCAGCTGAAGCAACTTGACTGACTTCTTGGTAAACCCTGATAATAAGGAGTTACAATAATCCAGCCTTGAAGTAACAAATGCATGGACTAGTTTCTCTGCATCGCAAATAAAAAAAAAAATCAAATCACTTGTATATAGACTCTTATTGCACTATTTCACTATTTTTTCTGTGCATGTGTTGCACTGTTGGAGGAGCCTGCCTGGGGGGGGGGGGGGGGGGGGGTTTGAATAGTGTGCCGTCGATGGGTTTCATTCCATTTCAAAGTGTTTTTTGATGCTCCGTGTAAACTTCGCACACTGCCATTCCAACATCCAATCACAGAGCTTGAGGACTGATCACGGGGTTTGTCAAGCTAAGCACATGGTGTAGTAACAAACATAGCTGAGGATTCTGGGTAGTGTAGTGTCTTCTGCCAGCCATCCAAAAACTCAGAAAAAATATTTGTTTCTCCGAATCGAAGTGGAAAAATACCAAAGCATTGTACACAATTTAAACCATTCAATGTTGTGTAATCAACAAGGATAATCTGGTGTTTTTGAGTTGATGAGTTGTGCAGATATCACTGTAAAATCAATCGACAGAAAGGAGAATACTTACTTCCGGGTGTAAAATTCTCCGTTATCCAATGGGAATGGACGCTAGTAATACAATAAAGGGGACATGATCATTATCTTTTAAATAACGTTAACTAAAGGGAACAATCTATTTGACACAGCTGAAGCTCTGGCCTTCCTTAAAAACTAACTAATTTAATAAAAATCACAGTTGTATTACACACAATGCACTATTTTTTGAGAACAAAAATTCGTAACTAATGTAATTTTTACATTCTGACGAAAAATAAAAATTATTATGAATACAAATAAAATAAAAGAAGCCTCCCGTGAGTTACTACAAGCTATAAAGTAGATTTTAAAAACGTTTTATAGAATAAAAGCTCACTGCGGGACGTTGAAGAAATAGGGCAGGCTAACCAATGAGCACCTTCATGTGTATGAGAATGGCCATGACACCATTTCAGCCCTGATTTAAACTCCTGGCAGGACAAGCTCAAGCTCAATTATTTCACTGAATAAAAAAAAAGTGAGTGAGGGACTGCAATATAAGAGGGAAAGAAAGAGAAACTTTAAAACTGTTCAATTGTTATGATGTGTAAAGACTGATATTGTTCTATAATGATCTGAAACTGTTAAGTCATGATGTGAAACGGTTGACAAAGAAAAAGGGACACTCAAGCTGCTGCTACACTTTATTTTATTTATCTAAAATTAAGCACTTTTAAGATGCACATATTTTCAAAAGCTATTTGATTTATTTCCTCTATTTTATTTTTAAATGCAGCCCGAGAGGAACATTACACATATCCACAGTATTTACTGTATATCTGTATAGTTCAATGTTCATTTACAATAAACATTGTTGTTTATGAATTGTACTTTCTTTATTTGATTGGCAGTCAGTTGTTGATTACATTAGGGCTGCAACAAACGACTAATTTGATAATTGATTAATCTATCGATTAATGAAACGATTAATCCACTGTTCGGACTATTACTGTATGCCTTGCACAATTTCTCAAACTCTCTGATTTAGCCATCAACTTTTAGATTTAGCTTGAGGTTGTTTTAGGCATGTGGAAACTAACAAAGAAGACAATAAAGATGAATACTTGATTCAAAAATACATATATTATTAAATTAACTAAACAAATTGTGAACACAACTAACATTGCTTTTTATTTAAATTAAATAAGTAATATTTCACATCAAAAGAAACAACAATGTTTTAACAAATCGTATTAAATAATGTGATAACATAATTCTAAACCGAATAGCTGAAACTTTAACAAAATAAATAACTCAGTTACCTCTAATCATTAACCCATGTTTGTATAATTTTGTTAACTGCGTGTGTTGCTGACGTGGAAAAGTTACTCGTGGATGGGGGGGCTACAGAGCTACTAGAAAGACAGTCGAACCTGGTGCATTCCTCCGTCTGAATGTGGTGCGCTTTTGCTAAATGTTTAGACAAATTGCTCGTGTTTCCGC
The DNA here is from genome assembly GCF_949606895.1 of Notothenia rossii. Taxonomy (NCBI): domain Eukaryota; kingdom Metazoa; phylum Chordata; class Actinopteri; order Perciformes; family Nototheniidae; genus Notothenia; species Notothenia rossii. The sequence goes on along the minus strand of NC_136903.1, from coordinate 49,406,421 downwards.
CCTTACATGCTAAACTCTTATTGCACTATTGGCAAGGAGCATTGTCCACATCGAGACGGGTAACAATTAACCACACCTTGGAGCGCTTCTATCCGCCATCCCCGCCGTGTGTTGCTGCATGTAGCAGGAGCTGAATTAGTTGGCAACTAATTTAGTCATCGATTTTAATCGATTAAGTCGATTAGTTGTTGCACACCTAGATTACATGCAGACGTTGATAAAGCTACAGGCTACTTCAATATATATCACACTAATTCATAAAGCAAGTTAGACATTTTGATGTTCCGGACCTTTGCATGGGGACATTTTCTCTAACTAGACCTTGTTGAATTTTAGTTGAATACCCCTGCACTAGGGCATTGCGTTCCAAGAATGCAGGGTTGTTGGTTGTCCCGAGAGTCTCTAAAAGTACAATGGGAGCCAGAGCCTTTTGCTATCAAGCTCTTCTTTTGTGGAATTAGCTTCCAGTTTGTGTTAGGGCGGCAGACACCCTATCCGTTTTTAAAAGTCAGTTTAAGAACTTCCTTTTTGATAAAGCTTATAGTTAGGGCTGATTAGATTCAGCCCCTAGTTTTGCTGCTATAGGCTTAGACTGTCGGGGGACACCTTACTTCTTCCTTCTCTCTGTCTGTACCTGTGTAGTCTCATGTTCCGAAAATCCAGCTTTAACCAAATGTTTCTTTGGTGTCTGTCAACGCCGGGATCCTGAGTTGTGGATCCTGAGTAGCGGATCCTGAGTCGTGGCGGTGCCTTTTCCTCTGGTCGCGAGTCGTGGATCCTCATGAGTTGTGGATCCTTAGTCATAGCGGTGCCTGTTCCTCTGGTCGCGAGTCATGGATCCTGAGTCCTGGATCCTGGATCCTGAGTCGTAGCTGAACCTGTCTGTGGTCCTGCCTGATTCTCACCCTACAACTTCTCTGATGGCTCCCAAAGGATTGTTGACATCCACCTGGATCCATCTCTCTTCTTATTTATAGACACATGGGTTTCCAAACATTTTGATTGCCTATGTTGTAATATATTATCTTTTTAATTTACACACGCCATCTATTGCACGTCCGTCCCTCCTGGGGGGTTAACTTGGGGGTTTCTTTGGACGTTTTGTCCGATGTGAGGGTCCAAGGACAGAGGGTTTTGTATTCTGTGGAGTCTATTTTTATATAACATTACAAGAGGGATTCTTAGTATTACATTATATGCTAATTGTGCTCATGAGATATTGTTATGACTATAAAATAAAGAGGGTTGGATACGAAACAAGGGAATAGTCATATGAGAGTTTTAGCTTGCAATAGAAAAGTAGCAATGTCAGGTGCAGACACTGTAAGGAGGCAAGAGCCTCATCCCAATCCCCCTCCTCGACTCCTCCTTTCCCTCACTCGCGTCCCTTCCTTGCATCTTAGCTCCGCCTCCGTAAGATGCGAGCGAGAGACACGAGGAGGTGACGCGAGGACAGAGGAGTCCTCAGGTATTAATTGGGATGTCCTCGTTCACTCAAACGTCACTCTTAAACGACGTCTGTTAAAGGTGGGGTAGGTAATTTTGGAGAAACCAGCTCGAGTGCGCTAGAATTTGAAATTACACAGCCGGAAAAAATCTGCCACTTCCTTACAGAGCCCCTCCTCCAACACACACGAACGCGCACATGACCGATGAGGGCACGAGATAAGTGTGTGCAAAGATGGAAGGCTGACAGGCAGGTAGGCCATCCAGTTATTTTAGCCGGGCCGACTAAAATGATTGGTCGTGCTTTTTACAGTACTACGGCTTCCACTGATGACATATTTTTATGGATTTTTTGTCAAAGCACTTAAGATATTCATTGCTATCGTGATGTTAAGAGCATTCCATGGAATATAACAAAAAGTGTATCTCGAGCCGGTTTCTCAAACTTACCTACCCCACCTTTAATGATGACATATGCACAGCTGTATTCCCTCTCATCGGGCTTAACTGAATAACCCTTTAGAACCGGCCCATTTCCATTTGTTGTTAAATATTTATTTAAATGAATGAATCTTTCTCTTGTTAGTCAAGGAATTCAATGTATGATGGTTGGTCCTGCTTTTGTGTTTCGTTTTGGTGTAAAATGTAGCCTACATTTAAATAAAAATATAATTATAGTAATGTACAAATTGGTGTGCACAAATGTAAAACATTGATGAGTGAAAATCGCTTGTGTCCATAATGCGCAGCATATACCCACATGACAGCTCATTGTTATACTTTGTAATTCTACTCCACTACAATTCAGAGGTTAACCTGGTATTTTTACTCCACTACATTTATTTTAGTTACTTTGCAGATTCTGATTAATGATGTGAAATATAAACAACCCTTAAAGCAGACTTTAGTAAAGTAAAATTCAGGGAAGGTGATTGTCAAGTGCCAACAATCAGGAGAGATATTTCATAGTTGGTGCTTGAGAAGACTAAACATTAATCTGCAGATCTCTATAAAGTATATTAATTACTCCTTATTAACTACTAATAGTTCATTAAAGACCGTATATAATTGCTATTTTGCACATCCCTTTCAAGATTTCAAGATTTTCTAAGGTTTATTGACTTATAATATACACACTACGGTGTAGTTATGCAATAAATGAAAAACTTGGGTCACAGGTTCCTCAACAGTGCAAGACATCTATCAATATGTGAATACCTCCACCATTAAACTGTCAAATTCTGCACATTTCTTATACTATCTACATACATAAGAGTATAATTAATGTGTATAATGTCAGTTAAAATAAGTGCTTCAACATAGTTAACATTGCAGGAAAGCAATATATTAGACGTTAAGTACTTTGTCAGGCTTAATATCTATCTGTAGATAGATACCCCCAAAGCTTTTTTTCTTATTTGAAAGAAGACCTTAACCTAAAGTATTCTTTAATGTGTTAATAAAGGTTAATTAGTTTGTCTGTTTTGCACATCCTCATATTAATATCTTTGTACATCCAGCACTAAACTGTTTTATTGTAGAGATCACTTACAGTATCTTCTTGATTTTTTATATTCTATATTTCTATCATTGACCTTCTACTTTCCCCCTATGAAAATATGTACTCTTAATATTTTTTTTCATCACATAACATTATTCAACAAAAATAACATTATTCAACAAAAATAATTCCAAAACGTGCTTTAACCACTAGGCGGTGCACACAAGCTACACACAGCATACTAATAATAACTTTGTATTATTGGTGTAGGACACTTTATTATGTATAACATCTGAAGATGTGTAGTTTTATTCATGTTTTTACATAATTTTACAGGATATTGCTATACTATTTCTCATGTTTTACTTCTACACATTAATATCTGATTTGTAAAACATCACAGACAGCAAGGCATATCCGTGATTTAATGGTAAGCTATTGAAATTGTGATTCCATAGATGTGTCTCCCATCACCCATATCCCCTGACTATTCTCTCAACTCAGTATTCACATTCTTATATTCAAAGAAAATCAGTAATATCTTTAAAAACTACAAGTCCTTTTCTATCAGCTGTGCACCGTTATGGTGTAAATATAACCTATCTACCGATTGGATCAAATATAAAAGTCAGCCGAATTACTATTGATACTGCAAGGAGACGTATTTTGTGAAAAGAAATGCAAGATGTTGTTTAATTGTTGATATATTTATGATCCACGTCACATATTCAGCTTTGGCGGCAGTTCTTCAAGTTTGTCCAGAAGTCTTCCGAATGTCAGAGAACAGGGTTACCTTGATCATGCTCCGCATATTTGTCCGGGTGTTTTGATTTCAAGTGGTGGAGTAATCCTGAAGTGGTGAAAGTCTTTGCAGTTACACCTACTCTAAAAATTTCAGCTGAACACGTTTTACAAATTGCAATCCGCGCCTCTTTCTCTGATATTTTGGAATATCTCCAAAAGGCAGACATGTTGGCTGTGAGCCAGCCGCGAGCATGGTCGCGCGCTGTGCTTGTCGCCGCGTTTTGATTACGTCATCACAACAAAACGTTAGGTTATCAAACTTATAGGTGCATTTGTTGTTGTTGAAGGCCTGGCTGTTCAGTCTTTATTTACACTATTTTGTTGTAGGCCTACTGGCCTAGATGTTTATGCAGTTTTAGAGCATCTTGGCTTTGTTCTGAATGCACTTTGTTGTAGTTATCCTACAGAGAAAAGAAAATGCACTTGACTTGGAATTAATGTACTGTATGCATTCAAAAGTGCTGAATAAATGTTTTATGGACCCATAATAGGTGATTATTATTTAAGTTAAGTTTTGCCATAATCATGTCTTTTTCCATAATCAGGTAGCAGAACAACATTGGTAAAAAATGTATACATTATATTATATATATATATATATATATTTCTATTAATCATTTTCGGCCTTTCGGCATTCGGTTTTCGGCCAACTGTTTCCTATTTTCGGTATCGGTTTCGGCCAAGAATTTCCCATTCGGTGCACCCCTACTAAAAACCTCAAGATTATAGAATTAAATGAATAAATAAAAACAAGGATAATTGTGTGTTATTGTTGAGTAAATAACAGTGTGTCATTTCGAAAAGAATAACAAATTAGAAGGAAAAAAAGATTTTCAAAAATACAGATTTCAGTATTTTGAGAATCTAAGCCCCATTTCTGTTCCTTACAGACGGGAAAAAAAGTCAGACATTATACGATTTAAAATAAAAACAAATAAATAAAAGATGAAACACTGGCATGTTATTTACATTACAATAAATAGAATGGTTTTGAATAATAGATGAGAGTAAAATGTACGTCACTTTACAGCCCCGCCCACTTTTGGGGGAAACCACGCTGTCATTTGAACGGCTATCAAGCCTGAAGAGATCTTCTGATCTTCTTCTTAGAGGAAGGAAACACGTAACTCTGGATTTGTTTTAATGTTTGAAGTGCATTAAACGACACAGCAGCTTTTTGGCATGTTAAAACTATTATTTTCTGCCTCGCTCATGAGAGTAACAGCTGGCGAAATTACAGCCTTCCCTACTGATTTCAAATGTGTGCTCTAAAATGATATTTATAAATGACTATTATCATTATTATAAGCAAGACAATAAATGGCAAAGATATGTAGAAAATAAACGTATTTGAGATACGTTCATAACGAACGTAACGTGGGAGAAAATACGTTTTTCTAGCTAAACATAATTGAGTTCTGTGGGAACGTAATTTTTAGGAGACAGGGTTGGTTTTCCTCTGTTGAAATCGACCAGCTGTGAAGGTGGGGGCGGGGCTTCTATACGCGAGTAGTGAAAACACTTCCGCGTAGTCTGCTCGCGTGTATCCTCCCTTTCGTCTCCTCCCGCACCCCTCCTCCCTCACCCCTCCTCCCTCAACCCTCCTCGACTCCTCCGTGTGCATTTCAGCTATTGGGACTTCCTTCAAAATGGCGTGTCTTGATCGATTTCCGGGTCAAGTCCCGGAGGAGGGAAAGAGAGGAGTCGAGGAGGGGTATTGGGATGAGGCTAAAGAGTTATTGAGAAAAGGAGATCGCTCTTACCTTGGCCGTGTGTGTGTGCTCAACGCCTACGCATAACCGGGAAAGAATGTAAATGGAGGATTCCACGATCTATGTAGAAACTTTAGCAAAACAAATTACGTAGGATAGCGTGACTAGAGTAGGGAGGAACCTTCACAGGCCATTTGAGACATTCCCTATCGCTCCCGAAAATCCTGGATGTACACAAATACATTATGAATTATTAATGTTTGTTTTTACGAGTTCCCTTGAATCAGCCGTATGCGTAGGCTACTGACCAATGAGATACGAGAAGAGAGCGGGCCCGTTAAGTGTTGCATACATCAATATTAAAATAAGATAGCAGTTAGATAAAATGGCGGAGGCTCCACGAAAGAAGGCCTCCTGGAGAGGGTGAGACGGGAACATCTGTCAGTCATCCTAGTGGCCCCAGGTCACAGTTTGACGCCATGGTATGCAGAGGTGACACAGATGATCAGTGCTTGAATTGGAATAAAAAAGGTGCCTGTACTCTAAATCAGCAACTGTTTCAAGTCAATTTATTTATACAGCCCAAAAACAAGTATTTGGCTCAAAGTCATAGTATATCCTATAATGCTGGTGGGTTTGTCTCTTTACTTTATTTTAGAAAGGCTCACTGAACTTAAACAAAATGACTCAGGGTGCATCTGAGATTAGAGGGGGTGCAGTGGTAAAGTACAATTTTTATAAGTGGGGAGTGGACCTGACACCCTCTAGGGGGCATGCTCCCCCGGGAAGATTTTTTTTTTTTAAATTGAAGTTAGATGCATCAATCTGTTGTGCACTTTGAGAGCAAAATGAAGAGATATATGGATACCTCTCAACATCCATATGAAACAACTGTCAACAGATTTACTTTTTCTTTATGGATATAAAAGAAAGTAAAGCCTGACTCCTACTGGCGGCTGGTTAAATGACTCCTCGTCCCTGAGTACACTCACCATCTTTCAGCAGGAAAGGAGAGAGGGAATCCTTGTCCGGCGACAACCGCTGTCTTTTTGCACTATTATTAAGCCACGCTAACATTTTCGAAATGCTAACATTATGTGATGTCTTTTCTGCTCTAGTCTATCGGTGGCCGGCGGCATCTCATGACGCATCTAGGTACGCTGGGCATACTGTATTTGTTGTCATGCGTCATGACGTGCGGCCGGCGGCTGAGTACCGGCATTTAACTCAGTAAGAAGTGCCGGTACCACATGGGTAAAAATCAGAAGTGCCGGTACTGCGTACCGGTGAGTACCGGCCCAATTCAAGCACTGCAGATGATGGTGGGCCAGCCCTGGACGGTGCCTCAGGTCTGGGTGGCGCTGTCTCAAGAGACAGTTGCAATAGGGGCGTTACTCAATCTGGGCCAACCTCTCCAGGCTTGGCTCCTGAGAGGGACAGGCTGAGACAGGTGGGGCTGTCTGACAACGTTATTCAGACTATCCAATACTGAATGGGAAGAGGAATGCCTCGTGTGCACTAAAAGTGAGCACGTACTTTGGATCCACTTACCTCTGTGAAATGGCTTTTTCACAGATGATAATAATCAAGTCAAAGTACAGGAGCCGCCCTTACTGACAGACACCTGACAGACTGCCTCAGACTGGCTGTCTGTAGCTATGAGCCAGACTACAAAGCCCTCACAGACAGCGTTCAGTCGCAGCCATCACACTGACTTCCATTAACAGGACTGTTTTGCCCTTTGGCATTGTGAAAGGTGATGCTGCATATTTTGGAACTCACTGCACTTAGCTCTATGCACGGATACAGAATGTTGTTTTTAAGAATTGTGTTAAAATAACTCGTTTTAATGTTAATGTTAAGCCTCACAGTTAAAATGGCACTTTATGTTATCTGCTCACTGCAAGATGTTATTTTTTTCTTTGTTGATGTTGCTGTCAAAAAAAAATTGACTAATTCACTCAAACATCTCGGCCGCGGATACAAGCGGCCGAGATGGGTTTTCTCCGCAGAGTGGCTGGTGTCTCCCTTAGGGATAAGGTGAGAAGTTCGGTCATCCGGGTTGGACTCGGAGTTGAACCGCTCCTCTTTCGCGTCGAAAGGAGCCAGTTGAGGTGGATCGGGCACCAAGTTAGGATGCCACCTGGGCGCCTCCCTAGGGAGGTGTTCCAGGCACGTCCAGCTGGGAAGAGACCAAGGGGTAGACCTATAGGACCAGGTGGAGGGATTATATCTCTTCGTTGGCCTGGGAGCGCCTTGGGATACCCCAGTCAGAGCTGGTTGATGAGGGGAAAGGAACGTTTGGGGCTCTCTGCTGGAACTGATACCTCCAAGACCCGACCACGGATAAGTGGGAGAAGATGGATGGATGGATGGACTCAAAGAAATGAAAAATAAGCTGCATACATTTATATTTAGGATTGTAATGAATGAAGGAATGAATGAAACTTAAAATAATAGGTATTGTGACAGTCGCAGATTGATCTCAGTGTTTCTTATAAACTGTAGGGGCAGGGGAAAAGGTTAAGACATGTAGTTTAGAATGAAATGAAAAATCTATGATGCATGTGTATTATCCTCCCAACTACAGTCATTAAATGTCCACTTTTGTGTAAGGTTTGAAGGTGTGGTTCTGCAAGTTTCATTTGCAGATTCACCTGTCGCGGCGCGCCCAGAGGCTTTTTAGTGGGCGCGTCACCGGGATGCCAGGGTGTGGTTCTCACGGGAGGAGGAAGCGTGTGTGTGGTGAATGCGGGTATTCAGAGGGATAGTTACGTTCTCTCAGCATGTATATCTATGTTAAAATGCAACGGGGAAGTAACTGAAAGTGGACCTTTTTTGGATATTGCATCGACCGACCTGGAAGCACGTCTCCTTGGAGAGGACGCGCACAGTGAGAGAGATTCTCTCCAACACAGGGTGAGATCGCTCCTTTGTGCCACGCGGATCATCGTGTTTACCTTTTTTGTGGATTATAGCCTAAATAGGCCTACAAACATTTCTGTTTTTGCCGCCGATTGGCGCAGGAGCAATAGCCTTTTTTTGTATTAATGAACTACAGTATGGCCTGGATTAGGCAGTAAAGACAATTTCAGTGTATCGCGAGTGGACTTTTTGTTAGGTTTTGTTTGGCTAAAAAAACGGAATACATTTGAATAGCGCAGAAAACCTGTCTTTGTTTATTTTGAGAATGTATGCATGTGGACTGTAATTAATACATTTCCGTGGGGAGTATTTTGTGGAAAGAGCAGATTATCCGTTTATTATTTCTGTTTACCTTTTTATAATATAATTTCATTCAAGAACCCCTTGTTTGTTTAATTAACACAACTATTTTAGATAGTTGATCGTTACAGTATGATGTGGTTTAAAATATATATATTGATCTTTTTTGACATGTTATATTTAGGATTATAATGAAGGAATGAATGAAACTTAAAATAATAGGTATGATGAGGTTTAAAATATATATATTGATCTTTTTTGAAATGTTAGTTATGTTGTGTTCTTTGTTGAATCAAATTGGAAGTTGCACCAAATGATTTGATGTAATTCAGATGCAATTAGCCTACATAAAAGGCCTCAAATTGGAAGTACTCTCTGGGCTGTCTTTTTCACTCAATTCTGCAATAGCAGATCTTGCCTTTCACCTAGGCCGAGGTTGGTGATCTTGGGCTTAAAAATGTTGGTGACCACAACTTTAAGGCATGTTCAGCTTATTCATCACAGTACGCAATTTTATATAGTTCATTCTCCACATTGCCCAGAAGTGTTGCATGTGTTTTACTGTATTTATCAGTAAATAACTTTAGCTGCTATCTTAGCTCTCGAAAAGCACAGCCTCAAGTGACCACACTGAAGAGCTGGGGCCCTCTGCCCCCCCCCCTCATGGTCTGTAAATAGTCCTGCTTGGTGTGAGCTGCAGCTGCCTGTGTGTATCTGACATGGTTTGACCTATATGAACCTTTAAAGGCCAGTGCCAATAGAGGTATTTTTAGATTGAACCTGCTCATAGACAATATTGTATGCAGAGTTGTTATACAGCTTTAAATCTTACAAATGATGTGAGATTGATATTGCCAAAAAGCATTATCAAGTATTTAGTGTTCCCTCTCAAAGGTCTATAAAGTCACCTTTGGAGACATGAAGGGAAACTCAGCTTTAATCAGAAAAAGGTTTTCTTGCTGGGATATTTTATAGATAAATAAGTGGTTTATGTAAACTGTATGCTGTGATCCTAGCATCTCCTCCCCCCCTCCTTCTCTCACTCTCTCTCTCTGGTACGTGTGGTCTCTGGTTGCTGGACCCTGCCCTCTCTATCATTCCACCTCCCCCTCACTTGGTTTCCCTTCCTTTCAGCTTGGCTGCTGTATGTCCAAGTCTTAAATCTTCTTTCTTCTTCTACATCTTCTTTTTTTATCTTAACTCTTTCCATGCTGACTATCTGAACACACAAATTATCTTGACAGTCGTTCTTTCACCATGGCAGATAAAAGTTGCACGCCAATGAGAAGAAAAGAAAAAAAAGAAAAAGAGACCACTGAAAAGTCAAAGGATGTAAAGGATGTGAAGAAAGAAGCCGAGCAAGGAGCTCCGGCAGTTGGGAAGGGAGCTGAAGAAGGAGCCCCCAATGGATCAGCAGCAACCGACCAGAATGGAGAGTTTCAGGTGGAGGCAATGGAACTACCTCCATTTGAAATCATCCAAGGGTAGGTCCATAAAACTACTTTTGGTATATGAAACACTTCAATAGTTAAAGGTTGAGTTCCAACAGTCTCAGTTTACATTTGTTTTATTTACTAACTGTCTTTTGCTGTGAATGCCATTACACTCTGTGACTGCTTTTCAGTGTCAGTAGAGAGGGTCCACAAATCCACGTGCTTCAATGAGATGCTCTTAAAGTAGACCTTAGTCAACTGTCTGTATTTTCAACTTCTCATGCCTAAAGAGGAAACACTATGTGTGACATAGTGAGAATGAAGAGTAATACTTTGCAGACACTGATTGTATGATATGCCCCCCCCCCCCCCCCCAATGTCACATCTATAAAATAATGTAATCTGTTTTCTGGGTATTACATTGTGTGTCTTGTTTTATTGCAGTAAGTTTGCAGTATCCAAATGTACTTTTAGACAAACCTCTAACTTGAATAATAATAATATAAAATAAAATATTCTTAGTGTTTTTCACCATAACCATTGTGTTTCTTGGAAAATTCCAGATTTCTCTTACTTTTGCAGTGTATATCACAAAAAAGTTGCGAGGACAGAGACTTTGTTGTAGTTGCGTCCATTTTGTTGTTGTGCTTTTTGAAACACAGTTGTGGCAGATATTCCGTTGCGTCATTGTGACAACTCTAGTCACTCCTTTGATGACTTGCAAAGTGACTTGAGATCATTTAAATGACTTAAGTCATTACACTTAAGTTGGATGTTGATGACACGGGACTGACTTGAGTCATAGTGGTTTATGTGATTTATTTTGATCATATGTTTATTTTAAATAATTTGTTAAAGAAAACTAGGAGTCTGGAATGTAATCGGGCGCACACTGGGATTAGCATTTTCATGATTTGCTGACCAACGTTTTAGTCAAGCGCTTTAGAAAGGTACTTGTTGAAAAGGATGGCCTTTTTCTGTGGACCAATACAAAAATAAAAAAGTAATAAAGCTTATTTAGGGGTCATTTAATAGTTTTATGGTGGCTTAAAATTAGTTTACTTAATTTGAATAATTTTACAAATTAAATTCATTGTTATATTTTTGGCAAGATAAATAGGCCAATAATATCATAAATAGAAAGGTTATAATAACTTGTCTTTTCCCAGATTCTGCCAGGGGCAGCTGCGGGTCAGGTCGTCGGTCATTTACTAATAAAAAGGCGGGGGCTCAATCCTGGCCCCAGCAGCCTACTTGTCCCACACACTGAACACCAAGTTGCCCCCTCAGCATTACTGAGTGTCTGAATGTTAATCATTCCTGCACACCACTGCCACTGTATGACTGTCAGTTAATGGGTAAGTGCTCGCTTGGTCAATGTTGGAAGAGTGTTTGAGTAGTCAAAATTAGAAAAGTGCTATTTAAAAGCAGTCCATTTACTAAACTGCAGGTGAGACATTAGAGTCTCGTTCTAAGCTATGGTTCTAAGCAAGGTAACAAGATGGTTGGAGGGTCGTCCACTGTCATGTGTACAGCTGGAACAATTTCAATGGTCTAACACAGAGGTGAGATTCTATAGTAAAAACTAAAAGGAGCAATGGAGTACTAAAATGTATCAACCATTCAAAGTCAGAGTAAATAGATACAATTTGACAACTTAAGGATTTATCCTCGCATCATAATAAGCACATCACTATCACAAGTGAGAAACTAACTTACTGGTCAGTGTAAGTTAATAAGCAAGCTGTATTAAAGCTGTATTAAAACTTCCCGCTTCCAGAGTAGCACAGCTTAGCTAGCATCTCCCCCATGCCTGTGCTCTCCCCCAGGAGATCGGCTTTAAAAACTTTTAATGCCACACTGACTTGTTTTGTGCATAACTATGAACAAGTCAAGTCATTTTTTTATGGAATGACAAAATGACAAAATATATTGCCTTTTTTTTCAACAGAACAAATAACTTTTTGGTCCGGATCAGATTTACAGGCTCTTGCAAGAAAAGTTTCATTTCTATTTACATAGCGAGATAGGGACAGAGAGTGGGAGTGGCCATTGGAAAAATAAACTGTTGGTCCCAGGGTTTAGCCAGCAGTGAGTTGAAAGAAAATTTCAACAGGTCATGAACCGTGTCTGAGTTCCTGTCTGCATCAAAAGAAACTCAAACATCTAACAAAATGTGCCAATATAATTGAATGTACCATCATATCTCAAGCTGTCCAAGCATCTCCTTTAACTCAGCAAACCCAGCTGGCTATATCTTTGTTGTTTGGGGCTGGGCTCGTATGCCTGGTCAGAATGTTGGCCATGGTCTGTGCTCTCTGGGCTTCTCTAGTTCTGCTCAATAATAGCAATAATTGTTTTAGGGACAGTGTATAATTAGGATAATGGGCCTTAGAAACAACGGCCATATTTGTTTTCGACACAATGGGCCAACGGACAAATGGGCTTCCGGTCCAATAGGGAATTTATTCGGAATACTGGGAATTTCCCAATTCGCCACAGTGCATCATTACTGTAACAGCAGGAGTGGTGCATGTTGTTGTACCTGCTATGAAATAAAGAAAATATAGTTTTTAGAGTAAGTACTTACTCTTCCCAATCCATGAAGAATAATAGCCCATGCTTACCCATTTTATTTCTGAATCATTTAAACCAATACATTTCAGTTTGGAAAATAAAATAGCGTGATGGACTATATTTAATATCTTCTGTTGATCTTTCCACGTATAGTAAATAAAATAAAACAATCTGATGGAGTGGGATTTTCCAAAGCCCGACTAAAATGACAGCTGAAGACTACTGCTTTGAAGTCGCACACATAGGGCATTCCCATGCTTTAATAATAACAATGTTTAACATGCGTTTACTGAGTTGACTGGCAGAGATAAAGAGTATGCTGGTCTGCTTTATAACAACTGCTTCCCAGGAAAAGCAATCTACTAATCATACAGTTGAAATGATCAGCAATCGCAGATTGGTTAAATTAGATCTGCCCCGTAACCGTTTCAACCGGACACCATATAACCATCTTTCATGCTCGCCTGACCTACAAAACAAAAACAGGTGCTGTGGTTATATAATATCCCGCTGTCTATTTAAAAGACTGAGCCCCAGTAAAGCTCACTGGGGAAGTAGCACTGAGGCTCGGCCCAGTGCGGCTGCTCGGCTCTGCGCGGGGGCTCAGGCCCTGTGCGGGGGATTGGACACTGTGCCCTGTGCGGGGGCTCTGGCCCTGTGCCTTGTCCGGGGGCTCTGCCCTGTGCCTTTTCCGGGGGCTCTGCCCTGTGCCTTGTCCGGGGGCTCGGCTCTGTGCGGGGGCTCGGCCCTGTGCTCTGTGCGGGGGCTCGGCCCTGTGCTCTGTGCTGGGGCTCGGGCCCTGTGCGGAGGCCCCGCCTGCTGCTACGCCCAGGATTGACTCTGACCTGTGGAACCTTTAGGCAGGATCTCCCCCTTTCAACGTATCTTTGGAAAATATGCAAATCTCTCAAAATAGACCAGAAGCAGGTTTTTGGGGTTGTGGAGCTAATTGTAGGTTTAACCAAGGGTTGTCACTGTGGGTTACTTTGGGGGAGTTTGCATTGTAACTGAAAACGTAAGCTGTTCCGGTGCAGATCAAGTTAACAAAGATAACAGATCAACTCATAAAAAAGCATGGCCACTTCTCTTCACCCGGTACACTGCAGACTTTACACAGAGGAGCTCACCTCAGCTGGTTCTATTGAGTTTGTTTTTGCAAATGTTTATGTAAATATTAACATCCCTTCAAAATCCACCTTTCCATTATCAGTTGAGGACATTATTATTAGGGGTGCACTGAATGGAAAATTCTTGGCCGAAACCGATACCGAAAATAGAAAACAGTTGGCCAAAAACCGAATGCCGAAAGGCCGAAAATGATTAATAGAAATATATATCATGTATACATTTTTTACCAATGTTGTTCAGCTACCTGATTATGGAAAAAGACATGATTATGGCAAAACTTAACTTAAATAATAATCACTATTATGGGTCCATAAAACATTTATTCAGCACTTTTGAATGCATACAGTACATTCATTCCAAGTCAATTGCATTTTCTTTTCTCTGTAGGATAACTACAACAAAGTGCATTCAGAACAAAGCCAAGGTGCTTTAAAACGGCATAAACATCTAGGCCAGTAGGCCTAAAACAAAATAGTGTAAATAAAGACTGTAACAACCAGGCCGTCAACAACAACAAATGCACCTACAGTATAAGTGCATGCATACAAATGTGCAAACTGGATAAATCCACATGAATGTAACTATTTACAAATGAAATTACAATTGAATTTCAAGAATCTGTAAATAAGGCTGTCTGTCCTCATAAGCAAAGTAGTAAACATTGTATAAAGATACATAAAGCGAAAACTGGATATAAAATCCACAATCAATTACAAATTTCAAGAATCTGCAAATAAGGTGGTCTGTCCCATAGGTCTGTCCTCATGAGCAATGTAAACACAATTGTATCATTTAGATACCGAAAGTACAATATATTGAACACTGTGCTGCTGTCATTTCCCCCTAATGATAACCTGAGATGGTGAATTATAACTCACAATGAAAATTGTTCAGGAAAGTGGGTATAGAGTAGACATGTAGAACTAGATAAGCTTATGATAAGCCAGCCTTGTCTACTTATTAAGGAAAAGTGGGAGGTTCTTTTTAATGAACATTAGCTTCTCTGCTTTATCAGCCATAAGTCTGTTCCTCTTCTCATCAAGCACATGAGAGTCAGCGCTGAACAGTCTCTCGCTGTCAGTGCTTGTGATTTGATCTTACTCCGCATATTTGTCCGGGTGTTTTGATTTCAAGTGGTGGAGTAATCCCGAAGTGGTGAAAGTCTTTGCAGTTACACCCCTTCGAGAAATGTCAGCTGCACACGTTTTACAAATCGCAATCCGCGCCTCTTTCTCTGATATTTTTAAGTATCTCCAAGCGCCAGACATGTTGGCTGTGAGCCAGCCGCGAGCATGGTCGCGCGCCGTGCTTGTCGCCGCGTTTTGATTACGTCATCACAACAACACGTTAGCTTACCAACGTAACCCTGTTCCCTGACATTCTGTGATATTTTTTCGGTGCTAAAACCCTTTCGGCCGAAAACCGAAAGGGCCTTTTTAACAATTTTAGGCCGGTAATTTTCGGCGGCCGAATATTCGGTGCATCCCTAATTATTATTTCAAAAAATTAACCAAGAAAAAAAATGTGTGTATTACATTGTTGTTGTTCACGAGTTAAGATAAAGAATCAGTGTAGAAACATTTGAAAAACACTTGACTTGAAATAAAAATTGGAAGGAAATTGCAAGTTAAATAGTGTTGGATTGTAAAATAGTTTGATAGGCGGACACAAGTTCTTTTGAATGGATAATGTGACACGTATTTTAATTCATGATCATGTTTATAAGTTACCCGAAAATATGATGCTCATGTCTTTTGACAGTTTGTGGGTTGGTAGGTAATGTAGATGCCCTGATCTAAAACGGAAACATGTGCAAACCAAGTCTGTTCCTGTATAAATTGCTTAATTTCCCAGCCAGATTAAGCTTGTTTAGAATTAGGGGAGCATCTTTCCTGTGTTCCTCGGCTTGGTCCGATATAATTTGTAACTTTTTGTAATGGTGTGCCGACTTAATGCCCTCTACTCTGAACATACTAGTAAGTCATATTTTCAAAGATGTACATAAACCCAAACCCCAGAGAGTTAATGTCCACCAGTAGGTTTTAAACCACAGGAAATACCTTTACCATAAATTCCATGATGAGGAGGATCAGTTCAGATGCTTCCAGCTGCCCTTCTGAATTCCTTTAGCAGACAATCTTTTGGTTCCAGATTGTGATTGTGTTGATGTTTGGCCGCTTTCACCAGTGTGTGGATGGAACTAGGACAAAGGGGAATGTTGAAGAATATATCAGCATTTGATCAGTGTTCCTCTTTGAGGGATGTCTTTTAGGCTGCTGTGTTCATGGCTTTCCAAAGGACCAACGACTTGCTAGCTTCACTAAATAAATGTATCCTCTGCTGTCAGCCATTGTGTGTTTAAAAAAACAGCCTTAAAGAGCCTGTGACACGAGTTTCCCCCATGATCCAAACCCATCAATTTGAGTAAATATTGTCCCCTTGAAAACCATTACTGAACTGATTTTGGATATTTGTACTTTGATAACCATTAATCTGCCCTTCAATGTTGACAATTTTCTAGATCTTCTCGGGGATTCTTCAAGTCCCGCCAAATTATGTGTGACGTCATTGCGGGCACAGCGCTCCAGCTGCACCGTTCAGGATCCCAGCATCTGCATGTAAACGCACGATGGGGCACACAGCAGCAAGCTCAGACAGCGATGACAGTTTAATTTTGAATGTGTCTGAGAGCTCATATGAGGCTGAAGGATCGGTTTATGTTGTATCTGTTAGAAGTTTAGGAATTAAGTGCGTCAATATGGGCGATCATACGGTCATGTAGCCAGTGGTGGACTGGGACTAAAAATCAGCCCGGGACTCTCGACCGGCCCACTTCGGTACCACTAGTAAATTGTCAACGGGGGGAGTGGGGGATGTGCTACTGACTTATCCGACCGGCCCACTTCGGTACCGGCCCATCGGGATTCGTCCCGATGGCCAGTCTGCCACTGCACCCAGCCCAGCCCACGTAAACTGTCAACGGGGGGAGCCTCGCTGCGGGGAAACGGTGGACCTAGTGTCCCGATCAGAGTGGGAATAATAATAATAATAATAATCCGTGCATTTTATCCATTAATTTCCCCAA
Organism: Notothenia rossii; assembly: GCF_949606895.1. Classification (NCBI taxonomy): domain Eukaryota; kingdom Metazoa; phylum Chordata; class Actinopteri; order Perciformes; family Nototheniidae; genus Notothenia; species Notothenia rossii. Next base: position 49,389,510 of record NC_136903.1, on the reverse strand, counting down.
CATTGTGGTAAAAAAAACCACACGTTTAATCCATGTTGGTGTACTACTACAACCTGTGGTGTAGTGGGGATGTTTTTACTGGGTGGACGGAGTGGTGGGTGGACGGGAGACACTATGGACGCGCTCGTGAACTGTCAACAGGGGGGGGGCTTGGGGACCTCTGTGTTGCCTGTCAGCGCAACTTACATGATGCCGTTTAGACAATATAATAATAAAGGGCGGTGCCGGCTGTCAGCGAACCGATCCGGCCTTTCTGCGCGACTATCAGTCAAATGCGGGACATAGTCTCAATGTGTGGGACGCGGGACAAATAATAAAAATGCTGTGTGTGCAGTCCCGCACAGTGCGGGACACCTAGTCACCCTACACACACAGTTCTGCCCCTCACACACACACGCTTCAAATCAAGTTGCTTAAATGCTTGAGCTACGTTTTTATTATAATTACTGTGAATTCTGCCTATTATGTTTTCGTCATTATTACAACAAACACACACTTGCAACTGATAACACTGGCAATGATTTTAGATGTATTAGACTATTAAAAAAAGAAATCATGCTTCAAATAAGTGGGGGTACGGCGTTCCCCCGCGTCCAACGCCCACGACACCACTGACTGCAACTACAAAAAGCTAAGGTTTGTTTTCTCATCAGGAAATGCAGACCGGCTCAAACAAAAGATTTTTAAATCATCATCCTCACGATCATTTAATGTATCATATGTTCGCCGAATTGACATGAAAGCACTAATAAATGTAGTTTCATCCACTTGAGTTTACAACTACAAAAATAATCGATTTGTTTTTATATAACATCCGACGGGAGGAAATTCAGCAGCTCTCACTACCGATTTTTAATCCTAATTTAATCATCATCTTCACCACGATCATTTATGTTTATGTTCGCCGAATTGACATGAAAGCACTGACAAATATGAATATACTGTAGTCAACTTCATTAAAACGTTATTAACGTGCCTAAACTCAGTAATTCACAATTTCTACGCATGACAACACACTTTGTCCGTGTTTGGCTCTCTCGCCGCACAGTGAAGCGTTCCCGCATTGACGTCACTTCCGGCTTCCCCCAAAACCTCAAAATGAGTCGAAGGAATTTTCCCGCGATGTTCGAAATTATTGATATTTATCGGAACGGTATCGCTTTTTCTTTTTTAAACTGACGGTTCGAGATTACTAGTAGCCCACTATTTCTTTGCACAACAGTTGTTGGAGTCGTGTCACAGGCTCTTTAAGATTTACATGAAAATAAGAGTGTGTATTGCTAAGGACGCTACAGATGCCGTTTGCTGGCAGGTCGCTACCGGTAGCTACACACGCTAAACACGCTACACACTGTTTAGTAGCGCTGACAATCCAATCAACACACACACACACACACACACACACCACACACCACACACCACACACACACACACACACACACACACACACACACACACACACACACACACACACACACACACACACACACACACACACACACACAGGCACAGCTACCCAGTGGCATGACAGTGGCTACGTTGCATTGGTTATTAATACTATTTTTTCTGAGGGGATGTTAACACAATATCCTCTTTCACGACAAAAACTGACGGATGTTTCCCAGCTTAAAGATTGTAAAAGGCTGCAGTTTTACTTATTTGCAGACATATTGTAAAACAATTAGGGATGAAATACCATGATAATACACCATTAATACAGTGACAATGATTTCATCTGATTGTTAAAGTTACATTCATAGCTCGTTTGAACAATAGAAGGAAATCAATCTTTACTTTAAACACTTTTTTGGTAGGTTGGTTGTCTCTGCAGATCAACAGAGAAATATTAAATACTGTATGCCAAAAAATGACCAATGTTTCTTTCATTTATTCTGTTATACACAGGGACCGGATTGATCCTTTTGCCTTTAAGTTCCAGTTCAAGAATGTGGAGTACTCCTCAGGTCGCAACAAGACATACCTGTGCTACCTGGTGGATTGTGGGACGTCTGATGATGGGCTGCTGCGGGGGTATCTGGAGGACGAGCACTCCGGCTCTCATGCTGAAGAGGCCTTCTTCCCACAATGCCTGCCTCACTACAACCCTGCACTCAAATACACAGTCACCTGGTACGTAACTTATTTTAACTGTCCCATGGTATGTGGCATAGAGAAGGTTGCTAATTTAAAATTACGTTATTTCAATGGGGACAATTTTATTGTTGTTTTTTCCATTTCTTTTTTTTCACTTGCGTTTGAATTAATGCTTTTATGATCTTCAATGCAGAAATAAACCGCATATGTATTTTACAGTAGTGGGCTGTGTATTTCCCACCTAGGCCTTCAGTAGCTTCCTAACTGAATCAAACCACCTCTAATATCATCATTATGACGTCACGGCTATAGAAACCATTAATATTATAAAGAAACGTAGTATAACAGGGTGTTGCATCACAGACAGGTATCTTCTGTAGCGAGAATGAATGTCATTACTAAAGCAGAAAACCCAAACAACACAATTCAACAAGTTTCAATGCAGCCACCACAGACAACATACATCCTCTCTAGCAGAAGCATCAATATTTACTTCATAAAATGACAAGACATTTAAATTAAAGCCTTATAGCCTTTACACACCAATACATTGATTATTTATACACAAAATCCATCCTTCTTTCTTTCCCCAACTAGAGTTCCAATAATAAGTCCTGTTCTATCACCATGGATGCTAATGCTAAAGTCAAGTCTGTCCAGTCGTATTTCTGGTAAAAACCAGAGTGGAGCTCCGTTTCCCTGCTGTTCGTTAAGCTGTAGATCCACTCTTGTAAGTGTCCGGCAGTGCTTTGTGTCTCGCTGCTGCCTTGGTTAGACAACTCAAGTTTCAAACCCTCTATGGCTCCAAACAGTGGATCAGCTGTGAATATCAGGCGTTCCCATCAGTGAGTAGTAGTAGTAGTAGTAGTAGTAGTAGTAGTAGTGTGCTGTAGTTAGTGAAATGAAAGTGGCGGACAAACCCATAGCCGTGGGAACTTGTTTCAAATGGGGGGTGCTGTGGGGATGACACCAGGGCCGGTTTTGACCAATTTGCTGTCCTAGGCAAGATTTTAGCTGGCAATGAAAAACCTCTACAAAAGACCAATACACTACAAAAAGAGAAACGTATTGACATGGTGGACAGCTTATATAAAGAGGCTTCAAATGTATTTAGTATTGCATGAATATGTTTTAATTGGGGGGTGGACTTCACATCCTCATGGGGGGTCCGGGGGTGCCCCCCCGGGAAGATTTGTTTTACATTTTAAAGTAAAATGCTTCAATCTGGTGCACTTTGAGCGCCCAATTACTAGAGACTGATCTAGGGGATACAACTCTAAACACCCATATGAAAAAGATCGGTTTGCATTTTAATAATCAAATAATATATGTGAACATAACCAATAACCTATCATAGCCAAGAACAAATAAATGTAGGCTAACTTGTTTTATTTGTGTGGTTCATTTATAACTCATTTTACCAGTCAACATTTATTTATTTATGCATATTTTTAAATCTCTCCAGTTTAAACAATATTTTGGGTTTACTGTCCTGTTAGTATACATTGAAATGATTTCAAACCTGTTTTTATTTATCCTAATAATTATAAAGGAGTGCCTTGGAAATATTTGTTTACATAAATTGTGATCAAAACGTTTGAGACCCACTGAGATAACTTAGACTAAAGTGAACTATCTAAACACTGAGCCTCTCAGTCTGACAGGAGAGAACTCTCCTTCCACATTATTGTAGAAACATCTTCTTATATCCGTTAGCCGTTAACAACAATCCCCGCCGGTACCGGTGCACCCCCTCTCTCTATCTATCTATCTATCTCTCTCTCTCTCTCACGCTGGCCGTGAGCTGCGGGCGCCTAATAAGCCAACATACCCCACTTTCATCACTTACAGCGCCCATCGTACAGGGCAAATGGAAAATGTAATCGGGGTGAAAAGGGTGTTATCTTTACTTAATTATGAATGTTGTTACATTAATTTTGTTTGTATTATATTTGTATTTAATTTTGTGGAAGTGCAGATCCCCTGTCCTCCACCAGGGGGTGCTGCTGCACCCTCAGCACCCCTACTTCCCACGGCCCTGGACAAACCCTTTCACCGGCTGTGACAGACTTGCTAGCTTCACCAAATAAATGTATCCTCTGCTGTCAGCCATTGTGGTTTTAAAAAAACTGCCTTAAGATTTACACGAAAATAAGAGTGTGTAGTTGCTAAGGACGCTACAGATGCCGTTTGCTAGCAGGTCGCTACCGGTAGCTACACACGCTAAACACGCTAAACACTGTTTAGTAGCGCTGACAATCCAATCAAAGGACGTGAAAATTCCGACGTCATCATACTTCTGCTAGATGGCCCCGGTTTCGCCAACTCTAAATCTGATTGGTCAATGCAACAGTTTCATTGCCATTTGTTTTAAATTACAAGGTCGATTCTGAAGGCCTCAGACAGATTTATTTGGCCCAGCAACACATTATGATTGGATTTAAGCTCCAACATTAACAACCATTACTGGACGCAGCGCAACCGAGCGCAACACAGAGAAAAGTTATAAAATGAAGAGAACAGATTATTGGAAATAATGTATTCAGTTCAAGATTCAAAAGCTTTAATCTCATACAGTGTATAAATGGCAATATAAGACAAAAAACGATAAAAACAATTAAATAGTGCAAGAAGAAATGGATTAGAAAATGATAGTGCAGATTATGTTGCAGATCAATGTGCAAGTAATGCAGATGAAGATTAAGTTAACTAGAGCAGAACGTTGTAAATGACCAAGTAAATGCAGGCTGATTTAATACATACATTAAAGGTGACCTATCATGCAAAATGCACTTTTGTACGTCTTTTTATACATGAATATGTGTCCCCGGTGTTCCAGGGAACTCACCAAGTGTCAGAAAACACAACCCTCTCTATTGTCTTATATAGGTATGGTCCTACACTCTATTATTCAAATATAGCATGATAGGTCCACTTTAATGAAAAAAACCAAATGAAAAGGTTAGTGATTCTGACAGTGTTTAGGCCAGCAGAGAAGGCCCACCACTCGTATTTTAGAACAACCCTCTTATAGGTCTTCACCTGCTCTCCCAGTGAGCTGGACCATTCGGAATATCTTCTTTCACATAAACACTTTTAAACTGTATCTTTCGACAGAAACCTGACTGTCACGTAGTGAATGTCTCCTTAAGGAACACACTTGCATGCAAAAATGTGAACGTTCTAACTGAATATATGAAATGCATCTTTATCTGTTTATCCTTAAAATGAACAGAGACGTGTAAGCATGTTTGGAAATTAAAGGCATTTCACCTTATCTCCTTTGCTCTCAGGTATGTGTCTTCAAGTCCATGCTCTGCTTGTGCAACAAAGATAGCTGAAGTGCTGAAGGCAAGGACCAACGTGAAGCTGAGCATCTTTTCTGCTCGGCTCTTTGAGTGGGAGGAGCCAGAGATCCAGGACGGGCTGAAGGCGCTGCATGCTGCTGGCTGTAAGCTGCGGGTGATGAAGCCTCTGGACTTCTCCTACGCCTGGGAGACATTTGTGGAGAACGAGGATCAGCCCCTGAACCTGTGGGAGGACTGCAAAGAAAACTATGAGTACTACCATGAGAAGCTGGCTGACATTATACAGTGACCACAGTAAATGTTCAAAGAAAAATCTCAATAACAAGGTGGGTCTTATTGGTAAATCTTGTTTTTATTTCACAAACTCTGATTGAAAGTCATTGTAGTAACCACGCTTAAGACATGCAATTAAACTCTGTTGCAAGTAGTGAAGAAAAGGATGGACCAGATCCATAATGTTCAACAAATGTGTTGTATTCCTTTTAAAGGTGTTCTGATTATTTGGAACACTCGCTCATATGTTCAACCTCTAAACCGTTTGCACCAAAACAAAACTTGTCATTGGTGAAGCATCCTGGGACTTTGGTTTCCTCCCCTGGTTTTAGTGCCATGATAAAATAGCTCTTTAGTAGTGTTCAGCGAAATATGTGATTTGTTTAAAGGTTATTTTGTATTATGGCAATAGATTAAAAAGATGGTTCAAATCAGGACAGGCGGTTGGTCATATCCAAATGAAGCTGTAGTTCAGCCCACTAGATGGCAATCTCGGTTCAAAGAAACATCGAAAGGGCTTGCCATTCAGTGAGCTTAAACCCTTTATTGAGCCGAGCGCCATCCAGTGGGCTCAGAAGATACAGAAAGTTGTTTATGATTCATTATCAGCAAACAAAGATTTGAACGAGGCCAGGGAAATGATTATTTAAAAGGTGAAGTGATGGATTTCGTTTTTTATAAAATGACATAATTGTAAAATGTCAAACTTTCTCTCTCTTTGTCTCTCTCTGACACAGGAATCCGGTCGTGAATTTGTGCACCTCTGATAATTTTCATACTTTACATCTGATTCATGTTGATGTCATTATTGTTGTTATTTATAGTATGTGTGAGTAGAATAGCTATGTTTCTATTAATGTGACGAATTTGCTTTAGTATGTTGTATAAGTATAATACTAAACCCCCCCACCCTACATATGACAGCAATCCATACACCTGGCCTCCACTCTGACTATCCTGAATGCAGCAAGTCCAACATCCTGAGGACAAGAAAGACAGCTGTCAGTGTGTGACTGTTTGTCCTATATCGGGACGTAGATCTGACAATAATAATATTTGTGTATTCAAATCATTTCAAGTGTTCATTCTTCTTGTTATATCGGTGGGCGCAGTACTCCGATATTTTGCTTGGATAAAAAACAGCTGTACCCCATGTAGAAAAACGTAATTACAGGTAAAATTCCTGCATTTTAATTGTACTTATATGTATTTTTTACAACAGTATTAGAATCAAAATGTACTTTAATATTATTTTTAAATTGGATTATGAATATTGATGCATTAAAGATAGGGTGGATAATCTGATCCCAAAACATTTTTGCTATATTGAAAGGAATAAATAAATCAAGGGCACTGTCAAATAATAAAAAAATCCAATATCTATCCGTGGCAGGACTGTGATTGGTCCTTTCTTTGTTTTATTTTGCTTGAAAGAATATGATTGGATGGCCATCCGGTCTACCTAAAGCAATTTAATGCAAGGTAATGCATACAGTCTGCAGAACTCTAAACATAACTCTTGAATGTCACACTAGCTACAGAGAGCTCAGGAAACGGACACAGATCAGATGACATGCTCACAGTGCTAAGACCTGCCTTCACTGATCAGCAGAGAGCTTTTATATGTGTGGATCTGTTATCTTGAACATGTTAGGGGTGCATCATAAATGACTGGAGATAAATCAATGAATCACTGTTGCAACCATGAAAGTGCACACTGGAAAAAATGCTGCTCCATAAACAAGTAAAGAAATAATGAAAACAAGGGTTATATCTTACACAGGCTCCGCCCTCTACTGGACTCTATTGGTACTACCCCTTGACCATACTATGCGAGCATTCACCTACTGAGATATCTATAAACGTAGCCGGCCCTCGGGGCAGGCCTACCTGAATGCGTGCACAAGCCCACCGTATATAAGGTGGCCACGCCTCCTGCTCCTGTTATCCTTTTCTCTTGAACGAGCGAGCAACAACTAAAGCAGAGAAAGTCAAACGTTTGAAAGAAGAAGAAAGAGTTATCATATCTTCATGGAGTCGCCACTTCAAGAGACCCGGGCCTGTCCTTCGTGCCCTGGCTTAAATAGCGGGTGCCGATCCCCACCACCTCTGCTTCGAGTGTTTGGGGGACCAGGATATGGCCGAGGCAGTGCCATTCTCGGGGTGTTTCTGAATCTCGAGTACACTTGCTTTGTAGCACATGTCTTCCGAGCATCTTGTTTCAGAGGCGAGGTAAGAATACTTCCTGGCATTCGGAAAACGAAGAGTGGAACCAACACGTTCTCACTCCCAACCCGTCACATATTGAAGGACGGTCAGGGCCCCTCCCTGTCACTCTATTACGTACAGGGTACCCCTCGGAAGTCAGTTTTCAACGGGCAGGGCGTCCCATAGACCTTCATAGACCTCCCATAGCCAGTGGCGTGCACAGACATTTATAGGGGCAGGTACTCAAGAGAAAAAAAAAGAAATTGTGCGCTCCTAAATTGTGCGCGAAAATTTGCCGGATAATGGCGGATTTTGTTAGTTTCTTTTCGGTTTTTGGTTACTTTATTTCGGTTTTAGGGTTAGGGTTAGGTTAGGGTTATGTTATTTAATTCCTATTTTTGCCTGATTTTACTGATTTATTATCAAAACATTTAATATTTTAACATTTATTTTTATTATTCTAAATGACTTAGGGGGGTCCAATCGGAAGCTAGGGGGGGACGAAACCCCCCCCCACCGGGATTGACACCCCTGGTGGAACCGCCGGCTGCCTTAGTAGTGTGAGATTTATTAAAGGCACATCTTGTATGTCATAATTGCATATATATTTATTTCAATAACCATATGCTGTCTGATGCAGATGTTTATAATATTCAACAGGTTGGTTTCTGGTAAATTATTGTAACAATTTAAATAAGCAACAACAGAACAAACAAAGATTGCAGTGCCATATTGTGCATGCATGCTTTAGTGTCTATGAAATAAATAACTGACTAAATAATGACTTGAGTGAGCATTGATTGATTGACTAAATACTTTATTAACAAGTGACTTTTAAGACCTTTTTAATACCTCAGAAATAAATAAAATGAAATGAAAAAATTGCATTACTGCATCAAAAGTAATCAACAAACTACTATAAAAACTGGTCAAACATTGGCCAAATTGTCAAATAAAATAAGAAAGCCATCTACAACCTCACAACGCCTCGCATTGCGTGGCATTGTGAGCTTGTAGATCTGCTATTTTCAAAAGTGCACAACGAGACTAAATGGATGGATGCAAGAAAAGAAGTGAAGTTATAGTTTAGTTGGCATCTGATTTAGCGGATTAAACCATACACTCGTTGTATTTGTTACCTGATGGTTACTTACTTGGTCGTCACTAGGGCACTTTTAATCGTGTTGCTGTGTGCTGCTGCACCACACACCCGCCGTGGCCTGTCTGACTGAGTGACTGACTGTCTGCTCTGAGCGCTGCGCGTTCACGTTGAGAGCAGGGAAGGGAGGGGCTGCAGCCAGTGCACTTACGGGAGTGCCGCGGGGCATGTGTGGGGATGTCTGACAAAATTACAACGCGCATTTGGGGCATTGTTGTATATATTAGAAGCTTTTAATCCAGAATTTATCAATGTTAACATGAGCCACATACAGTACACTGTAAAACAATTTTTTTTTTAAATGTAAAAAACGAACTTTCAAAAGGGCACATTGCTGTCCAGAGGGCAAAACGGGCAGGTGCTCAAGCACTACCTAGAGTCTATGTGTGCACGTCCCTGCCCATAGCGTTGATAATAGACGCCATGAGCTCCCCGGCAAATGCTATCCCGACGGTCGGTTGTTATTGTCAACATTAATATAATAACTATTTATTTTGTAATGGTCACGCTCGATTTCGCCGATTTTCTTGTTGCCCCAGCTGGTCGACACCTCTTTTAGCAGAAACAAAGGCTACATTTATGTATTAAATCGATGTTAATCCATGTGTGTGGTTGTGGAATTAATAGACGTGCCGTTGTGCGATTGCGCAACGCAATAATTTACAAACTCTTCAACTACAACCCTAATTATATTTAAAAACATTTTAGAAGGCCTCACGAAATACTTTAATGTAAATTTAAATGTGAAGGGATGTGTGTAATGTGGTGATTATTATTCACCCTCGGATCTATGGGTTGGGGTATTGTTGCGCACGGACATTATACTTAACCGGACTTAGCTGTTGATGTGAAATCCGAAAACATTTTTTTAAAATAAAATAATACTTTATTCCGAGTGTGCTTGCTTTTCTCTTTGAAGGTCATCACATAACGGCATTGTAATACACGGTTCGGCTGCATTAAATATTACATATCTGCCGTAGTTTGCTATTTATAGAGCCCTGGTGAGAAGACTTCTAGACAAACAGGAATAACTGCCGCCGAAACTGAATATGTGACGTGGATCATAAATATATAAGCAATTAAACAACATCTTCAATTTCTCTTCACACAATACGTCTCCTCGCAGTATCAATACTAATTCGGCTGATTTTTATATTTGATCCAATCGGTATATTGGTATATGTACACCATAGGATAGAAAGGTGGTTAAAGCACGTTATTGAAATGTATTATTTTTATTATTAGATATTAATAGGAGACACAGACAGACAAACTAATAAGGCTTTATTTAAACATTAAAGAATACTTTAGGTTAAGGTCTTATTTTGAATAAGAAAAAAGCTTTGGGGGTATAAACATTAAGCCTGACAAAGTACTAATATATTGCTTTCCTGCAATGTTGACTACTGTATGTTTAAGCACTTATTTTAACTGATATTATACATGTATTATACTCTTATAAGATGTATGTAGATAGTATAAGAAATGTGCAGAATGACAGTTTAATGGAGGAGGTATAGACACATATTGATAGGTGTCTTGTAATGCACTGTTGAGGAACCTACGACCCAGGTTTTTCATCTCCGACCTTGTCAGGTATTGAACATTCAATAAATAAAGAACACAGAATTTGTGTGATTATACTAAATGATTTAAAAATAAACACCACTGCATATTTACAACTGCTACACATGCTGATGTAACGCAAATGTTTCCAACTTAGGATCAATAAAGTATATCTTATCTCTTTCGACTCCACTTCGAGCGATATAATTACTAACAAAGCATTTATATACCAATGAAGGACTGGCTTATCCAAAGCCAGTTGAGTAGCACTTGAAATGTTTTAGCTCTATGAAACCTGATGTACTTATATGATTCTGTTTTCTTCAAGTTTGTATCTTGTTGGTCGAACGCACTTATTGTAAGTCGCTTTGGATAAAAGCGTCAGCTAAATGCAATGTAATGTAATGTAAAAGGATCGATGGCTATGCCATATTTGCCTCTGAAGCTTGACAAGTGCATGTTTCAGGCTTATCAATTAACAACAGGAGGGGTCACAGACATAAGACCAGCTGTTAAATAAAGCTCTTCTGACCTTAGCTATCATGTGGGTATATATTAATGCTGCCCATTATGGGCACAAGCAATTTCCCCCCATTTATTAATTAAATGTTTTCAATTTGCGTGTTTCCTATCCCCTAAACCTCCAGGGATGAACACAGTTTAAAACTGGCAACTTCTTATTATTGGAAATACGAAAACGTCTTTTAAAACTACAATTCCCATTAGAGACGTGCCATCGAGCATGTTGCAAAACACACAATAGCCAGCATGTGTAGTTCTGGGGACGGGGTGGGGGAGAGGGGGACGGGGTGGACCCGTTCAAATCCAGTTTTGGACAGTCTGCCGTGGTTCCAACCCATTTCAAAGTGCTGTTCGACGCTCGGCGTAACCCTCGGCGCACACTCAAACATCCAATCACAGAGCTTGAGGACTATCACAGGGTTTGTCAAGCGAAGCGGAGAGAATACTTATTTCCAGGTGTAAAATTCTCTAAAGCAACTACTATGAGCTGCTCCGACCCTCGGTCCTTACGGACTCCAACTTGTGTTTATTAATCAAGCAAATAAATAAACACAAGGATAATTATGTGTTATTGTTGAATAAATAACAGTGTGTGGTTTAGAAAATAATACAAAATTAGAAGGAAAAAACGATGAAACAATACAGATTTCAGTATTCTGAGCCCCTACTCTCCCCATAACTGACGGCAACAAAAGTCCTACATTATTCAATTAAAATAAAGAAGTAAAAACAATAAGTGTGGCTTGATATTGAGTAAGAAAAAGGTTGATAAACACTGTGAGAATGGATCTGCGGAGAGCATTTCGGCGTGATCCCAACTCCTCTATTACCAACGTTCAGGGAGCTCTCTGCAAGTCTATGGGACGCCCTGCCCATTGAAAACTGAGTTCCAAGGGGTACCCTGTACGTAATACAGTGACGGGGAGGGGCCCTGACCGTCCGTCAATATTTTACGGGTTGGGAGCATAGACTGTATATATAAATGGACGTAGGGTCCGTGACGTCACCCATAGGATTCTGCAGAGTTGCCGAGAAGCCCTTAGTAGGCGGAGTCGGCCACTAACGGCTCGACAGTGACGTCAGAGTTCAACTCCCGCCTACTCCAGCCTGCTCCAAATAAGGGCAAAGAGGCGGAGCCGAGGCGGCACCTGCTGCCACCGAGCTGAAAGTTCCAAAGCTAGCTGAAGCTACCAAGCTAAGCTAACATGCTCCCCATCTGCACACTGCCGTGGCATTTTACGTTTCTAAGGTAAGCGGACATGAAACTATTCAGCAAAACTATAAATAATAATCTAAGTTATTGAGTTTTTAGCATAATACTTCAGAATCTTAAAATCACTTAACGTTTGTATGCAATTGTGCTAAATTCAACACTGGAAAGAAGCAAATATTAATATGTTTGCATGACATTAGTTATTTCTATTTTGATATCACTTAACTATACATTTAAGTCAAGCTAAGGTACATGTGATTGTAGCTAGTTAGTGCTCTTACCTGTGAGGCCTCCTCCAAACAGCATAATAACCAGACTGTATCATTAAAACTAAGTACCAGTTCTAGATCCTTGACTTTAGACAAACAATTCAAAAGACAACATGTATTTAAAGACCAATCTTTATTTGAATGTGCCTCTTAACCTGATATATTAGTTATACACTAATAGTATTGGCAATCTAAAAAAACTGAGCAACTCAACATTCAACTTTATGTTTCTTATTGTCTAAAGCATTTGTTATTTTCATTTTCCCCCTCTCATATTCAGTGTGGACGGATTGAGACAGCGTGGTGTCCAGAAAGCTGCAGAGACTTCAGGGAGAAACCTCCGTGTGATGGACGTCCTGTCTGTTGGTTTGGAGAGGACTGAGGATCTTTCCTCTACTACGAGAACCAGGCCTGATGGAGGAGCCCATGCTGGGCAAAGCTGATACCAACTGCACAGGCCTAGTCTGTCACTTTATTTGACTAAATGTGTTTACTTATACATTTAATAGGTTTACACTTTCTGTCCATATGTGCGTTTTATTTAAAACATTTGATTAACTTTTGGTTCACATTTCAATAAATTGTATTTGTATTTGCACTCCTTTTGTCCATTATTCTTACTGAAAGTCTTAGATTACACCAGTGGTTCTCAAACTTTTTCTGTCAGGCCCCCCCTTTGGAGAAAAAAAAAAGTCGGGCCCCCCCAAAACGAATAATCAGGCTCAGTGGCGGCGCCAGAGATTTATTTTGGGGGTGCTGTGGGGTAGCTTGACGTTTCATAGAGGGTGCTCAAACATTTAGGGTTTCCCATTAATGTACCGGTCGCTACAGTGGAATTTTCTACTGCAACAATCCCCACGCAAATACACAACGTACCCGCGACTGTTACAATGAAGGCTCAATATTCAGCTCACGGCATATAGGTGTAAGCAGGGATAAAGTGCTATTTTTATAGGTGATGTGTGGACGTCACATAGGGGGGTCCGGGGGCAAGCTTCCCCGGGAAGATTTATTTTTAAATATTGAAGTTAAAAGCATCAATCTGGTGCACTTTGAGAGCGAAAGGAAGAGATCTATGGATACATCTCTCAACACCCATATGAAACAGAAATGTAAACAGATTTACTTTTTCTTGATGGATATTTTACAAATCACCCTTTTAAACTTTATTCTTGTTTTACTGTCATATAGTATTTCATACCTGTTTTTCATTTATTCTCTTATTTTTTTATAACTATAATGATCATATAAACGTGTGCCTCGGAAATAATTATTTACATTAATGGTGACCAAAACATTTGAGACCCACTGAGATAACACTGAGAGAGTCCTTTAGCTCTCAGTCTGACAGGAGAGGACTCTCCTCCACTTTGTTGTTGAAAAAACTCCTTATATCCGTTAGCGTAGCTCGCTAGCACCAGAAGCTAACAACAACGATCTCCAGTACCGGTGCGCTCTCTCTCTCTCTCACGCGCACACAAAATGGCTCGTTCCACACACACACACAGAGCCGAGCTTTAATGAAACAGAGACCCAGACGTAATAGTACTGTACTGCATCATATTATTTTCGAATCAATAATTTTTCAAATTATGATTTTTATTTTATTTATCTTTTTTTTTTTTTTTTTATAACCATTTTTCCTCCTGGTCTCTCGCGCCCCCCCTGGCATGCCTCTGCGCCCACCAGGGGGGGGCGCGCCCCCCACTTTGAGAACCACTGGATTACACATTCACATCTGACTGAAGATTTGCCCCATTTATTTGTGACGTTGCAAACTCTGCGGTACAAGGCACAAGTGATGTGAAGCTCATAAAGCGAGGCAAATAGAAATAATCAGCTGATGGAGTGTAGATGTGGAAATAGGTGCATTCCATCAGCTGACTGTTTTTACAATAAAAGTAATTTCTTAGTGTACTGGTCTTAAAATCTCATAGCATCAGCTTTTAATTTTCCTCTTGGATGTTCTTCTTGACCCTCAGAGAAGGAGAAAATGTTGTGTCTTTCAGGCATGTCCTTTCCTAACAAAAATTACAGGAAACATAAAACATATTATTGCAGAACAAGTGTGTTATTTATGAAAGCAGTGTGTTTGTGTGTTTAGGGGCTGTAGATATAATTATTTTGTAATTGTAATGTTTTTTTTTTATTTCAACAGTGAGCTACAAAGACAATCAGATTATGAATGAACAGTATGAAGTTCATCAACATTGAAATATATGTTATTATCAACATAATATTGAACTGTTATCAAAACGTAGTGCAACTGTAGAAGCTTGCTCTGTTGTCTCACTGAAAGAATAACTTTTACCACGTTTTTTACAGACAATATTGAGAGATAAATAGTAGCAGTTCTCACTATGTGTTAAATATTTTTGCCTTCAATACATTAAATTAGAAAGCTGACATCTAAATGTAACTTGTTGCTTGGAAAAACCCCTCAACTTCACTGATCTGTAGGTGATCTAGTATTGTCTAATGGAATGTATATCAGTGTATTAAAGTCAATACTTCATTCATTTAAACCAATATCTTTCTTGATTCTTTGTACAGTATGACAAAAATAGTATTTGTACCTGAGCACTCACTGCTGTGAGGAGTCCAGTTCTGTCTCTCACTCTCTGGTCCAGCCTGTCTGCATCACCTGGACACCTTAAACAAACAGATATATATGTAAAGTACCATGTGTACAAACAATATAACGGATTCCCTTCTGTTGAACATGTTGGATTGTGTATTGTCCGAGTCAGGGTCCTTTTTATTTTATTCTATTCTACTGTAACTTTGGAAGTTGTGTTACCAATGCTTACTGTTTATTTGTTAACGTGTAAGCTCAATAATGAACTCCAGCTCAATCAACCATATTATAATGTCTAAGTAATCATCTTGAAATATGACATTAATAATTGTAATATACACACATCTTATTGTGAGGTTGATTTCACATACACTACTTCAACATTAGCTTGTCTACATACTTGAGCATAGCCAATTTAAATTAACCTTAGCGATGCATACAGTTCCTACCTACATAATAATCATATCTCTAAGTTACAAGGGTGACCTTATTTTATCAACCTCAAACAGATGCCATTTGTTGTACAGTATTATCCCACTTAACGCTTAACACTTGTCTATTTAGTTTTAACCTTCATAAATATAGTCTATGATTTTAACTTGGAGGCTACTATTAGCAGCGTTAGCACCGATGTAGCTACCACTCGCTTATTCGCTAACCCAAGCCTTAACATTAATTACGTAGCTGATTAAAATCATTAACACATAAATAAGTACTCAAATTTCACTTACCGCAAAACCGCATTCATGCACCGTCTGTTTCAACCGCAGAGCGAGTCACAATAGTCCGATATATAAGCATGAAGAACAAACAAACACGGCCGGGGGCAAGTTGTGTTCCCTGGATGAGCTGAACAGGCAGAGTGCCTGTAGCTTCACGGAGCAGCTAGCAGAGAGACAAGAAGCTAACAGCAGCAGTCACTTCACAGAGCCGTCATTCAATGTGACCACGCCCTAATTTATGCAAACAATTTAAGACCTAATATAAATAAAAGGGTCGTGTTAGAAAACAATTCACTCACAGATCCATAATCATGAAGGTGGAATCTAACTATATTCATAATAATATTTATTGCATCCATGGGTAGAAACATGTTTTTTTCTGCTGTAAAGTTGGGCATTTTAACATGGGGGTCTATGGAAATTGCTCCTTTCTGCAGTCAGTCCCTATCGGCCAATATATGAACTGCAGTGTGTGCCACTTCCGTATTGGCGTCCCGGCTCTTCCACAGAGTTTGCTGCTTGGTTGGGAGTGAGAACGTGTTGGTGGAACAGGCGAGCAAGTGTGCAGGTGTGCGTCATATGAGAGGCCCCGCCTTACATTTTCCGCCACAGATTTGTGGAAATTGGTCCGTGCGCAAAGCATTGTGGGGATTTGAAGACCGCGGAGTCTATACATGTGCAGCCTAAACATTTCTCCAAACAAAGTACGCTGGGCTCGGTAGATTTCCAAGTATGCTGGACATTGGAAAGTACTTTGGCGGCACTCTATGACGTAGTATGCTTGAAATAGTGGCTCTGGAGCAGCTTTACTTGCGATTGAGAAACACCCACGTTCGCCATTCCAGCGGGGCGGATGGCTCCGTTTGCCGTTGTCGGCACTTCCGGGTCCGGCGTCCATGTACTTCCCCCGAGGTGATGACCATGGCGGCGGAGCGCCCATCTGCTCCAAGCAGGCAGCAGGCTGGGCAGAGAGCCTCTGCCCCGCTGCCGCGTGATAGAGCGGCTGCAAATCAACACGTGTGTTTTTGGCATCTCGCTCATTACTAAGAGCCGCAAGATGCCCCCACCTCACCAGATCAGAGCGATTATTTGGCCGCAGCATCAGCCGAATTAGTAGCTTGGGGTGCGTCCCTCACTTGCGTCGCTTCCCTGCGACTAGTCCCTCCCACCAAGGAGAGACGCAAGAGAGGCTTCTCAATTCTTACATTTCCCCTCCTCGACTCCTATCCTCAATACTTAGTCCCGCCCACAAGAGATGCGAGCGGAGGACTGAGGAGGGTAACCAAGGAGAGAGGAGGGGAAGCAGCAGGCGGTTAGAGAAATGAGAACTCCTGTCCTCTGAGCGGTCATTTTAAAGAGACGTCCATTAATGATGACAGGAGGCACAGCAGCCCTCTGTCTGATGGACAGATGTGTTCATGATGACTTATATATTTACTTTGAATTCATTGACAGTGTGGTATAATGAGAGAATAACAGGTTACAGATGCGGACATATACACACATATTTATATAAATATATACAATTTCAGAATCAAACAAGTATGAGAGCACTCTAATAATAACGTAACACTATCAGAGACTGGATATATCCCCCCCCCCCCCCCCCTCTCTGGTCGCTGAAATGGGGAATTGAAATTGCGGGCCAAAAGTTGTATTTACAAGTATTAAAAGTAAGCATAGGACACAAAACCAACTGAGACCTTTCTGTCCGCACTGCGGTCAACTCAGCCGTCTCTCAAATTTGCTTGGCCAAATAAGCAGTTCTTCATTTTTGTAAGGATGTGCAGTTCTCCCTCCTTCTGCTTCTCTTTTTGTTTCATGTTTGTTTGTATCTGTCTGTCTTCCTGGCTGGGCGTGGCTGACCTACTTTCAGTTCCCGCTAATTCACCTCCGCAGCTGCTACTCATCATCCTGATTAATCTACTCACCCACAACTGCTTATATACCCGGCTTCCTCATCCAGTATTCACCAGTTCGTCGTCAAAGATTCACTGGTAACACGTATTGATTGCTAGAAAGCAAACCTAGTTTCTAAGTCAAGTTAAATTCCTAAAACCTGTATTTCTCTGCACAGAATCCGTCTTCTACTCTGCCTGCCACGTCCAGCCAACACCACCTCGTCAGCGAACCTCTGATTATCTTCACTATCAACTCCAGCCTGCTCACTCAATTCAACTCTGATTCCCCGGCTCATCTCACCCGTGTCCGCTGCGGATCTCCGAACACCGGCTCCAGCCTGCTCTCTCCGACATCCTCCGGATCTTCAACTACGGACCTACACCCCCCCCCCCCCCCCCCCCCCGTGGTTATTCCCAGATCCGGATTATTAATTCCAGATCAGTTTTGTTTGAATTTTGAGTTGGAAATTAAATTATTTTTGCTTCTATACTCACGTCTCCTTCCTTCCGTGTTTGTATTGAGGGTTCAGCCTGTAAGCGCTCTTTGAGCTTAACAATTTTTGAGTGCGTGATTTATAGTGCCTTTATGGTAATCGCTGAGAAGCGACACTAACGCAAGAGTAAAACAATGCGGGTTTTTTCTGCTTCATGCGATACAAATTATTTTTACCATAAATTCTTAAAAAAACGAACACTGTTTGACTCAGTCCTAGTTTGACTATACCATCAATAAAATGAAGTACGTTTACTGTCTTTTTTCTGGGTAATAGTCTCAAATTCCCCTCCTGAGAACAAAATCATGCCACTTCTGCTATATTTGATGAGATAAAATGATTTTTAGCCATACATTCTTAATAAAAGTGATACTGTTGGGCTCCCTACTTGTTAGACTACTACTGATAGCTCTGTTCGTTATTCTCGCGTCCAGGAGAGAAGCTTTAAAAGTAAGGAGACCAATGGAGTCTCTGAGAAGGTTCAAATGGGTACTTTAATTAAAATGGCGCGGTAATGTTACAAGCAGAAGATGGTTCAGAGAGGGGGAATGGAAAAGCTCCCTCTCTGAGTGTCGCCGGGCAGAAGAGGCTCCTCAAGGCTGAGTTTGTGTGCATACATTTACACTTGTATAAAATATCCACGTAACTGTGTACCAAATGTACACTTGTATAAAATATCCACGTAACTGTGAACTTAGTGATGAAAGGTTCACTTGCAGAAAAATACATATTTTTTAAATATATTTTCCATTACAACTGCAACTTGGTTATTACAACCTCTCAAACCAGTCATTACAACTTGACAAATCTGCTCTGTGGCAGTATAAATCGACAAATCTGCGGTCTTGACTTTTGCTACACTTCTTGCGATAAATGTGTCGCAAAAGTAATTTTCACCTGTAGATGTGGGGGGAGGGAGGAGGGGGGGGGGGGGGGTTGGAGTGAAGGGGCGGAGCTTTCAGAACGACGACGCTGGGTCAGGCCAGCGTCATATAGAGAGAAGAGTTGCGACATCTCCGTTCACTCCAATGGACCAGTTTTTTTTACAGCAATGGCGGATTGTGGAGCCTTCAATAGTTCCCCGGAAGTAAGTTTGCCGCTGACCTTCGGGGCTATCTGCGGCTAGCAACGCGGTAGAGTTGCAGCATAATAGACGGTTCTTGATGGACTTTTAAAGGTAAGAAGACGTTTAAAGATTTATATTGCGGATATTATCAGCACATCTGAGTCATATTAACATGTGTATTAAAGGATTATCCCTAAATCAGTAGATTTAGGGATAATCCGTTTACAGATAACAGATTAGGCTAGGACACCGGATAGTTAGCAACACACGTTAACCATGCACAGCCTATTAATCCGTTCTCCTAATGTTATTTCAACCTAACGTTGTGGAATTAGAGAAAAAGGGCTTCTAAACGTGATTTTTTTTGTGGGGTGGAGGAATATAATATTAGTTAAATATAACATTGGGGCTCGTGTGATTGTAATGAGTAGAGGTGGAGAAACGACGATCTCCATTTTGGAAAAGGCCTACAAGCTAGTATAATAAAGTTAACGTTACACAATAATAAGGAAGAGAGCTACTGTATGTGTGTGATACATAGCTATTGATATTAATTTAAAGTGCATATTTGAGACTTCCAAACAGTAAACAAAAACGTAACTTATGGGTGAGTGCTTTCAGTGTATTCTGTTGATTATTACCTGTCTGTATTATGTTGCAGCTCAGCTGATTTTGAAATGATGGCAAAGGGAGAGGGACCTAAGTGAGAGTGAAAACACAAGGTACATTTAATACTACTGTTGTATATAAGTAAGCATACTAAACATGTATTCTATCACTGTATTATATAAGTAATCTTGTTAGTGTATATGAATAACCTACTGTATGGCAGGTGGAGGGGCAGTGATGTTACAGGTGGATGAGCAGTGGTGCTGGCAGGTGGAGGGGCAGTGATGTTACAGGTGGAGGAGAGGTGGTGCTGGCAGGTGGAGGAGAGGTGGTGCTGGCAGGTGGAGGAGCAGTGGTGCTGGCAGGTGGAGGAGCAGTGGTGCTGGCAGGTGGAGGGACAGTGGTGCTGGCAGGTGGATGAGCAGTGGTGCTGGCAGGTGGAGGGGCAGTGGTGCTGGCAGGTGGAGGGCCAGTGGTGCTGGCAGGTGGATGAGCAGTGGTGCTGGCAGGTGGAGGGTAGAGCCATATGAAATCCGCGTTCACGGAATCGCGGACGGAATCGCGGAATTGACCAATAAAAATGGAATCAACTGTAAAACGTGGAATATTGCAGAATTTGCCATAATTTGGACTGAAATTCCGTTTTCGGGAGAACGATGGAACGTTTGGTGCAAAGCAAAAATGACCGGGACGCTAACACGTGTTACAACGCACACGTCACTTCCACACTGCTTCACAACAACACAGCAATGTCCAAGCGTGTAGCTGCTTCGGTATCAACATCATCATCTAAAAAGCTACGAAATTCCACACTAAACCCTCAATTCAGAGCACAGCAGTATCCGAATGATTTTTATGCCTCCGGCGATAAGTTATTTTGTAAATATTGTCAACATACCGTGGATTGGACCCGCAAAAATACGTGCGACGATCATTTAGTCTCGAAAAGCCATGTCAGAAACAAGGGAAAACACTGTGCTTCCCAAAACACACCTGCACTTCAAACTACAATTACAGCAAGTACCTCGTCAGCAGATTCAAGACGAGAGTTTGTGCAGGACTTTGTAGCTGTTTGCGCCGAGTCAGACATCCCTTTAGCAAAGCTGAAGAAGCTGCGACCATTTCTAGTTAAGCACTGCAAGCAGGGAGGAGCGCTGCCCGAGAACGAAACAGCCCTTCGCCAAATCCATCTGCCCCGTGTGTTTGACCAACATATAACGGCTGTTTTGGAGAAAATCCGTGGGAAGAAGTTGTCGGTGGTTGTTGACGAGACGACCGATACCAGGGACTGCAGTGTTCTAAACATCGTCATTGGTGAGCTAATGAACAGCCTATTAACATGTCGTTTAAATATCCTAATTTTTTTTACATGCTGCAGTGTGCATTGTCAGCATGCAAAGTGTGATGACGATGATCTCTGCCTGGTGATCACAATAGATACAGCTAGAGGGCGAGGCTAATCAATGACACTATTGTGATTAAATAGCTATGTACAGTAGTCCTACATTTAGGACTATAGATGGAAATTATAGCTCCTTGCTAAATCTGGTGCACCAGTCTATTTTTTTAATGCAAATGATTGTCAGTGCACACTGTCCTTTATAAACAAAATAAACTAAAGGTGCATAAATTATGCATTACTGTATTTCATCACAATAGAATAGATACTATAGCTAGGCTACTGACATTGTGATAATGTCAGTAGCTAGCTGTATCTATTGTTTACACTTGAAATGTGTATTTTTATGTTGTGCATTTTTATTTTGTCACAATATTATTTGGCTTAAATATAATAATCTTTTGCTTGTGTTATCTTTCATTGCAGGTGTTGAAAACCAGTACTATCTGGTGGATGTAATTTTCATGGATCGATGCAACCACTCAACAGTTGCCCAAGCCATCATACGCTCCTTCCACAGCAATAATCTGGAACTGAATGGGCAGTGATCACAGATAATGCCTCCTACTGTCTGAAGGCATACAGGGAGATTCTAAAAGGAGTGATGCCCAAAAGTGTCCATGTAACGTGCCTCTGCCATATCATAAATCTGGTGGGTGAGACCTGGCAGCACTACAGATACTTCTCTGATGCTGCATCACTTGTGGCAGCGATGAGATCTGTCTTCTGCAGGAAGCCTGCTAGAAAGAGAAGATGGGTGAGCTTCCTCATCAACAAGGAGTTTGTGCACACCAAGGCTCCTCCTGAATCAGTGGGCTCCAGATGGAATAGCTGGTTTGAGGCAGTGCAGTACCACGCAGAGCATGTTCATCTGTACAGAGAATTTTTGTTGGAAGAAAATTCATCAGCCCAAGCAGTCACAAACATCCTCAGCCTGCTAGAAACAGAGGAAAAGATGCAGGCCCTCACTGTGAAGCTAACCTTCATCGCAGAAGGCTGCTCCAAACTGATGACAGCTCTGACTATCCTAGAAGGAACCCATCGTACCACAGCAGTGTCTGCATACAACATCATGGAGGACCTGGGCTCTTACCTAGTGAATGGAACAGCAAAAACATGCGGGTTTGGTGCCAAGACAGATGAGCTGCTGAGAAAGACGGGTGTTCGAGAGAGGAAGCAGGTTCTTGACGATCTCCATGATGCCTTCCACTTGGCCTTCACAAAGTTCTCCAAGCACTGGGACATGCACCCAGCCAGAGAGATCTACAAGCTGATAAGAGTGTTCGATCCAAGGCAGGCACCAGTCATGGAGAAGCGGATGGAAGCCTACACAAGACTGATACCCATGGCAAACCCATCACAAGAGCTCAGTGAGCAATGGATTGCCTACCAGCACTCCAGGGAGCCCTTGGCAGCTGATGTCACTCTTGCTGATTACTGGAGGGGCATGAGTGTGAGATTCCCAAAAGTTGCAGAAATGGCAATGTCCTACATCTACTTCCCAGTCAGCTCAGTTGACTGTGAGAGGAGTTTTAGCAAGTACAAGACTCTCCTTACAGACAAGCGAGGCACTCACCGAGCTCAACACAAAGAGGCTGACCATCATGTACTTCAATGGAGATGTCTCTGATAGATGGAAGACTTAAATGGACAGACAGGAGCTAATAAGGAGTAGTAGTACTAGTCATACTACTACAGGGAAACAGAAACACGTTTTATTGTTTTAGTTTCAAGTTTTCAACTAAATTCAGGTTACTAAGTAAGTTGTTGCATATTTTCTGATGCATTTTTTCATTTATAATGAAAAGCGTAACCGTTTACAGTTATTGTGTTTACAGTTATTGTATTGAGTGTTTTGTTTACAGTTATTTATCTTTTTTACTTGAAGCACAGAGAGAAAAGTTTGCTTAAAATGTGTTAACTCAGAAGCCAGAAGCCAAGGGAATGTTTTGTTTAGTTTTTTCTTTACTTGAAGCTTATAAGCACTTTAAAATTGAACTGTAGCACTTAAACATTAAAAAAGACTGTTATATCTTATTGAATTGTGGACATTTATTCATTCCCACTTATTAGACACTATTTCTGATGGTAAAATTAGCGTAAAAAGCAAAATACAGAATTCTGAAATATTAAAACGGAAAAAACGGAATTTGGCAAAAAATAAAATGGAATTTGGAAAATAATAAAACGGATTTCATATGGCTCTAGTGGAGGGGCAGTGGTGCTGGCAGGTGGAGGGGCAGTGGTGCTGGCAGGTGGATGAGCAGTGGTGCTGGCAGGTGGAGGGGCAGTGGTGCTGGCAGCTGGAGGGACAGTGGTGCTGGCAGGTGGAGGGACAGTGATGTTACAGGTGGAGGAGCAGGGATGTTGGCTGGGTGCTGGCAGGTGGAGGGGCAATGGTTAGTCCAAATATTTCCATTGCAACGACTAATGGGTTTGATAGCAGCTGTGGATCTTTTTGGGGGTTGCTGGATGTTGAAGCTTGGCTGCTGTTGTTCCTTTTCACCTTTTGGGATTGGCTCTTGCTTCCAAGATGGCCATCTTTTAAGGTTTTTTTTTCCCCTGTCATTTCGGGTTTGTTTTGCCTCGATTCTCAGCCTAAGCCGTATGAATCTTCTCATGATTTTGTCTTGTACTCCACAGCATGACGGAAGCCTGCTGGAGAGTGCCTGAGCTTCTTTCTCCAAGACACCCACTGCATTGGGGCGCTGCATGAGGGAGGAACCAGTCTTGGTCCTAAATAGTTCCTCAATTTGGCGAATGAAATCAAAGGCTTCTTGGGAGGGACGACAAAGAGCACCTGCCTTGAAGTCTTTTAAGTTCACTAAAATGCTGTTCTCATTCATAACACTCCGTTCGATGTCTCACTATGGGATGCGCCTCATCGCGGAGCAAACAGAAGCATCAATCTCATTACGCCAATCCTGATTGGCTGGTGATCTTGACGTCAGCGTCAGGGAATCCACCCCCTATAAGTAGCTTGCGCTACGCCGCATGCGTCATTCAAACACCTCTTCTCGCTTCAGAGCACATCTCTATATTGGTAGCCGGGCTAGCTCACACAGTCCACAGACGGAACCAAGCTATCCAAGCTAACTTCGGTCGACGGGCGCTCGCCGGCTACTTCGATATATACTTCTGCAAGAAGACTGTTAATACTAACACACCAGTTAGTATTGCAAATCGACCTCGCCGTTTTCTCCTCGGGAATAAAGGTAAGGTTTTGATTTTTTCAAGCTCTGAAAGTGTCTTCCCTCACTACCGACACCACGGTAGCGAGGACGTTTTTTCTTTTTCTCTCTCACACCAGAGGAGGGGAAGATAAAAAGGGTATTAACACACCAGTTAATATTCTTTGAGAATAAAATTCTACACCGTCGTTTTTTCTCCGGATTAACGACAGTTGGGGAAGTATTTTTTCTCAGCAACGTACCTGTTACAAGCGGGTCCTCTCCACGCCGTCACCACGGCGACCGAGATGGACGCTTCTCTCCCTCACACCAGAGGAGTCAGGGACTCGGAGGCTCGGCTCTGTGGCTGCGGGTTGAAGATATCAGGCACAGACTCACACCAGGTCTGCTCGTCCTGTCTCGGGCTGGAACACGCCCAGGAGGCTATCGACAACCCCGGCTCGTGCGGACATTGTGCCCGCTTCACCATCAAGAGCCTCCGCCGACGGCTAGCACGCCAAGCTAGCTTGTCGGGTCAGGACTCCCTCATGTCCTCTTATTTACCGGACGGAAATCAGGACACGGGGGCGTCCACCACAGAGATGGAGCCCCGCACTGTGTCGGTCTGGGGCTCATCAGTAGTGGCAGCTGCAGAACCGGAGTCCCGCGCCGTGTCAGGCTGGGACTCGGTGGCAGCGAGGGACGTGCGAGCGGAGCCCCGCGCTGTGTCAAGCTGGGGCTCCCAACTGGACCTCACCATGGTCTCGCCCGCGGATGATGTCCCGGAGTTGGACTACATGGAGGACGAAGAGGATGAAACCTCTGGATTCCTCCTGTCCGACTCTGATGAGCAAGACGATGATGTCTTCGTGTCATCAGCTCAGGCTGCAAAGCCGGGAGCGATGGCTGCTCTCCCGGGCAATAGCACACCAGCTTCGCCCTGTCTGAGTATAGACCTGCAGGCCTTGTGTCAGCGTGCCGCTGCCAGACTAGACATCCCATGGCCCGAAATGGCCAAGGAGACCTACAGGTCCCGTTACGAGGGGAAAACATTTGCCCCAAGCAACGAGGACAAAGAGGCAACTCCTGCCGGTCTTCCCGGAGATGTTGGATGAGGTGTCGGTCTCGTGGAGAGACCGGCCCTTCAGCAACAAGGCCCCAATCCAGGGTGCCTCCTCCCCTAGACTGCGACGGTATGGAGAGGCTCGGCCTGCTCCGCATACCGCCGATGGAACCGCTGGTGGCAGCTCACCTCCTCCCGAGGATGGCGACTACACCGAGCAGGAACCCCACGCTGCCGGCAAAGGCGGACCGGTTCCAGTCAACCATGACTGAACGGTCCTACAGAGCCGCAGCATTGTCTGCCAGGGCTTTGAACATTTCCTCGCTGCTAACCGCTTACCAAGCGGAGCTCTGCGAGGATCTATCGAGTAATCCTGGACCGGCAGTACTGGACGAGATAGCAGCGATCACGGACATCTGTCTCCGCGTTCAACGCTGCGCCGTCCAGGCCACGGGAAAGGCAATGGGAATTATGGTGGTGCAGGAAAGAGCTAGATGGCTCAACCTCACCAACCTCCCAGACCGGGAAAGAGAGGATGTGCTGGACATGCCCATCGTTCCCGAGGGGATTTTTGGATCTGCGCTCGCTTCTATGCAGAAGAGATGCGAGTCCAAGAAGAAGGAAGACGAGGCCCTCCACCTCTGTCTTCCTCGAATGGTCCAGCCGCTGCCTTCACAGCGGCAGTCCCTCGCCCAAGCTACCTCAGCTGCTCGGTTTAAAGTACCGAAACAGCAGAGGTCACGGCCCGCCCCGAGTCCCCAGCCCAGGCAGGAGACGAAGGCGAATTGGCCCAGAAAGTCTCCGGTTCCGGCTGCAGCCCAGGCGCAGCCAACCCGGAATTTCGGCCAGCAGGCGAGGAAGAAGAAGCTGGCGGCCTGACAGCCTCCTCTTCTTCCCTCGGTGACGGAGCTGGAAGGTTCCCCAGCTCCAGATGTGTTCCCGCTGCCTCGAGAGATGCCTCAAAGCCATCCTCAAGTGCACCAAAACACATGTCACACTATTGCTCTGTTTTCTCGGAAATAAGCATTTTCCGCTGACGCATCCAGGCCTCAGGCTGAGGGCGCAGCTCAGAAAAAGGAAAGAGAAAACAATAAAACCAATAAACAGCCCACCATTTGTTCCCCTTTTGAGAGCAGCTACGGCCTCTCTCAAAAGGCGGACGATGAACGGGTCTGTGAAGGCACCGCCGCCACGCGCATGCGCAGTAACGACTGGGGCTGTGAGGCTACCACCGTCACGTGCAGGTGCAGTGCCGGCTGGGGTTGTGAAGGCACCTCCGTCACGCGCATGCGCAGTGTCGGTGGGGACTGTCAAATCGGGGTACCCCCGTGTTCAGACACTAGAGGGCCCCATAACACAACAAATAGAGACTCAGAGGGCAAAAGACGTGACATCTCCGCTGGCTCTAAGGAGCGAACAGTGGAAGATGCTCACAACGTCTGCTTGGGTGTTCAAGACAGTTACACGGGGTTACAGACTCCAATTCGCTGTCACCCCCCCTTGCTTCTCGGGCGTTCTGTATTCACAGGCCCGAGGGGAGTCAGCCCACATTCTAGAAAGAGAGATTCTCTCACTTCTAGAAAAGGAGGCTATATCTATAATACCCGCCGAGCAGAGTCAGAGCGGCTTTTATTCCAAGTATTTCCTCGTTCCCAAACGGGGAGGGAACGGAATTCGGCCAATACTAGATTTGAGGGCTCTGAACAAATATCTAAGAAGATACAAATTCAGAATGCTCACTCACACATCTCTGCTGCGTTTCGTGCGACAAAACGACTGGTTTACATCAGTCGACCTGAAAGATGCGTATTTCCACATCCCAGTATATTACCCACACAGGAAATATCTGAGGTTCGCATTTCAGGGGATCTGTTACGAATACAGAGTACTTCCCTTCGGTCTGTCTCTCAGTCCAAGAGTGTTTGTACGATGTACGGAAGCCGCGATAGCCCCGTTAAGACAACAGGGTATTCGCCTGGCAACCTACCTAGACGACTGGCTGCTTCTCGCACAGTCGGAACAGGAGGCTATTACGCAGACAAATGTCCTCGTAAAGCACCTGCTCAACCTGGGTTTCATAATAAACACAGAAAAGAGCATGTTGTGCCCGGCACAGACTGTACTCTTCCTGGGTTCACACCCGCCTGTCAGCGGAAAGAGTGAAAGCTTTCAGAGCTTGCCTCGCTCATTTCCAGCTGCGCAAACATGTTCTTTTCAGATCATGCCTGCGGTTACTGGGGCTCATGGCGTCAGCCATCCTGGTTGTACGGCTGGGACGGTTACACATGAGGGAGTTTCAGCGCTGGGTAGCCGCTCTAAAACTAAACCCCGCGCGTCATGGAGCACGGAGAGTGATGGTTACTGTGAAATGCGTAATGGCACTGCGCCACTGGCTGCACCCGACTTTTCTGGTACGGAGCGTGCCTATGGGTGCTGTCCTTTCACGGAAGGTGGTCACCAGAGACGCATGTCTGACAGGCTGGGGAGGTATTTACGAAGGTCGTCCGGTGAGGGGTCTCTGGAGCAGAGACCTCCAGCGGTCGCACATAAATTACCTGGAGCTTTTAGCGGTGTTCCTCACCCTAAAACGCTTTCTGCCTTTTCTCAGAGGACACCATGTCCTTGTGAGGACGGACAATACGACCACAATATCGTATATAAACCGACAAGGGGGTTTGCGCTCTCTCCAGTTACACATGCTGGCACGCAAACTGATCTTGTGGAGCTGCGGCCGTCTCCTCTCTCTGAGAGCGATGCACGTACCGGGTGTGATGAACCTCGGGGCAGACCTGCTGTCCCGGGGTGTACCACTATATGCAGACTTGACTCTACATCCAATGGTTGTGAGCCAGCTGTGGGTGCGTTACGGCCGAGCCGCGGTAGATCTGTTCGCATCAAAAGAAAATGCTCACTGTCAGCTTTTCTTTTCAATGCGCGATCAAAACGCACCATTAGGCGTGGACGCGCTCGCGCACATTTGGCCTCCGGTCCTCCTGCTTCCTCCACTAGGTCTCTTTATGACTGTAAGTGGAGGGTGTTTGAGGACTGGTGCCTTCAAAAAGGGCACACCTCTTTTCAATGCCCTGTGGGAGTGATTTTATCATTTCTACAGGACCTAATTGATAAACACAGAGCTTTCTCCACGATCGAAGTCTACCTGGCTGCTATTGCTGCATGCCATGTGGGTTTTGAGGGTAAGACGGCCGGCCAGCATCCTCTGGTCTGCCGTTTTATGAAGGGAGCTCGCAGGCTCCTTCCTGTTTCCAGGTCACTGGTGCCCTTATGGGACTTGACAGTGGTTTTAGATGGGCTCACTCGAGCCCCATTTGAACCCCTGGAAGAAGCTGACATGAAGCACCTGTCACTCAAGACAGTGCTGTTACTGGCCCTGGCATCCGCCAAGCGAGTCAGTGACATTCATGCGCTATCTGTACATCCTTCATGCACTCAGTTCGCCCGAGGGTTAACGAGAGTGTTGCTGAAGCCCAACCCTGCCTTTATACCTAAGGTGGTTGGTTCATGTACCCCCTTTGACATTGAGGCATTTCCTCCGCCGCTGTGTCCCTCCGGGGAACAGCAGCCGAATTTGCTATGTCCAGTCCGTGCTTTACGCACTTATATGGACAGATCAAAAGAGTTTCGTCATAATGACCAACTCTTTGTGTCCTGGGCTAACCCTCAGAAGGGCAAGCCTGTTACTAAGCAACGGCTCTCTCACTGGATTGTGGAGGCAATTGCTTTGGCTTACACGAGTCAGGGTCTGCAGGCACCTTCGGGTTTGCGTGCTCATTCGACTCGTGGTCTGGCTACATCCTGGGCTTTGTTCAGGGGTGTTTCCATCCAAGACATTTGTGCAGCAGCGAGCTGGTCCTCGCCGCTCACTTTTGTCCGCTTTTACAGATTAGACGTCTTTGCTCCCAGTGTGTCCCATGCAGTGCTGGGCCCCCTGCTGAGTTAGAGCTCTAACTGTTAAGTTCTGGTCGGTCTTGGTGACTTTTGAGATAAGCTCGTCTGGCAATACGGGAGCTACAATATCCCATAGTGAGACATCGAACGGAGTGTTATGCATGAGAACTATAGGTTACTTACGTAACCCCAGTTCTCAGAGTAACATGAAGTGAGATGTCTCACCAGACGGCCCTCCTTGCTATGGTGAAGCGAGAAGAGGTGCTTATTTTGAATGACGCATGCGGCGTAGCGCAAGCTACTTATAGGGGGTGGATTCCCTGACGCTGACGTCAAGATCACCAGCCAATCAGGATTGGCGTAATGAGATTGATGCTTCTGTTTGCTCCGCGATGAGGCGCATCCCATAGTGAGACATCTCACTTCATGTTACTCTGAGAACTGGGGTTACGTAAGTAACCTATAGTTTTCACCAGAAGGACTCATCATTGTGCTCTGTTGCAATTTTGCATTTTTCACAGATGCTGGCAAACTTGATGACTTTGTGGACTATGTAGCCTGCAAGATGGAAGAGAATACATTTCTCATTTTTTGTGAGGTGAGTTGCTGCTCTGTTCACCTCCATCAGCTGTTCCACTCTGACTGATGGAGTGATATTTTGCTCCACTGTGTCCAGGAAGTCTGTCAAAAAGCTACTGTGGTCTTCCCAGAGCTGATGGTGGTGAGGAACTGCCCCACAGATACGATTCTCAGTGCATGATGGAATTCCACTGGAGTTGTGACAGGATTTTTAGACCTCACACAGTTGAAGGTATTTTCAAGGCAGTCTTGTGTGAACCTTTACGTTAACACACACCTGTGTCCTTGTGTTAGCATATCCTCCTGTATGGCCAAAATTGATGATTCTGCCATTATCACCCCTGTTTGAACAGGCTTCCAACCTCCCTTTTGACCAATCTTCATCCCACGAAACAGATGGACGATGTTCTGGAGGAAGGTGATGGCCTTTTGGTACTCCTCCATCTTGAGCCTGCTCAGGGCTGTAATTGGATGGCGAGATGACATGAGATCAAACCAACGATCAACCTGCTCCAGGAACCACGCTGTCGTCAGGTAAGACAGAGGGCGGTTTTCTTGCTGCACCATGTATTTCAGCCCAGCACTTGTAGCCTTTACTGAATACATTTAGAGCAAGACCAACGTTCATCTTATCAAAGTGACTTGGCTCGATGGCTGCAGCTGAAAGATGGGGGGCTATTTTTAATGCCATCCCTTCTTGAAAGGTAAATAACTCCTTAATGGGGACCACTGAAACCTCGTTAGAGGGGAGATTCTCTCTGTTTACAATATCCTCAGGAATTATTAAGACCTGCCCACGGACAAGGGCACTTTTAGATTTTTTACCAGATGTGGGACATCGGGCATGAAATAAAGCTGCCTGTCTGGTTTTGCTGGATGAGGCACGGGGGCGTAGCTGGAAATTCTGGGCCCCATGAAAGAACCTATTTGTGGGCCCCCAATCCATGCGAGTGCGCGCTTGGCCATTTATTTATTGATGAAAACGCATAATATGGTTTTTACCTATACATTCGGATCAGCAGTTCAGCACCTGAACTGTTGGTGGGTGAGCCTAGTAAAGGATGTCGCATTGCGTTCATCTTCAATGCAATAGTCAACCAAAGAACCTTGAGTCGCACTAGCTAGGCATATTTTCCCCTATTTCTGTGACAATGTTTTCTGATACTCAACATACAAAAGCTGTTACTTGTCCTGTCTCTCTGTAATCCCATCTCCAACACAAATAGTCTACTCAAGCACACTATTAGGTTGACAGACACTCACATTTTGATGTGCTCTGAAGTATACAATCGTTCCCTGCTTCGATATACCTTTTACGAAGCAGATTTTGAACTGTCGCGGGCAGAGCACTAGCTTTTTTGCTGTAGCGGCCGGGTTGCTGCTTTTCTCAGCAGAGTGCTAAAGCCCTACCTGTTACATGCGCAAGTAATTTGAGGAGGCGCGAGTGACAAGTGTTGAGCTATTGGTGGGGACAATTCAGGATTCTTGGATACTGGTGGGGTCATGACCTTGCGTCCACCCCTAAACGACACGATGAAACCCAACCTCGAAAACCCTGTTGAAGTTAATGAACTGTAATGGACTGCAAGAAATCAACATGCACTGACTATCAACTTTATCTTCTGTCTATGTAATTGAAAATTACACCCAATACAGGAATGAACAAACAAAAAATCTCAACATTCTTTGACTTATTAAATTAAGATTTGAACAACACAAGGACAAAAGTATAAATTAACTGAAGATTTGAACACAATTATAAAACAATAAACTCTCAGGACATGAACACACTTACAGCAAACAATGAAAAATGTAGTGCTAGAGCTCTTTGAAATCAAGTGACAGAGCCAGCTTGCTTTCAATCGATAACATTGCAAGGCTGTTCAACCTCTCTTGCGACATGGTAGATCTTAAATAGCTCTTGATAAGTTTCAACTTACTAAATGATCTTTCACCACCAGCTACGGTAACTGGGAGCGTCAAGAACATTCTGAGGGCAATGCAAACGTCTGCAAAAACGCTCTGGAGTTCCATCTTGTATATTGCATTCAGTAGATCAAGAGAGCTACAATCAGGGGGGAAAGTGGCAGAAAATATTTTATTGAGATGCCTTATCTCACTCTCAAACTGATCTGCGAGATCCTGTGAGTATTTCTCCCTCAGTGGCTGACACACAGAAGCCATGACACTGTCACTCAACTTCCCAATTTTAAGTATGGCAGCAAATTCTTCAACAATATTTGCTGTTGTTTGGAACCGAGTGTCCAAGTCACTTATGATCTGGTCCATGGCAGTGAAAAACACAGTGTTACGGAATGTTGTTTCTGGCCTATCCTCCTGACTTGTTCCTTCAGCAGTTTCATCATGAAACCTCTTCCTCCCCCTCTCACGGCAAAGTTCTTATTTGAAATGAGGTGGAACCTCCATTTCCTTAGCTACCATTGATGCCTCAGACAGAATAGCATCCCATCCATTTCTGAGAGTCTGCATCTCATCTCTTAGTGCAGCAACATGACCTGCCTCCACCTCTATTGAGATTTTCCCTGATCACATTTCTGTCATCAATAGATTGCAATACTTTCACCCAAATGGTGAGAAGGACATCAAATGACATGAGGTAGTTCCTCAGACCAACAGCTTCAGATCTGGCCTAACCTGTGAGACTGCATGAGCTCAGTATGGTAGCAAGGGCTTCAATGACACCAGGTAGATGCTTTGCTACAGGTTTCACAGCATCAATTCTCACACTCCAGCGAGTGTCAGATAGCCTATGTACAGAGCAACCTGTTTTCTTTTTGTATATAGACCAACGAGATGGACTGGCACTTACTAATGTGTAGAGGCGGTTAATGTAACCAAAAAAGTTGGACACTTCAGGGCTCGATTCTGCAGCATGCACTCCTACCAGATTCAACGTGTGGGAGGCACAAGGTGAGAAAGTAGCAAGATTATTCTTTTTCACTATTTGGGCTTGGACTCTCTTGATTTTCCCTGACATATTCGCCCCATTATCATACCCTTGCCCCCTGCAATCACTAATGTCTATCCCTAGATCCAGAAGCACACTCTCCATCATGCCTGCTATTTCACATCCTGTTTTTCCGTTTAAATCTTTGAATTCAATAAATCTTTCAGTGATCTCCCATTCGCCTGTGTCTTCATTATAATGTACATATCTTATGAGCACAACATTTTGCTCGTGTGGGAAATGTCAGGCGTTGCATCACAAATCATTCCATAGTATATGGCATCCTCCCTTTCCGTCAGAATGGTTTTTAAAACCTTTCCCCCACACAATACAATAAACTTGTTCTGGATGTCTGGGCTCAGATAATGAGTTAGCTGGCTTCCTTTTTTGGATGTCCTGATTTTGTCTAAGTGGTCTTTCAAGAGTGGATCATATCGTGACAAAAGTTCTAGCGTACCTACAAAATGTCCATTGTGGA
This sequence comes from Notothenia rossii, assembly GCF_949606895.1. Classification (NCBI taxonomy): domain Eukaryota; kingdom Metazoa; phylum Chordata; class Actinopteri; order Perciformes; family Nototheniidae; genus Notothenia; species Notothenia rossii. Next base: position 49,355,962 of record NC_136903.1, on the reverse strand, counting down.
CATCGCCCAAAGCATGCGTTTTACCTCGGAAAGCTAAATTCCTCATTGCCAAGTGCAGAGTGACATCAAGGAGTCTCTGCAAGATAACTTTGTTTTTCTCAATTTCAGACTGTAGCTCTCTCTGCAACTGATGATCAACGCCACATGCAGTCATAACCGAACACTGTAGGTGTTTCCATCGCAAACAACAGTCCCTGTGATTCCTACTTGTTTCATGGCTTGGGAATTTATCATACATGCGACGCCACTCGACGTCACACATCTTGTATCCCTGGGGCCGTATTCACAAAGGATTTTAGGGCTAAAAGTAGCTCCTAACTGGCGAATTTAGGAGAAACTCCTAAGCATAATGGGCGTGTCAGTCTTACATTTAGGACTCCTAATTTTATTCACAAAGAGCAATTCACAAAGTATTTTAGGCCTAAAAGTAGCACCTAAGTCTGGGAGAGCTTAAAAGTCCTCGAGAGGACTCCTAACTCAGTAAGACCTATTCACAAAGAATCTAAAAATGGCTGAGAGACGAAATGTTTTGGAGACAATGGAAGACTGTGAATTGATCAAGAGATATAGGCTAAATCGTGAGGGTATCAAACTTGTTGTGGAATTAGTGCGGGATGCAATAACATCCCCGACTAACAGGAATAACCCGATTAGTCCAGAAATAAAATGTTTGGCAACACTACGATATTTAGCAACAGGGAAAATGCAACTTTGCAATGCTGACGATTTAGGAATATCGCAACCATCAGTCAGCCGTGCCATAAACCAAACCATCAACGCGCTCTCTAGACCACATATCATCCAACAGTTTATCCGGTTTCCTTTGGACAATCAACAACTACACAGGATCAAAGCCTACTTCATGGCAATGCAGGTATGCCCGGTGTGGTCGGTGCTATTGACAGGACGCACATAAAAATAATTGCGCCATCAAAAGATGAGGACGTGTTCGTCAATAGAAAGAAAGTACATTCCATCAACACGCAGATTGTTTTCATTCATCATGATAGGGGGACTTGAACGGCGGTATGGGCTGTTATTGAAAGTGTTTAAGTGCTGGAAATATGCTCATTATATAATAGTTTGCAGAGTGCTTTTAATTGCCTCCTCGATTTAATGCAATTTACGTATTTTTATTGTTTGCTCTCTCTTTAACGTGCATATACAACGTCATTATCGTGGTCTGCACAAACTTGTCATCATGCGTGTATTCTGCTAACTGCACTGTCCATAACTATTTGATAGGAATACATTTCTTGCCTAGGCTATTTCCTTGTTTTTCGGTGATTTAGTGGGCTCGTTTGTGGGATGTTGCGGATGAGTTTCACCGAGACCGCCTACTCTGAACAACCAATCACCGTACTGACCGCTTCTAAACTCATGCACGAGAATCGACGTCATCCATAGCAACGGCGCGTCACTCTTAGTTCACTCTTAGTGATGTATCCTTAGTATGAGTAGGTCTCAGCGGCTTTGTGAATAACTTTTAAGAAAAAACTCCTACGTAAAATGTTTTAGCGCGAGTTAGGAGCACTCCTAGCGGTAAGATAAAATGCTTTGTGAATACGGCCCCTGGTCACTACTCAAAGCACTAAGAGAGGGTATTTTTTGCTCCTTGGAGAAAAGAACACATGGTATGCAGAACAGTGCATTTGCACTTTCACTGTGAATCAACCAGTCCCTTTTCACTTTTCCCCTACCCTTATCTGCTTTGGCGTATTTCAAGTATTCTGGAAATATCTTTCCCTTTGAATCATGTGGAAATTCTTGATCTGTTTCTCGCATTGCTAATTTCTTTACAACAGTTGCCCTGTCCATGTCACTCATCCTAGCTGGGAACAACCCTGGGTCAAGTGATAGCAGATCTTCTACCTCAGACACCACTACAGGTGGCTCAGTATCTGTGGCATCCTGTGTCGGAGCCTCACTTTGTCCCTGACATTGACTGTCCATAGCTGCTTCCTCCTCATCTGTGCTGCTTTCATGGTCCCCGACCTCTTCTTGTACTGGTACTTCTGCCTCTTCACCTTTGCTCTCCTCGTTGGCTGCCTTGCTCGAGGGCCCTGGCTCTAGAGCAGAGTCCTGCACGGTCTGATTTTCAAGACCCGCTCCCGACCCGCACCCGCGACGTGCAATACCGAACCCGCCCCGCTACCCGCACATATTGCCAATTAGTTCCGCAACCCGACCCGACCCGTCGGCACAAGATCCGCAACCCGACCCGAACCCGCATATGTATATATATATATATATATATATATATATAGGCCTATATACTGTATATATGAGCAGTGAAAGAATTTACAGAATTCACATGAGCACGATTAAAGGGAAATGGAGCTCCCGAGAGAGCGCTGCGCTGCCTTAAATACAAGCTGTAGGACTTTGAGGAGCTGTCCACTGTGTCCAGTAACACTTACTGAAAATAAACCATTCATTTGTTGCATTTCCCATAAATGTTCAGCTGGACGATGTATTCGAGCTGCTTATGATGCAGAGAATCATGCAATTATGAATACACGCAGTTGCGTATTTGGCTCAAAAAGCGTGGGATGTTAATAATTAGGCTACATAATAATAATAATAATCAAGTAGCCTAACCTACGACGTTTAAAGTGATAATTGTTGGCCATTTCATATGTGAAATTTGGATAGTATACTTTAAAACGAAGGCAGCCTAATCCAGGAAATACAATGGCGTTCATTCCATTTAATTATATATATATATGTAGACACATTCATTAGATGGTCCTCCGCCCCTCCCAGAAAACGTGACTTATTAAAAACGGAACGTTATCATATTGTTATGCAACAATCACGTGCATTTATTTGGTTTAATGTTACAATCATTATGGCTGACGATATAAAACAAATTGAAGCCAACTGAAACCAGTGCAATTGCAACAAGGACACTTTTAAATTGTTTAGAACAGTCAAGCTGGCTAAAGCCAAAACAACAGACATATAGTAGACCTAACACACTTTTTTTTAACAGACGTATAACCTTTTACAGAGTCTGTATTATTATATAATATACGAAATATATACGTACATATAAAACATATAAAACGTACATATAAAACAACATATATTCCATATAACACACTTTTTTTTTAACAGACTTTTACAGACAGGCTGGCTAACGCCATGTTCATCTCACAACTCAGTGTTTCTTTAGATTACTATGCAGAAAAAGAATGTCATCAACTGTCCCTGGTTTCAATTGGCTTCTCCTTTCTGAGACCACAACTCCAGCCGTGGAAAAATCTCGCTCACTCGCGGCGCTTGAAGCTGGAATGGAAAGAATCGAACGAGCAATGTGTGCCACATTTGGAAACCTGGTTGCATGCTCCTTCCACCAGCTGAGAACATCGAAATTCTCCTCCTTCGGTGACTTGAAGTCGATATATGCGCTCACTTCATCCTGAGTGCACTCATCGCTGGAAGAGGAATCCTCGACGTCGGATAATCCCTCCGATTGTCTAGCTCTCTTCTCGGGCGGTGCTGAACTGACAGTGGCAACACGTTGTGTGGGGCCTGCACGCCTCTCTTTTATGTCTAGAGAGGTGCGAATAGAGGGCTCAAGATTAAGCATATGGAATTTTATAAACTTTACAAATAGATTTCCTAATATTTTACATTTCATATTTTAAATGATGAAAACAGACAAGCAGGCGAATAAGCATATACAATACAGTAACAGTGGGCTATACTGTAACGTTAGGATAGTAACTTTTTTCCAATCCTACCTCAATTTAATTTTAATACAGTATGAAATAAACTATGAAGTCACTTTTTTCTTTTTTCCTTCGGCCTTACCGTTCACAAGGCGCCGCACTTCGTTGTGCACTGTTTCCATCGAATGTTCCTCCACAAGCAGCTTCAGACTTTTCAGCTTTGGGTGCAAAAACATGGCCAGTTTGTGCAGGAGGTGTATCTCGTACTTTTCAACCAGAATTGTGAGACATTTTGCCTTTAGAGAGGAGAATGTCAGGTTGTCAGTGGAGGATGGTTGCAGGTGGCGTTTGAGGCGATCAAGCCACACAGCGGTGAGGTGAAGGGTTGGAGTTTTGGATGCCTCCAGTGCCTTAGTAGCCTCCTTGAATCTCTGAAGAAACATCACCATTGCATTCAAAGTGTCTTCGCTCAAGTCGTTCAGACGACCCTCTTCCCCCCTTTCCAACAGCAGTGCACGAACGTCCTCATATTGACAGCTGATCGACTCGAGCATTGTGTGGACTGAGTTCCAGCGTGTTTCCACTGATGCTTTTAACGTCTTTTTAAGGCGATTCTGGAGACTTGTTTGCTTAAAGTAAGTTACGAGTGACTTTGCCCCCGTGACAAGCGTAGTCACTTCCTCTCCGAACGCATCTTCTTGGCTTGGTTTCCCGATCGTAGTGTAAAGCACGGTGTTAAGGATGTGTGCAGCACAGCTCAGTCTTGTGACGGAGCGAAGGGCTGCCACTATGTTTGAACCCCTATCTGTCACATACACCAGTTTGGTGAAAAAATCCTCAATGCTGTATCTCCGCAGGGCTTGGATTATTGCTGGTTTGATATTATCAGACGTTTTACGCAAGGTGCTATCCCATTCCGACGTAGAAAGCACCCTTTCGACTAGCTCCCACTTGCTATTGATGTAATGTATTGTGTGACAAAGGTAGTTTATTTTCCGATAATCATCGGTCCACATGTCTAAAGTGACTGCTCCATTGTACTCACTCATCTGTTCTCTCAGCTCAGGAATTATGCTTTGGCGTATGTCTTCTGCATATTTTGTCACTCTGCGAGATATTGTTGTCGGATCTGGTAACAGCTGCATTGCATCGACGCGGCCAGCCCGCGCACCAATGTCAATCAATCCCTGTGCTAATCCAGTGAAACCATCGCCACACACCATTTCGAATGATCTAACATCACTGCAGACAAATTGTACTGCTAATTTGGACACCGTCTCCTTGTCTTCCCTTTTGGGTGCTTTAAGATCACGGTTATTGGTGAAGTATTGATTGATTGGTCTTGTACCTGTGGCATTGGCAGCGCAGCTCGACTCCATATGTTTTTTCAATGATGAAGTACCTAGCTTGCGGCTATCATAGGCCAACACTTTTTTGCACTTCTTGCAAGCAGCGAACCCAGCGACCTGGTTGTGTTCTCCATCTAGGATGAGTCCAAAAGCCTCCCAGACATTGGATTTTGCTCTTGATGAAGAGTTTTCGGCAATACTGTATTCTCCGCTGAAGAGCTTCGCCTTCACCGGCTCAGTCATTTTGAATGTGGAGCGCTCAGCAGCAGATTGGCGGCGCATATGTTATGATGATGCGCGGGCCCGCGGGGGAAAGGTCATAGGGTTTAAACATTACATTAAATTATCATTTTTATATTTTTCTTATGCAACACCCGCGATCCGACCCGTATCTTCTTTGTTTTACCCGGACCCGAACCTGAATATTTTTTGTTGAAAGGATACCACCCGCGATTCACTGTTTTCGCGGGTCACCCGTCGGGTACCCGATGCAGGACTCTGCTCTAGAGTATCCATAGTGTACATCATTTATAAAATACCCTATAATAGTAATAACACAGTACAGCTCAAGCTATCTCTTAATTGTTATAATAATAATAATAATAATAATAATAATAATAATAATCATTTGTATAGATATTTTCCAATTACTCAAATCTAGCTATAGCTACTGTAACAACCTCAATTTAATGTGCCAGTGGTCAATGGTATTGCAATTACTGGAAGAACTAGAGTAACTAAATGTGAATATTACCTAAAGTTGTATTCAATGCATGGTAAGCATATTTAAAATCTGTTTGTTAACCCCAAGCCATGCTGCTTTACCTCCCTCTCCTTCAACTGGGAGCTGGCCTGAGGGAAGGGGTACTAATCCTGAAGCCGCATCTGTGCATTAGAGCAGATGTGATTAGCATGTAACATTATACAGGTTAGATTAGCTAGCCATAGCAAAAGGGCATAGCTGCTGGATACAAATTCACTGGGCTCATCGACACTCATCTAATTTTTGATAGCAACAGGTAGCTAACGTCAGCCACAAAATGTTGGCCAAGCTGTTATGGGCTTCAAAACAAGTTCTGTGAATAAATACCTTTCTTGTGAAAATACTTGGTGACTAGCTGTCGACCTCTTTTATTATTTTCCTCTTGCTGACATTTTTTCTTTCGTTTCTGAGCTCCTGATTCATGAGCTGTAGAGGACATTTTTCCTGTCAGTCTGTTCAAGCTGCAAGCTGCTGGTGCGCTGCTGTGCCGCCTAGTTATAGTAAAGTGGGGGTGCAAGATTAGTAAATGGCAGGCAAGGGGTGGTTTGGAGTGGGTCAGGCACGACCACCTCCATGGCAGGATTTTTTTAATTTAATGAACACCTGTACGTGCAATTTCCTGCAATATAGAGCACAGAACTGTCTCAAAATCCTTTATGATCCTAAAGGATTCCTATAGGGTTCCAAAAACGTATAGAGATTCCTATAGCATTTTTTGACTAGGGATGTTATCCTACACTTTAAGCTGTCTGATATCCCATTACCTGTAACTCTTGGGTCTCTTTCTCACTTCCTCTGCCTCCTCCCTGAGTCTGCACAGTCACCACATCATTCTACATTAAGGAGAGCAATACACTTATGAGTACACTTAACTGGTTTGAATACACAATCTTTATGCTACTCTGTAAAGAAAGGGAGAGAGGGGGAAATATATTATCCAAGTATTTGTGTCTTAATTTGTTATGTTATCCTACACTTTAAGCTGACTGATATTTCCATTACCTGTAACTCTTGTTTCTCTTTCTCTCCTTCTCTGCCTTCTCCTTGAGTCTGCACTGTCACCACCACATCATTCTACACAGGAGAGCAATACACGTATGAATACACCGAACTGGGTTGAATACATTATTTTTTATTTGTTATGCCATGTTCTACCTGGTTGGCTTGCTACACACACACACACACACACACACACACACACACACACACACACACACAGTGTGCAGGTTAGTTACAGTAGGAGATGGGCTTCTATCATATTATCTTCTATCATTCTATAATTCATTCTTGTTTTATTTTCATTTCAGGTAGTTGTACCTTAAGAGAATTGAAGGCTGGCATCTGTAAATGTACTTTATTCTTATTTTATTATCATTATTTTCTTTCCAATGAAATTAAATCAGAAAATAAGTGGTATATGATGGAAAATATGAAAGTCAATGCTTGAAGGAAAATGGACTTCGGAAATCAGTTTTTTATTTTTTATTTACTGTTCTGTAAAAGTCTTGTCGAATGTAATGTTTTATGTTTCGTGTGGACCCCAGGAAGACTAGTTGTTGTCATGCAACAGCTAATGGGGATCCTAATAAACTCAAACTCTAATGGGCTTCGATCTACCAGGTAGCTAGCTAGTCAAACACACACACTGCTTGATGTTACTAGCTAGCTAGCAAACGTCAGCTAACCGCGAGCTAACATAAAGAGTGACCTCTAATTCAATGCAGCGAAAATGAAGAGAAGGCGAAGATTGTAAATGTGTTTTATTGTATTGAGTGGTAGAAGTAAAGACATGTCTAACATATTCTTTGTTTGAACAACTTACTGAAATGATCTGCCACCAATGACAGACTGGTCGCGGTGATTTACACTCAGCCTACCTGCGTTAGCTGTGGGTGGGAAACAGTTGATCAAACCATTGTGAGCGAAATGCGGGGGGGGGGGGGTCACAATCTTTGGAAACTTAAAAACTCGCTATTAAGTGTCTATAATCAGCACAAGTTCTTTCATTGCGTATTATTAATTTGATTGAAATTACATACTTATGTATATATTGGGGGGGACATATCATATTTTTCATATGATCAAAAAGTGGGGGTGCAAAAGCACACGTTTGCTCCCCCAAGGTCAATTGTGGGGATGCACCTGCTCCGCTTTCTCCATTGCTCAGGCGACCATACCATGCAATGAATGAAGGGAGTGGTGCTCATTCTGTCAAACAGAGTAACAAGCACCTGTTTGTTTCTTTTGTGACGTTTTTTTTAATACAGGCAATTATTCTTTTGAGTCATCTACATTAACTTACTTTTGGATAATAATAAAACCATATTAATAAAAAGATAATAATAGTGTTCTCTGCCCCCCCCCCAGTGCTGGGCCCTTGGAATCATCCTAACCCCCCCCAGCTACGCCCCTCAGGATGTTTTGTTTTGGTCGACCCCAAAGGATTTCCACATGGCTCGGTTAAGGCTACCCATGTCGGTGGTGACATCAAGCACATGTAGCCCTATGGATGCTGCCCTCTGTATTACCTCAATAATGATTGGCCTGTACTCTGCTCCATTGGTAGAATTGCCAGTGTAATGATATGCCAATGCTTGCTTCCATGTTGTGTTTCCAGCCAACATAAACACACAAGCATGTGTTGCCCCTCCAGTGTGACCAGGTAAAGTCACATCACCGTACAGTTTGCCTGTAATCATGTCCAACTCCACACTTGGTGTGATTGCCATTTCATCCAAGGTCAACACACACTCCCTTTCAAGGTCAGTCATCTATCTGCCTTCAATTTTAGGAAATCAAAGACCTCTGTCAACACACCAGGCTCAAACTTAACATATTGCATCCTTCTTTGCAGTGTTCTTATTCCTGGAAGGGGAATCTGCAATTCCTGCAGAGTTTTGTAAGCTGTTGGTCCGGCAGCAAAGCACATTTTTAAAGCCTTCTTAATTGTCTCATTGCTCCATTTCATCCCGTTTGTGGTGAGTCTGCCTAATGCCTTAAGTTGGTCTTTTTAAAACGTTTTCTTATATTTGTTGTCCCTAATTGACATTGTTTTCTTGAGAGCTGCATTTTCCTTCCTTATTTTTCTTAGTGCAGCCTTTGCTTTTTTGGTGATTCCTTCTTGTCTCTTTAATTTGTTTTAATAGATCTGTTTGACTGGCTGCTGGTTCCCTGGTATGCTGACTGGCTTCTGGCTGACTGGGTGGTGTCAGCTCTCCCTGTCTCTCCTCACTAGCCAGGTCCTCTCTTTCTTCACCCTCACTTTCCCTTCTCTCAGTCTCCTCATCCCTTCTTCCCTCAATCTTTGAGACTAATGTAAGTAGAAGACATCTCACTGTTAATTTTCGAACATTCTAAATATTGTACCTCTTAAAAATAAGAAATATTACTTTTATTATTAAGAGTTCAGACTTATTATACCTGTTTCACCTTTCACACTATAGCTGTGATCATCAGCTATGGGCTCTGTATTTACAGGTCCCGGTGTGCATCGCGGTACAGGGGCCCTCCTCCTTTTGACCACAGGGCCACTTAAGCCCTGGCAGCACATCACCCCCACTCTATTCAACCTCCACTGGCTCCCGGTCAAGTCCCGCATCACCTACAAACTCCTCCTCCTCACCTACAAATCCCTCCATGCCCTCTCCCCTCAGTACCTCACAGATCTCCTCCACCCATACATCCCGTCCCGCACCCTTCGGTCCTCCGACTCCGGCCTGCTCTCCATTCCCCATTCACGCCTCCGCACCTTCGGGGACCGTGCCTTCAGTGTCGCTGCCCCGACCCTCTGGAACTCCCTCCCTGCAGAAATCCGCAACGCCCCTTCTCTCAACATCTTCAAATCAACCCTTAAAACTCATCTGTTCAACATCGCCTTCCAACAATAACTCACTCCCCCCCACCACTTACACTTCCATTTCTGCCCCCTGTTTTATGTTTATTTTTTTATGTTTTATGTCTTGTCCTTGTATGTTTCTTTGTAAAGCGACCTTGAGGTTATGAAAGGCGCTATATAAATTCAAGTTATTATTATTATCATTAGGGTGATGCACAAAGATGGTGGGAATAGCATCTGCTCTCAGCCTAGTCTTGCCCTTTTTGGTCTTGACAAACTGGTCTGTGTGTGTGTGCCTGCAGAGTCACACACACACACACACACACACACACACACACACACACACACACACACACACACACACACACACACACACACACACACACACACACACACACACACACACACACACACACACACACTTCTCCGCCTCATTCTTTTTTCATTTACTCGTTCGTTATCTGACCAGCTTCAATCTTGTAGGCTACTCACTTCGTTTCTTGTAGCCCTCGAAAGGGTTTTGGAGGTTGATGCCTCGGTGAACGTGAGTTGTTTGGCTTTCTTGTCCGCAGCAGCAGAAAGCATTTTCGAATGTTTGAATGAATCAAAGTGGGTCGTCACCGTCGATTTTCTCTTATGCTCCAACACACAGTTGCACGGGGTGCAGAATAGTTTCCCCCCACTTTTTGCCCGGTCTTTAGTAGAAATGTTCGTCGGTAAATGAGATGGATTAGATTTTTTCATCTTGGCCTTTTCTCTATCGTGTGAGCTCCACACGTTCACTCTATACAGTGTTGTTTACATTCTGTGATGCGCGAGCTGATGACGTCACGTCAAGACGAGTTAACTTTTTTTTTCATCAACTTTGTGTGGAAAAATGCGGGGATTATGCGGGCTTTTGATAAATATGCGGCCTTTTAAAAATCTGCGCCATTTTGCTGATAATGCTGTAAATTCTGCGATCGCAGAATCGCGTTTTTCTGGAGGGTCTAATTAAAGGTGACCTATCATGGAAAATGCAGTTTTGTACGTCTTTTATACATGAGTATGTGTCCCCGGTGTTCCAGGGAACTCACCAAGTGTCAGAAAACACAACCCTCTCTATTTTCCTCCATCCACAAATCTCTTAAAAAAGGGGCTGCAACGGATCTGATACAGACTGATCCAGATTTGAACACTTATCTGACGTCACAGAAGTGGCGCTACGGCTATTGGGCCAACTCCACCAATCAGGAGGAGACAGCCACGGACATTGCCGTTCGAAAGCGCTGGAGACGCTGTAGTACATATGCCAGGCCTGTAGATGGTGCTGTTCTCACAGAATCAGCCCATGAAAAGACAGTGTTAAATTGAGCGAAACGAGGAATCGCTAAAATGTTTTGTATTTTGAAAAATAAAAAGTATAAATATGCCTTATATAGGTATGGTCCTACACTATATTATTCAAATATAGCATGATAGGTCCAATTTTTTTTTTTAGTAATGACCCCATCTCTGGTGAAGATATAGTCATTTGTTCTGGGAATGTCATTTTTTGAGCCTGAGACCTAAAAAACAGGTTTGGGGCTTAACAGGTCACAACTAGCTTTGTTTTTTAAAGAACGTCTTGTTCTCTTTATTTCGGGCATGTCAATTCAGTACAGAGATAGTCATGTTTCCTTTGAGCCACATCCTTATAGATCTTCCCATTTTATCTGCAGGACGAAATCAACTTTCGTCACACATTTACCCAGCACACAGATCGAAATGTACACTCTGTATTTAACCCATCCTAGCATTAGGAGCCCCCTGGTTGCAGTTTGAAGGTCCAGTAAATGGCTGAGGGCCCCAACTGCAGTGTCCAGGAGGCAAACTGACCCCTGTTCAGCAACCTGATAGATTACAGCGCACATATCACATATGGTGGTAAGGTCGAGAAGAGTCATTTCAAACATACTCCTGGAAATCTCCATGGAGGTGAAGCGAGACTCCAAGGTGGTGAGGGGATTTAAGATGTAGGAACACTGTATAGGCTTTGGTACTTTAGTAATGAAACCCAGGGCTTTCTTCACAAATGTTCCACATGGTATGTCTTATGCCATCATTATATCCCTTATATATATACACTCTTAAAACTACTGGGTTAAAAAATAACCCAATCATAACCCAGCTGCTGAGTCACTATAGGACAGAATAGGTTGGGGTTGGGGTTGTCTTAACCCATGTGCTGGGCTGGATAATTTTAACCCATGTGCTGGGTTGTGTATTTGACCCAAGCAAGTGATTGAAATTAACTATATGACTGGGTTAAATATAAACCATACATTGTGTTGTTTATTTGACCCAAGCAAGTGATTGAAATTAACTATATCACTGGGTTAAATACAAACCATACATTGGGTTGTTCATTTGACCCAAGCTAGTGATTGAAATTAACTATATTGTTGGGATAAATATAATATAATAATAACAATGTATAATAGTTAGACCCTCCAGAAAAACGCGATTCTGCGATCGCAGAATTGACCTTATAATCAGCAAAATGACGCAGATTTTTAAAAGGCCACATATTTATCAAAAGGCCGCATAATCCCCGCATTTTTCCACACAAAGTTGAGAAAAAAACATTTTTAACTCGTCTTCACGTGACGTCATCAGCTCGCGCATCACAGAATGTAAACAACACTGTATAGACTGAACGTGTGGAGCTCACACGATAGAGAAAACACCAAGATGAAAAAATCTAATCCATCTCATTTACCGACGAACATTTCTACTAAAGACCGGGCAAAAAGTGGGGGGAAACTATTCTGCACCCCGTGCAACTGTGTGTTGGAGCATAAGAGAAAATCGACGGTGATGACCCACTTTGATTCATTCAAACATTCGAAAATGCTTTCTGCTGCTGCGGACAAGAAAGCCAAACAACTCACGTTCACCGAGGCATCAACCTCCAAAACCCTTTCGAGGGCTACAAGAAACGAAGTGAGTAGCCTACAAGATTGAAGCTGGTCAGATAACGAACGAGTAGGCCTGTCGCGATAATCGATAAATTGACTTATCGTACGATAAATACAAATGGACTCGATAACTTTTCTGAGCTCGATAAATTGCCATTTACATAAAGATGTGACCAGCATTTTAGCCTGGAGCGCTGTGGCTGCCAGGCGCGCTGTGAGGGGCGGGGCTGACACACAGCCAGGTCAGGACACTCCGCGTGCACGTGCAGCAGCGTAGCAGCCAAATTAATAATATAGCGACAAGCGGGAGACAACGTGTGACTTACTCGCGGGTAGTGCTGCGTACCGGTACGCCGAACCGGTACTGGACTTGTAAAAAGTTTCGGTTCAAGTCCGGTTAAAACCGGAACGTCGGGAACCGGTACTTACGTATATTCTCCTTTTTGTTCTAAACCATCTAAAACCTTCCATAGATCGAGAAATTTGCGCTTATAAAAGACGAAAAACATTGTTTTGGCTTCTGATATGGCGGCCATTACTGAACTCACGAAGTCTCGCAAAATATCGCAACTGCTCGCGAGATCTGTGTGACGTCAAGGGAAGTTGGCTTAGACATAGTGGACACTGACAGCGTGGGATGCTGGTTGCCATATATGGTAGTGTAGCTATTAAGCTAACTCCTTTGTATGTATGGTGATATAGTGTCTGCCGAAAGAGCAACACTTCACCCAGACAATGTCAATATGCTGTTGTTCTTGAACAAGAACACATAGACTTGTACTCTTGCATATTGAGTCTTGTATGTACATCACTATATATGTAGTTGTTTTGTGTAGTTAGTAACACATGTAGAGTTCTAGAAAAGACATGGTGTAGACACAAGTTGGAAGGGGGCACAATAAACCTGACGAGTTTGAATTTGAGTTGATTATGAGTTTATTTTCAATTGATAATTAGCTAAAAATAAGTTCAATTTAGTTACTCACACAACTTGACACAAGTCCGGACTTATAAGTCCGGACCTGAACCTGAACCTCTGGACTTGAGTCCGGACCTGAACCTGAATGTGAGTCCAGATACACAGCACTACTCGCGGGGAATTTAAAGTGAAATGGAATTGGTTACAAAACCCTACACATCTCGATTCTCCGGTGTGGCAGTATTTTGGATTCAAACCAAATCAACGAGGCGAACCTACGGACTTGAATGAGCCGGGCGGTGTGTTGCATTGGTTTAAAAAAGGTAGCGACAAAAGCAGGCAATACCACGCATTTTAAACCACCTAAAACACAACCACCCCATTCCGTTTTCCCAGCTGGGAGCAAACACGGCAGCTGGAGATGGAGAGCCCCCGCCCGACAATGCAAACATGTTGGTGTTCCTTGCTCGAAAACTTAGAAAAACAGATTTGGATATGGCCTGTTGAGGCATCTGGGTGTTTGACAGTGGACTGTACACTTGACTGTTGTTTTAAGGAGTTTTTTTTTGCTTGTGAGATAATGTGTGCTCATATTTATTTATTTATTTATTTATTTATTTATATATAGAGAGAGAGAGAGCTCTGTTTTCCAGCCTGACTCTATTTAATTTATTGTTTTGGTTGTGTGTGATTTAATTAATTTATTATAATTTAATTAATTTGTTTTATTTATTATATATAATTTATATATTTTAATATTATTTCACATTTCATTTGCAATGTTGAATGTTCAATACAAAGTTATGTTTGAAAGGATGTACTTGAATTATTATTATATATTATCATTATGTCTAAAATGGTCTTAAAACGGCGCCGACAATATTATCGTTTATCGCAATAATTTCCATAAAAATGTATCGTCCAACAAAATGTATTATCGTGACAGGCCTACGAACGAGTAAATGAAAACAGAATGAGGCGGAGAAGTGTGGGGGGGGGGGGGGTGTGTGTGTGTGTGTGTGTGTGTGTGTGTGTGTGTGTGTGTGTGTGTGTGTGTGTGTGTGAGATTAAAATAGCCCAATTAATTTTACAATAAATAAACATTGAATGTGTTTAATTGAATAGTAAAGGGGTTTAACGTTAGTGGCAGGTTGTGTGTGAGAGAGAATAAATAAGACAGCCCAATATCATGTGAGAAATGACAAAAAGATGGTTCCAGAATGATTCAGATGGGGGGAAATGATTAAAGCAACCTCTACGGAGCTATTTCAGGGTCACAAGTTTTGATCATTCAAAAAAAATACAATTTATTTGAAAGTTCAAGTTTTTATCCTGAACTTTGAAAAATACAATGATGTATTCAAAATAAAAAAAAGTATTTGAAAGAATTTTTCAGGTTGAATATTATTTTGATTTATTTCAGCATTTTTTTTGGAATAATACATTTATTTTCAGATTTCAATTTTATACATATTTTGATATTCGAATCCTTATTTTTTTCAGCACAGATTTTTCGTTTTTCAGATTCAAAACAATTATTTTTTCAGTTTAAAATCTTGTTTTTTCAGGTTTCACATTGCTTTTCACCTTCAGATCGTTTTTCACTTTCAGATCTTTTTTTTTTGCTTTCAAACTTTTGGCACTGATATTGCTTGGGGGGGCGGGGCTTGCCAAAGAGTAGTTTGGCATCCTGAGTGACAGGTCTCCCTCTGTCATGTTGCCTTCATGGATGTTAGAAAACTAAGACCAGCGTCAAAGTTCCGTTAAGCGAGCTGTTGAGCATCGAAGTTGGCAACAATCAAGTACAAATAAACTATGTGAGAATGTGAAATTACGTATCCGCAACGAGCCAGCAGGTTGTTCTGCTGGACCTGACGCATCCCCGCGCTGTCTCACAGAGAGATACCGCAGGTCCTTCCTGCAGCGGTCAGACTATACAACCAGCACAGCTGCTAGTACAGGGGTTCCCAAAGTGGGGGTCGCGACCCCCCGGGGGGTATTACGAGTTGATTACAAAATAAAAATGGAAAATTCTAAAAAAGAAAATTCTAAAAAAAAATGGATTACTTTTTTTTATAATTTTTTTTTTTTAATTATTATTAATAATAACGTTAGCATAGACATTTTTTTCTTTGACAAACCACTAGTGCAGTGTTTCTCAAACTTTTTCTTTTTTTTTCCTGAAATTATTTCACTATCACCGCCCCCCCCCCCCCCCCCCCCCTTGTCTGCTGTAACAATGTAAATGTATCCCCTGTGGGACTAATAAAGGTATTCTGATTCTGATCGCAAAAACCAAGCAAATACTATGCTGCGTTCATGGAGTGGAAGTGGGGAAGGACAACGTTTGATTGCGGATACAGGATTTCAGATTCTAGCACAGTTTGCTCAACAGCTCGCTTAACGGAACTTTGATGCTGGTAACAGTTTTGTTTACCACCAATCACGGGAGTATTGTGTATAGAAAGTGTGTAGTTGTATTTATTGCGCTACCTAACATCCATGAAGGTATTATGACAGAGGGAGGGCTGTCACTCAGGGTGCCAAACTACTCTTTGGTAAGCCCCGCCCCCCGAAGCAATATCAGGGTCAAAAGTCTGAAAGCGAAAAAAAAAGATCTGAAAGCGAATAAAAAGATCTGAAAGTGAAATACGATCTGAAGGCGAAAAAAAGATTGAAACCTGAAAAAAATTAAGATTTTAAACTGAAAAAATAGTTGTTTTGAATCTGAAAACGTAAAATCTGAAACTGAAAAAAACAAGTATTCAAATATCAAAATTTGTATAAAAGTGAAATATGAAAATAAATATTTTATTAAACAAAATTGCTGAACTGAATCAAAATAATATTCAACCTGAAAAAATTATTTCAAATACTTTTTTTTGTTTTGAATACAACATTGTATTTTGCAAACTTCAGGATGAAAACTTGGACTTTCAAATAAATTGTATTTTTTTGAATGATTAAAACTTATGACCCTGAAATAGCTCCATAAACCTCTGGGTTAAAAATAACCCAGGCAGGTGTTCAACTGCAATTGAAGCCCTAATAACCTCTTTGATCCAGCAGGAACAACCCACCAGTGTGTTTACAGCGACCAAATAACCCATAATTATGACCCAGCCAAATCAACCCAGCAATGTGTATATATATACAGTATATATACTTTTAAAAGTAACCTTATTTAAGATTCACAATATAAAAGTCATGTAACCAGATAACTACAACCGGCTTATGACGCCATTTACCATATAGGAGCAAAACCACAGAGTAGCACGGGGTTTAGTTATTATAAATCTTCTTGGATAAAAAAAGATAGCTGAAGGAATGTAAAGAGAGATTTCTGCATCCAAGGTGGCTCTGTCTGTTCCTGCCTGTTGTAATGATGAAGAATGCATTATGTTTCAGAGAGATGTGCAGAATTATGAATAGCTTTCAATTGATATAACTGGCCTTCAGCAACTAAAAGAAAGCATCAATTTAGGATTCCTGTCTCCAGTCAAATATGACCCTAAGCTTATCTTAAAGCTCACCTGTTATGCTATATTTGAACAATATAGTATAGGGCCATATCTATAAAAAATATGTCTCTGAAGTGTTTTGCTCAAAATACCAAACAGATCACCCATTGTAGCATGCCTCATACCCCTCTATTTCAGCCCTGTTACTAAAGTGCTGATTCTGGGTCTGGCCCTTTAAATGTAACCGAGCTGCTGCTGACCACGCCCCTTTGGAGCTGCTGATGGCTACGCCCCTTTGGAGCGTCCACATGCAAGCAGTGAGCTCTGTGTCTACCAGCAGAAACTCAGCTCAACGCTGCCGTTATTAAACACCATATTATGTTCCAAACCTCATCAAGCATTATTTCTGAAACAGTATGAAGCTCAAACGCTTTCTCTGTCGTGGGTTCACCACAAGGACAGTGCCTTTTATATCCTGCTTCTTTACAGATACTTTCTCGAGTACAGGTTAGCACTGAGTGGTAGCGATGCTTGCTAATGTAAACACAGACCATATTACTTCAAAAACACGTCGCGCATTGTTTCTGATACCTCACATAGCGAGACATGTTCTCTATTCAGTGTTTACCACTAGTACAGTGCCATTGTATGTATTATATATATATATGTATATATATCAACCCAGTCTCATGGCATTTCGTGTTCACCAACACGATTTTTAATCTATTGATTCGTGTTCACCAACACGATTTTCCCATTTTTTCCGTGTTGCACAGCACGATTTTATAAGCAACGTATTTCTACTGGTAATGTTTCGTGCCTGCAGCACGTCTTTTTCTCCGGTCGGGTCGTGGAAGACCGGAAGCTTTGTGGTTCATAAAAACATGTTCTTACTCAATATCAAGCCATGATTATTGTTTTTATATTTTATATCGTATAATTTCTGACTTTTGTTGCCGTCTGTGAGGAAAATAAATGGGGCTCAGAGCCTCAGAATACTGAAATCTGTATTTTTTAAATATTTTTTTCGTTCTAATTTGTTATTCTTTTCTAAATAACACACTGTTATTTACTCACCAATAACACACAATTATCCTTGCTTTTATTTATTGGTTTGATTCCATAATCTCGGGCTTTTTTGGCGTCCGTCAGGAACTGAATTTCAAAATAAAATAACCGGAAACAGGCGTAGGCATTTCGAGCGATTATCCAAGATCCTCAGCTATGGTTTAAGCTCGCTAATTGGATGTTTTAGCCGCAGTGCATGCTGGGATTTGGTGTTTATATGATATGAAATCCGGAAAACATTTTAAAAGAATAAAATAATACTTAATTGCGAGTGTTCTTGCTTTTCTCTTTGAAAGTCATCACATAACGACATTGTAATACACGGTTCGGCTGCATTACATATTGCAGATCTGCCGTAGTTCTTTATTTATAGAGCCCTGATGAAAAGACCTTTGGAAAAACTGGAAGAAATGCCAAATTAGAAGGAAAAAAAGATTTAAGAAATACAGATTTCAGTATTCTGAGGCTCTGAGCCCCATTTCTTTTCCTCAAAGACGGCAAAAAAAGTCAGACATTATACGATTTAAAATAAAAACAATAATCGTGGCTTGACATTGAGTAAGAACATGTTTTGAAGAACCACACAGCTTCCGGTCTTCCACGACCCGACCGGAGAAAAAGAAGTGCTGCAGGCACGAAACATACTACCAATAGAAATACATTGCTTTTAAAATCGTGCTGTGCAACACGAAAAAAAAGGGGAAAATCGTGTTGGTGAACACGAATCAATAGATTAAAAATCGTGTTGGTGAACACGAAATGCCATGAGACTGGGTTGATATATATAGATATATATTAGGGCTGTCAGTCAATTAAAATATTTAATCGCGATTAATCGCATGATTGTCCATAGTTAATCGCAAGTTTTTAATACTCTTATCAACATATGAGTGGACAAGTGTGTGTGTGTGTGTGTGTGTGTGTGTGTGTGTGTGTGTGTGTGTGTGTGTGTGTGTGTGTGTGTGTGTGTGTGTGTGTGTGTGATGGATCGTTGGAGCTGCCTGGACGCTGTGATCATGTTGCGCGCACTATCCGTGCTGAGTGTACTGACTTTTCGTACAATGTCCCACTGTCTGGCTACCTGCATAAAGTCAAGTGCTCGGCGCAGTTGTCAGTGAAATGTCGCTCCTCTGTTTTCCTTTAAACAGCTCCTTATATCCGTTAGCGCAGCTAGCTAGCACCAGATGCTAACAACAACAATACACGTAAGGTCTCTCTCTCGCTCGCTCGGGCCACACATATACACACCCTCCCGGTCCTCCCGATGGCCAGTCAGGGCCTGCCGGTGAGCAGGGCCGTATCCACCATTGAGGTCGCCGAGGTCCGGACCTCGGTAATTTTTTCTGAGCTGTGTATAACTAAACTTGTGAAATAACTGAACTAAACGGGGTTCTTTGTAGTACTTCCATTTACTGACGATGGGGGCGCTGCATAACTACGTAGCCTCGATTAAAGCAAACAGAAGAAGATGTATCAACAAACCACCGCAGCCCGGACTTGTACCGGAGCAGCGGAGGAGCGATGAGGTATCTAGAGATCTGAGTCCAGAGGAGGAGTGATGAGGTATCTGAGTCCAGCGGGCTGCTTGTGTTTCTGTTCATCAGGACATCATATGACCAGCAGATCCTGTGTGAACGCTCTACGTTAGTCAGTGGACGTCCGACAACATGCACACTAACTTATATTGCAGCTATAGACTATACTTTGGTTTAAATTGCATGAATAAACTAGCTAGAGAGCTAAAGTTAATTACATTCATCCAATGTCAGAAGGATTACCTTTTAACAAACGTTGTAAAGCTTTTCTTTCATTTCAATTTGAGTAAAACATTGAAGATATAACATTGTATTGTTTTCTTTTTACACTGACTCAGATATAATGAAAAGACTACGTCAGTCGAAGTTCAGCTTTGGCAAGGAAGAGACAGGACAGGCAGAGAGAATATCTATCTATCTAGCCATCTATTTATCTATCTATCTATTTATCTATAAAAATAGTCTTCATTTACAATATAGACAATAGGCATCATTTTAAAACAACATACATCTATTGCAGTTATGATGTCATAATAACATACAATTGTATAAAACACAATTTGCTTACATCTTTGTTCTCTTTTGAGAATCAAACAAAACAGATTTAAATACAAACAATAATGCATCAAACAAGTGAAATGAACTAAATGGCTGAATTGCTTTTAATTCTCTGGCAGGAGCGACAAGTGAGCAGGAGCAAAAAGTGAACAACGAGGGAGAGATTGAACAAAGAGAAAGAGTAGAGGACAGAGAGAGTAGGAAAAAGCAAATAAATACGCACAGACATTTTCCGATTCATAAAAGACTGCGCACCGGCGCAGGACTTGCGTACGGCACATCCTACGCCGGTTTCCCTTTATAAATCACAATCAACTCTAAATGCGGTGCAGCTTTTGCGGGCTTCACGTAACGCCCATATTTGCCTATAAATAGTCAAAGAAACGCCCAATCATTCATTCATTTTGACTGACTTTATGAAGAAGATCGCAGGAAATTATGACACAACACCGTGTCAGATTTTGGTTATTTTGGGGAGGTCGAGATAAATCATATTGTTTGGTGGATGCAGTTTGAACCAGAGTAGCAGCATGGAGGTTGGATCGTCACCAAAATAAATAAATAAGTGGTCCGAAAAAGCTTAATGACAAAAAAAATACACAAGTTATGTTTTTGTGTGCACTGAGGAGTCTCAAACAGGCGTTTGTTTAATCATTTTAAGATTGGCTTTAATCAATGTTTGAAAATGAATTCTTCATACAGTATATGATAAATGAGAGGTAACATTTTATTTATGGTATTATTTCCACATATTTCTCTCCATCTTTCCTCTGCCAACGGTGTTGCAGTTTCTCGTCTCTCCCGTGTTTGTGCTTAGTGCGTACGGATGGGTCAGAGTTTGCGTGGAGGACCGCACATTTTCCCGTCAAGTTTGTTTTTTATAAATCGCAAACATTGCGTAGAAACTGGCGTACGCCATCTTTTGAGCGTACGCACCGTTTATAGATGAGGCCCCAGGTCATTAATAGTAACAATCAACTGATTCTTATGCATTACAC
This sequence comes from Notothenia rossii, assembly GCF_949606895.1. Taxonomy (NCBI): domain Eukaryota; kingdom Metazoa; phylum Chordata; class Actinopteri; order Perciformes; family Nototheniidae; genus Notothenia; species Notothenia rossii. Next base: position 49,334,860 of record NC_136903.1, on the reverse strand, counting down.
TTTCAAAAATAATTTATTCTGCAGCCCACTGACATGGTTTGAAATCAATATATTATCCAATTTTTGACCCCCCACAGGACTTAAAAAGCACCTAACTAGATCATGAAAATCCCCAAAATCTCGGGGGGGTATACCCCAGAATCCCCCTAGCATGTTTGGACCTCGGTATTTAGGAGATCCTGGATACGGCCCTGCCGGTGATCGTGGAAGTGTGGTCTGCCGCAACCGGACGGCAGGAGCGGGGCTGTCAGCATCAGCTTGTAGATGGTATTTTAAACTTGATGCGCTCTGAAAGTAAGGGGCGGCCGAGGACAAAAAATACACGCGTTAATCGCGTTAAAATAATTAGTGGCGTTATTTTTTTTTCGCAGCCCTAATATATATATATATATATATATACAGTGGCAGCCGGCCCATAGGGGCGCTAGGGGCGCCGCCCCACCTCTTCACACATACAATAAAAAATGTTTTAAAAGAAATTAAATAAAAAAATATATATATTTCAAAAATATATGTATTTATATTTTTTATTTTTAATGAACAAGGTAAATATCATACAATTGGTATCAGTAAAATGTATAATCTACAATAAAATCTTGTTTAAAATTGTGTTACAATGTCTAAAGTTACTGATAAGTCACATCCTGCCTGGCCTTGCCCTTGGCATTAGTTTATCATTACGGGGCGCTGCCCCCGAGCCAAACAGCAGCAACCAGCACGTTGCAAAAGTCTCAATAGGAAACTGTGCCGCCGAAACATAATTTCAGCCAATCAGCGCCGTCAAATATTTTGGTCACGAGAGCGCTCACGTTGGCGCCCACGTTGGCGCCCACGTTGCTTACGTGCATTGACGTGAGTTGACGTGAGTTGTTTTTTAGACTCGTGAGGAACTGGGGTAGTATCTATAGTAACGCAGTGTAGGCGGAGCCGTGACGTCATCTTCAATGAGCTCCCCAGAAAAACAACACAGCCGTTAGCTCTTAGCACTCAGAGCTCACAGCTCTTCATATCTGTTCAGAAACTAGACAAAAGTTAAACAAGTACAAACCACATACTGTCTGTGTCATGGCGAATACAGTCGCTGGTTTATTTATGTCTGTATAGGCCGTTGTTGTGAGTGTGGACGGTCGGAGCATTTACAACGTTAGCTTAGCCAAATCTCCATTAGAAAACACGCATTTTAAAAGGTTTTTCGCCTGCCGTCTGTCTGCAGACTTGTCAAAGCCTTAATTCATGGTTTTTACTATCCGGTATCAGTATGTTGTTACTTCGGCATCATTTTGAAACGTGTATTACAATTAAATCACGGTCAAATATGTTCATCTTGTTGTAGTTGTAGCCCCCTTGACAGCGATTCTCTCTCTAGTTTAGACTGCGCTCAAGCCAGCCTCCACTCGGAAAAACCTAGTCAAGCCAGCCCTCACGTGATATTGCGGTGCGTGAATATCCTATGCATTACGGTAGAGTCAAAAAAATCCTCCCTCTGTGTTTAGATGAGAATAAAACAAAAACTGTCCAGTATCAAAGACTCATTTCACTTCAGGGTGATAGCAGGACATCCCATCTAGTCACTCAGAAAAAATCAGGACATTCTGATGTACAGTTTCAAAATAAAAGACCTTTGAAATCTCTATTGTATGAGTTATCATCCATGTTTTTAGATGAGAATAAAACAAAAACTGTCCAGTATCATAGATCCATCTCACTCCAGGGTGATAGCAGGACACTCCATGTAGTCACTCAGAAAGAATCAGCACATTCTGATGTACAGTTTCAAAATAAAAGACCTTTGGGGACAGGGATGATAGCTCATATATAAGACTTCAAAGGTCTTTTATTTTGAAACTGTACATCAGAATGTCCTGATTTTTTCTGAGTGACGACATGGGGTGTCCTGCTATCACCCTGAAGTGAAATGAGTCTTTGATAATGGACAGTATTTGTTTTATTCTCATCTATACGCAGAGGGATGATTTTTTTTTTACTCTACCGTAATGCATAGGATATTCGCGCACCGCAATATCACGTGAGGGCTTGCTTGACTAAGTTTTCCCGAGTGGAGGCTGGCTTGACCGCAGTTAGTTTAGCATACTCAGCCCGACTCAGCCTGGTTGTTCCTGGCCCTAGAACCACGATTTTATGGGGCCATTACATCACCAGAAGTCCCAATTTAAGAGGTAATTTCTCCCAAAAAAAAATGTTTTACTCACTATATCAACAGCCCCACCAAAAATATTTTCCACCAGCCGCCACTGTATATATACATATATATATATATATATTAGGGCTGTCAGACGATTAAAATATTTAATCACGATTAATCGCATGATTGTACATAGTTAATCGCAAATTAATCGCACATTTTTTATCTGTTCTAAATGTACCTTAGAGGGATATTTTTCAAGTTTTGAATACTCTTATCTACATATGAGTGGAAAAATATGCTTTCTGCAAATGTTTGTTTATTATCATTTGAACAATGACAAATATTCTCATGAATATTAAACACAACAACCTCTGAACATTACAAATATTCGCTTCAATTCAACCTGGAACCTCTCTCATACAATACAATAATAAAATACAAAGTATTTGTGTATTTGTGTATTTGTGTGTGTTTGTGTGTTTTTGTGTGCGTGTGTGCGTGTGTGCGTGTGTGTGTGTGTGTGTGTGTGTGTGTGTGTGTGTGTGTGTGTGTGTGTGTGTGTGTGTGTGTGTGTGTGTGTGTGTGTGTGTGTGTGTGTGTGTGTGTGTGTGTGTGTGTGTGTGTGTGTGTGTGTGTGTGTGTGTGTGTCGGCGCAGTTGTCGGCGAAATGCCGCTCCTCTATTTTCATAACTGTCAAAGCATGAGACTGAAGTTCCCACTGTGGGTCAAAATAATGCACTGTGACGAGGTAACTGTTATTACTGATTGAAGTCCAATAGTCTCCGGTGAATCTTTCTTAAATCCTCCTCCACTTTCGCTCTTTGGACTTCATACAAGTTGTGTATTTTCGACACAGTGGTGGCTCTGGAGGGCAATTCATAAGTGCAGTCGTTGGATGCGACCCGAATTATATCACGCAGCCCCTCGTACTCCACAATGTGAATTGGCCTGCAAGCTGTCGCCACCCATTTAGCGATCTTTTTTTATTTAGCAAAGTTTGCTGCTCGTAGACGTGTCCAGTAGGGATATGCATCTCCATCACTGAGGCCGATGCGATGCGCATCTCGATACGTTGCCACGATACGATACATTAACGATACCTTTGAAACACCAGGCGATGCGATACGATGCGATTCACCCCTGTTGCGATCAGTGTTGGACAAGTTACTTCCAAAATGTAATATATTACATATTACTTATTACTCTCTTTTGAAAGTAATAAGTTACATTACAATATTACTGTCTCTGAAATGTAATGAGTTACACTACTTTAGTTACTTTTTTAGTTACTTTCACCAAAATAACCGCAAAAGAATGGCTAGTTATTTTAAATGCTAAAATGTAGTTTAGTGCAGCTCATTATACATCCAGTGAAGGGCAATGTGGTATAGCATAACAACTGTGTAGGCCCTTAAGGCTACTAACAACTTATAAACTTATTTAAAGCAGACAAAGGATCAAAGTCTGGTCAATTATAGTAGAGATACTGTAAATATTTATAAGTCTAGGCCTATATATATATTAAATACAATAGAGCTAGAGCTCACTATAATGAAATCTATAACATTATGAAATGACAAGGTGTGCAATATATTTTTCTTTTTGTTACTTTCTTTTATTTAATTCAAGTTCCAAGCACAAGAAGTTTGAATGTATTTAGTGGACAAAGAAGAAGCTTTATCAAAAATACGAAAAGGATTATGCTTCAAGGAATAGCTTACGGCTCAGCCATTTTCAGTTCAACACTATTAACATGTAATCCAAACATTGCTTAAAATTGCTACTAAATGTAACGTAGGCCAAAAATAGGAGCCCTGCTATTTGCCAAACAACGCCTAGAACATAGGCTACCAAACAAAGTCTGGTCAAATCTAAATACAAAAAAGGCCTCGTAGGAAATACTTCACAAAACAAATTAAGCTCCACTATATTTAACACACACATTGGAATATTGAAAATAAAACAAATAAACAGGAAACCTGTTACTGCCAAAACAGAGGTAGAATACAGCCGATTAATGCTCGTAAAATACATTTAAGTATGAAAGCCCTTAAAGCCTTGACCTATAGCCTACTTATTTTTCTATGGTGGGGGGCTGTCCTATTCCATTACCGCCTTGACTGAAATGACGGTTGAAGCGCATCAGGAGAAGGCGTTGAAAGCGTCCATCACCGAGACGGTTGCGTTTTGGGGTGAGCACAAGATTTCCAAGACTGAAAAGTCTTTCTACTGGTGCACTGGATGGCGTTGGGGCATTACAGCGGAGTGCGATTTTTTTAATTCTTGGAAACTGGTGCAGACTTTCCATCGTAGGGGCAGAATTAAAATAAGACATTACCTCTGTTTCCACAGACATGGGCGCATCAGCTGTGGTAACGGGCTGTAAGTCAAAGGCAAAAAAATCCTCCTCGCTGGAGGCAACAGCAGCAGGTTGAGAGACATCGGGCATGAGGGCTGCAGGCTCTTGTGTTGTTAGGGAACGACACTCTGACATGAAGATTATCTTGATATGGTCTCTTCTGGCTTCTTCTTTTACCCAACGCAGCTTAAACTTAGGCAGTGAGACAGCGGCAAGCAGTGCTTCCTTGGAGTCAATTATTGCGGCAAATCGAGTTTTGATTGCTCCCACAATAACTTCAGGCAGCCCAGTGGTCATTGCTGATAGGCCAGTTTTCATTGCTAAGATTTTTCCCATGAGAACTTCTAGTGTTGGTTGAAGCGTTCCATAAAAACAAGTGTCCTCACCCTGTAAGATATCCAGTGCAACTGTGAAAGGCTTCATAATGGAACAGTATTCCTTGAGAAATTGGTATTCCCTGTCGTTCATACATTTCATTTGAAATTGTGTGCAGATATTATTGATGTCAGTGAGGGGAATTTCTGTGATCCGAGAATAGGCGTCAAAGTATGAGTTCCACCTTGTTACTGTGGGAACAATCAATTTTCTACCACTGACTTCTTCCAGGAACTCTGATGCGACTGTGGAGCGGCTGGCCTTCGTCCACAACGCTGAACATTTGGCTGTAGCACTACGATACACAGCTCTAGATTCTACGTTAGATGACAGCCATTTATCAACCTCATTGTTCGCAATTAGATTAAGTGTATGGGCTGCGCATCTATGATGGGGAGGCAGTACACATAGCCCGTCCTGGGCATTATCATCTTTGGCGGCGGCAAGCACACTGTGAAGGTCTGTAAAGTCTGCCTCACCATCGCCATCCACCTCATCTTCCTCCTCATCGGACTCCACTTGCCGCTGCTGATGCTCCTTGAACGCCTTCACAAAGTTACTCCCGTTGTCCGTCACACATGCAGTCACTTTATCGTTGGTAAGTCCATATTGAGAGAAAATGTCCTCCAGCTCTGTTGCTATTGCGTCGTACGTGTGTCGACCCCTAAATCTTCTACAAGCGATCGCAGCCTTCTTTCGTTTCAAGGTATCTGCATCGATCCAATGCACAGTCACCTCCAAGAAACTTTTGTTGTAAGCACTCCATATGTCTGCCGTTGTTGACACATAATCCTGGGCATCGATAGTTTTCCGCAGCTCCTTTTCCATGATAGCATATTCTTTATCCAACTCTTTGGCAAATGTCTTTCTATCTGGCAACACTTGCTGAAAATTAAGAAGATAGAGATATTAAAGTAATGCTACATAATAAACTAATGCTCCATTTATAACTGGGCTAAATAATATTTAAATACCGGTAATATTACTGTAATGATAGGTGCTTATGTATAGGCAATGCATCTGTTTACCACCAGGCAGCAGTATAACATTTAAGCTAACCATGTACAAAGCGAGTGGAATAAGATGCGAGTCCAAACACACACACACACACACACACACACACACACACACACACACACACACACACACACAAAATAACAACATTACAATTACGTCGCTGGTCGCTAACATGGTAGTACAGCCTCGGTATGGCCCAGTAATCTACTGTATTAAAAAGTCTCTATTGCAACGTTAGCTTACCTTGTCATTGGTGGTGTTGACAGGGATTTTGCTGACAAGTTTTCTAAATGCCGGCGACTCCACAGTTGACAGAGATTGCATGTCTTCCACAACATACTCTGCCACGAGTCTCTTAACTTCTCGGGGTTCCAGAATCATAGAAGACCGAGAGAATGTTAACTTGTGTTGCTTCGGCGTGCCTGCACTCACGTCTTCTGTATATTTTCTTTTCTCCGAGCCGGCAGATCTCTCGACTAACTTAGTGTTAGCGTGGCACCGGTCCAGGTGTTTCTTTAAGTTGCTAGTGCTATTTCTTGATGTAGACAATTCCTTTGCTGCCAACGAACATAGATTGCACTTGACTATTATGTTTTTCTCTTTTTCTCTAATGAACTGATAATAATGTGAGAACACCCATCGCTCAAAAGTTCCTCCCGCCATCTTAACCCAATAGTAAACAATGCATCAGGTTTATTAATCTACCCGCACATTTTTTCTCTGCTGTCGGAATGTCTCGCGATATTTGTAAATTCTTAAAAAACAAAACACCATTTCATTTTGGGTTAAAATGTGTTGTGTAACTGCGTTACTGATAATTGTAACGGGTAATATATTACCCAAATTTCATTAGTAATGCGTTACATTACTTCGTTACAGCAAAAAGTAATATATTACTGTAACTCCGTTACTTTTGTAACGCGTTACACCCAACACTGGTTGCGATACAGTTCGATACGATTTGATTCAACATTATGCGATTCGGGGCGATACGATGCGATTCAACACGATGCAAAAATAATGATACTTCAATATGGTACGACAGAGGATTTTTGTTTTATTCCTTATATGCAGCAAATCATACATTAACAAAAAAGTGCCTTACATATTTGGTACTGCACATCCCATCATGCCGTTTATTTTTTTACCTTTAAAAGCTCTCCAGAGTACAATTGTATAACACCTCACAGTTAAACAATGTAACGATGCATTGCTCATGATTAACAATGTGCAAATAACAGCTACCATAGAGCAATGCCCATACAGCTGCCAGCCTGATGTGCTTAACACTCAGAGTCTAACTCACCAGTGAGCAGAAAGCAGTGGTTTCTATCTGAACAATAAAGAAAACAAATAACCTTTCACAAACAGGTATTTCATAACTGCTTACAGTAAGGAAGGCATTTACATTATTATTGGCCGTCACAGGCTGCTGTAAGCTAAACACCTCTCTCTGACAGAACACCTCACTGAGTGATTTAACTCATGTCTCACTTTCAGGTTTCTCTTTTCAGCCGCAGACCCCACGTCGCCTCTTTGTGCGTCGCTAAGTTCCTCGTACTACTTGTGTACTTTAAAGCGGCTCGGCTTCGTTAACAATTTGCGAGTGATTTTTCAAGTTGACCGTCTGTAGTAATAGTGCCGCGCACATATACCATCAGGACGTTACTGATGGGGTGCGGCTGCGGAGTGATACTGTGTGTATGCAAGTCCGCATCTAGGACGGATCTATGTATCATGGCTGTAGACCTGTTAAGTAATAAAGATACCTCATACAAAGGTCTACGGATACCTTATTACTCTCCATGACCTGCGGTCAACTATATAGCATAAATGACTATTACACCGTCTTTCTTGAACAATCCGAAGTGTTGCCAAACGTTTGATTTGTAGGTATTTTTCGGTGCGCTGTGTTTCTCTTTCTCCTCAACTTCCGTGTGTGTTGATAACTGAGACTCTTGTTCTCCGTAGTGGCGAAGCAAATATCAAAGATCGTCTCTGCTGAGCGTTGACAAGATGAGGGGATTGTATATGAATGAATCGTTTTTTTACCGATGCAAAGACGCTACGCAATCGATGCATCGCGAGTTCAACCCGGTTCAACCCAAACTGTAGCCGATGTGCACTCTTTCAACCGGTGCACTCGCATCTTGAACGTTTATGCCGGTGCACCGATGCGAATCGGTGAATCTTAACATCTCTAGTGTCCAGGCGTCTCCCCCCCCACCGTGAGGTCTGCCGCAAGCGGGCGGCAGGAGCGGGGCTGTCGGCATCAGCAGTGTGACTGGATTGTATAGATCAGTGGTTCTCAAACTTTTTTCAATAATTTACCCCCTTTGAAAAATAAATTCCGCCAAGTACCCCCTGAGCAGCGCAAAAACTATTTGTAGAGTCAAGTAGGCTATATATTAGGGCTGTCAAGTTAACGTGTTAATAACGCGTTAACGCAAAAAAAAATAATGCCACTAATTATTTTAACGTGGATTTTTTGTCCTCGGCCGCCCCCCCGTAGTTTCAGAGCGCATCGAGTTTAAAATACGATCTATACCAGTGGTTCTCAAATGGGGGTACGCAGACCCTACAAAACTCAACCTAATATCCAGGAATGAAACGCTATAGAGACTGTGCTACAGTGGAATAATTCAAAGCAATATTATTTCGTGTTTTAAAGAAATAAACTCCCCTTGATTTCCGATACTTACTGTAGTCCGTTGAAGGATGAAATTAATGAAAGTGAGGTGATTGTGGGTAACGTAACGTGGCTCCGTCACGTTGCCGTCAAGCGCGACGTAACATTGCCGTCGTAACGACGGAATCTTCTTCTGGTTTATTGTTGTGAAAATAAAAATGATTATTATTACTATTAAACAAAAAGCATTTAAAATACAGTCAATAGCCATCGTCATTCCGATGCGGGGGGGGTGGTTTTCACCATCATTATCATCATTATATATTTTTAAATGACTAATATTGGCCTACAATACCCCTTTATTGATCAAATAGGAATATAATTGTCTTTTAAATAACGTAAACTAAAGGGAACAATCTATTTGACACAGCTGAAGCTCTGGCCTTTCTTAAAAAATAACTAATTTAATAAAAATCACAGTTGTATTACACACAATGCACAGTTTTTTGAAAACACAAATTTGGTAAATAATGCACCATAATACATTCTGACGAAAATTAAAAATTATCATGAATGCAAATAAAAAAAACAAGCCTCCCGTGAGTTACTACAAGCTATAAAGTAGATTTTAAAAACGTTTTATAGAATAAAAAGCTCACTGCAGGACGTTGTAGAAATGCGTGTGTGCACCACGACAAAGGAGCCTCATTCACTTTACATTGGCGTTGTTTGCGTGGTGCCGACACGTAAATGTAACAAAGTTCGTGACTCCACCACACAATGCGGTGTTAAGGAGTCGCGGTGGAGTCATGCATTCTGGTGAGATCAGGTTGGATCTGCGGGTAGCATTCGCTCGCGATCTCAAGTCGTCTACAACATACGTTTAGGGAGCTATATAGAATCCTATGGACATCCCGGAAAGTTGAAAATGTACGCTAAGGGCCGCCCCCTTGCGTTGGAAAAAGCCGACACAGGGGACTTGACATAACGTCAACATCGGCCGACCTGGGAGTGAGGATGTGTTGTGATGGTCACTGGTGTAGGAGGAGAAGGATCTTTCACAGACCCACGTGTGACATTGGAGATAGGACTCTTGGCATGTTTGGTTTCATGTCAGAAAGTATATTTTATTAACAGGTATACATCTAGGCTCTATCATGTCTTCTTAAAGGTCACCTATTATGCAAAATGCACTTTTTGATGTATTTTATACACAAATATGTTTCCCCGGTGTGTAAGTAGACTCACAAAGTGTCAGAAAATAAAACCTTCTCTCTTTTCCTTTTTACCCACATCTCTAAAAACGGGGGTACAACGGAGCTGATCCAGATTTGCTGCCATCATGACGACATTACTAAAATGTGGGCTTACGTTGAACTCCTGGCAACGTCCCGCCCACGTCCCAACCTATCGTCCCCATATACAGTCGCTAGCTGAATCCCCTCCCCCAGCTGTGTGTCTGTGTATTCAGCAGGATGTATACGAGAGGGATTTAGAGTCAAGTAGGCTATATATTAGGACTGTCAAGTTAACGCGTTAATAACGCGTTAATAACGCGTTAACGCAAAAAAGAATAATGCCACAAATTATTTTAACGTGGATATTTTGTCCTCGGCCGCCCCGTAGTTTCAGAGCGCATCGAGTTTAAAATACGATCTATACCAGTGGTTCTCAAATGGGGGTACGCAGACCCCTAGGGGTACGTTGGAGTACTGGAGGGGGTACGTGGGATTTATTTTATGTTAACGGGAGAAAAAAAACGTAATGAATGCATTTAAACAAACTACTAATAGCAGATTAACTACTTTATTCAAAGGTTTACAGTAATTCTGGATAATAAAATGGGAAAAGTAAACGGGGTGCTCTCTTTTCCTCTCCATCTCCTGACAGCCCATCAGTCTCTTGCAGCTCGCTAAACCATAATTGACCCGACAGTAAAGAATAAATATATTTATAACTAGTTTAGCTAGTTCCAGAGTAGATGAACTAGCTAAGTGTGTTAGGTCTAACTCTTGTGTATTTTGATCCGCTCAACGGCCCGTCACAGCGGCAGAGCTGTGATCATGCGTGTTCTCCGTCAGCAGCAGCTGATCTGATCTCTTTCGCGTCCGGTTATACTTTACTTGCGTTTATGTCCAAATCTATCAGATCTAGCTAGTTCTAATCTAATTATATGACTGCCTGCTTATCAAAGGACATCTAAACAATAAGCGTTGCTTGGCAACGGGCGTGTGGCCGCAAAGTATAGCGCAGCATTATAGGCCTATGTTTATACCAGGGGTCAAAATCCCATGCTCATAAAATGCTCATATATTTTTTTCCCTTCATTCCCCACGCCCCAAATATAAATAAATATACCAATTTTGAACATTTGAAAGGTAGCTGTTTCTCAGTTACAATGTTGTTGTTTTAATAAATCAGACACCAATGACACCTCTTTATATAGGCCTAGGCATTTTTTCCCTAACGGCCCGTCTACACTATAGGCATCAAAAAATCTTGAAGCTGGGCGTGTCTGAGGCTTGGCGATTTCTCGCGCCCAAGGCGACCAACAACCAATCAGGAATCTCCCGCCCGCCCCCGGCATACCAAGCAAAAAGCTTCTCCTTGCGGAACCTGTCCCTCAGAGTCTTCCATCTCTTTTTGCACACATCCTCTAATAAAATGAAATTAAGTTAATTTCTTGAATTTACAAAATTATTCCTCCATTAATGAATGCTATTTTTATGCTACATTCCATGCTGGCTAAATATACTGTCTATGCTTGATAGCTGTGCATGTATTATATGTTATATTATATATTATGCTTATACTTATTATATTATATATATTATTTTTTTATTATTATATTAATAAATATTATATGTTATGCTACATTACTAGCTGTCCATTCAATGTTAAAACGAAGTAAACTGGATATTAACTCCCCAAACAGTTGAAAACCTACCAGTTTCACCAACTGTCTCTGCCACCTCCCGCCATGCCTTGTTCCTCCGGTTTAGGTCCCGGTAGGTGAACAGAGTACAGTCATAAAGGACTGGGACGCTTGCCACGGCAATGATTAATTTATCCTCCATTTTATGACATATGGAAAATAGTCAAGACCTGCGGTATCAGCATACACGCGGTTTGATTGGCTATATATATTTTACTGGCGGGAATTGCATAAACAGGATTTGATTTGCTGATGCCAAGCATCGAGCCTCAAAAGTTGAACATTGTTCAACTTTTGATGCCGATAGATGCTCGTGATGTTTGCAAAGCCATGCCATGCTCCCCACAATGCAGTTCGGCGAAGATTAAAAATCTTCTACGTCACCCCATTCAAGTGAATGGGCGAAGCGTTGAAAGCATTTTTCGATGCCTGTAGTGTAGACGGGCCGTAAATCCCTCTCGTATACATCCTGCTGAATACACAGACACACAGCTAGGGGAGGGGATTTATTCCACTGTAGCACAATCTCTATAGCGTTTCATTCCTGGATATTAGGTTGAGTTTTGTAGTGTGTTTAGCTTTTACAATAGGCAAGCTAGCGGCCACGTTCAGCTAGCCTCCGGCCTTCCGGTCAACGTTTTTAGCTGGATAGCATTTATAGTTTATACAGCTAAATGACATTACCTGTCACCGGCACAGTTGGATAGTGGAGGTGCGTGCTAGAAAAATATGTTTAAATGCATGTATTTGCACATGTGTTGTAAAGACAGTGTTCAACACAGAGTTTTAATAGTGGCTAATGCATCGGCGATGGAGTGGAACAAAAATGTGGAACTGGAGTTTTTCCAGAGGATTTGACTGGCCACCCAATGTCCCACTCTGAATCAGAAATACTTAATTGATCTCCGGGGGAAATTGGGATTGTTACATTGTAGAATTTAAATATATAGTAGAAGATATGTAAAAATATGTGCATAATATAACAATATGCACAGTATAAATGCATTTGTATGCCAGAGTATTGCTCAGATTAATTATTATTGCATATAGAGTAATGCACAGATGAATTATTATTACATAGAGTATTGCACAGATGAATTATTATTACATAGAGTATTGCACAGATGAATTATTATTACATAGAGTATTGTACAGATGAATTATTATTGCATAGAGTATTGCACAGATGTTACTGTTATTCTAAATAATCCTAATCATGTTTTTATTTTTCCTGTTTTACAGCTTCATTTCAACACTTAATATCTCCAACACACACATATCCACACACACACACACACATATAAAACCAACGGCACTTTTAAGAGCCACTCTCTCTCACTGTCTCTCTTTCTATCACTCTCTCTTTTAATCACTCTCCTGTCTTTCTCTCACTCTTCATTTTGTGTATTGTTTATATTATTGGTATGCCCTCAACCCTGAAGTGAGGGTCTTTGAGGATCCCAATGAGGCCACGGTGCGCATGGCATCATTGATTAGCGAGGCTCATCTCCATGAGGCCAGGGTGAGGCTTTTCATGATAAGCAAATACCCAAGTATGTAATATAATCATTGCTATTGCTTTTTATTGATGTAATGTAAAGGGTCAATTAGACCTTTTTTTGCAACCGTTAAATAATTGCTCAAATATAAGTACTGCTGTCTTGTGTTGTATTACAACTTTGTTGTTGATCTCAACCTCTGAAAGAATATAGGCTGCCATGGTCACTGAAACTCCTGCCATCCCTCCGAAAAAGAAAAGAAAAAGCAGGAAGAGACCTAATCCAGTGGTCACACGCAGACGTGAGAGACAACGGGAAACACAACGCTCCGCATCAGGTTTGTTCTTTACTATATCATGATTTCTAAGTCTAAGAATAAAGATCATTCATAACAAAGTTATTTGGTGTACACAGTATGAAATTATGTAATTTGAAGATACCTCTTGACAAATCTGTTGCAAAGTTTGAAACATTTTCAAATTAAATCAAGATATTTTAAGAGCCTGTGACTGATAATCCTCGCTTGTGTTGTATTTTTCTAAATGTATAACTCGATTTGGATACAAGTATGCCAAATGTAAATTGTCATTGTGATGCTGTGGTAATATGTTCTTAGTTTCATTACCTGCAGTCCTTACAGAGCATTTTCATATTACAATTAATTGGTGTAATTTTAGATTGATTGAAGGGTTAAGCAAAAATGACTGTCTCTGCAGCTTCACAAGCCAGAAGAGACGATCCTGTGCATGAGGAAGGCCTTCAGCTAGAACATCAAGAGTTTGGTAGTCTTGGTGAGTATATTGATTATAACAGCGGTTGACTGGCACTACAGTTTTTCCCAATGTTTCCATTTTTATACTCATCTAGTTAATCATAATAAAGTATTGAGTATTGACTGTTTCATGACAAGTGAATGCATATTTGGTATAAGTATAACTTGCTAATATTGCTTTGGATGCATAGGATGATTCATAGCATGTTGCTATTATTAATCCGCATATATTTTTCCAACTCAAAAGTGGTTCAGTATACTACCTTAATATCCATCATACCAGTTTTAGGGTGGCGGCTTAACAGCTGTTTTATTTTTTAGAAACACATCTCCAAGAGTTAAGGGACACCCTAACTGCAGTCCAGGTTCCGGAGGCAACAGACAGAACGGTTTCTGCCTGGGCACAAAGGCAGCTTCTCACAGATGTGAGAATGAAAACGGCTAGGCCAATGCTTTTTAATGCAAATCTCTCAGCTGAGAGAATAGCCATTCAGAAGTGCCACAGATGCTGTGCAGAAGAAGCGGCTATTAGGTGCCTGGACTGTGTGCCACTGGACATGGAGTTCCTCTGTGCAACCTGTGACATTGAGGCCCACAAGAGGAATATCTTCCATGACAGAGAGGCTGTGTTCAATGGATTTCTGGAGCCCATTCCCCCTACAACTGCTGTGGTGGTGGATGAAAATGGCCAGCCTCAGTTTTGTGAACAAAGTATGAAAAGATTAACATTACATTACAATGTCCCATTATAGTGTAGTTCCCATAATTAAGTGCGAATGGGAAGTGTAAATAGCTGATTGAAAAAAGTATGATGATTTTATTGAATATCTTGATAATCTGGAGAATTAAGGAAAAACTGTAAATACACCCTTCCTAACTTATTTTCTATATTGCAGTATGTAACTGCCTGTTCCTACTCCAAGGTCAACCTGTGAATGCTCTGAAGACGTCACAGTTACTCCTTGGAAGCATATTTCTGTGGTCACCATCAACGGTATGTTGTTCTGAAAGCCCTTCTTTTTGTACAAGTAGTATTGTACGGCAGAGTTTTACCACTTTGTGCAATGCAAAGATTTTTATCACCTGGTCCTTTTCAGACAACACCCAAATGCCATGTCAAATAGCTAATACATCATATATGCACATCTATGTATACAATCCAATATTTTAAGGCAAAACTCACAGTTTGATTACCGAAATACCTTTACTTTGTCCATTTGTTCACAGGACGATACAATGTCTGCTTGCCTCGGAAATCCTGTCCATCCTGCTCTGCAGAATGGACTCCTGAGGTTAAAGACCTGCTTTTGTATCGGTACTGGCCAGCTAGCACCAGCTGCCAGACGCTTTACAAATATGATGTGTTCACCTCATTCGAGCACATGAAGGTGACAGCACCAGCCATGTCCAGGCAGGCATTTCTGAAAATGTTGGAGCACAGATCTGTTCAAGCTGGACGGGTAAATCTGCCTGAATCACACGGAAACATACAAAAAACAATATCATATTACTGTATACCATATCATTAATTGTTGGCATTGCTTTCAAAACAATTACTAATCCACTTTTTTTAAATCAATATACAGACATCTGTGCTGATACATTTCAGCGAAGCTTCTTCGAGTTTTGCTTCTGTCATTACAAACAAGAGGATATGTGCCAGGTCCATCACTTTGTTTGTCCAGCATGTTCTCCAGACATGTTGGCTGTCTGCTGTGATGGAAACCGCAAGCATTACCGCTTTTCCAAGTCAAAAGGGTATGTATGGTATTAATGAAAATGATAAAGAACACACCGCTAATACAAATAGTAGCCCTTGGGGTTTTTTATTTTATTTATTTATTTAACCTTTATTTAACCAGGATAGGTCTCATTGAGATTAAAAATCTATTTTTCAAGAGAGTCCTGGCCCAAGAATGGTAACAGCACAGTTTCAGACAGTTTTACAGTTACAAACAATTTAAAAAAAAACACACAATCACAACACAGTCATACACCAAGTTTAGCCAAAGCATTTACAGACACAGCGGCCTGCTTCGAGGTCAGTTAAAGTTGCTTTGAGTGTTTCTAATGAGACCAGCTCTCTGAGTTTCAGCTCAGTTTGAAGCAGGTTCCAAGCTTGAGGGGCAGTGTAACTGAACGCCCTTTTCCCAAGTTCAGTACGGACCTTTGGTACAGTTAAAAGGAAAAAGTTCTCTGAGCGAAGCCGATAGGATCCAGTGCATTTTTTATTTATGTACATACTTAGATAAGGGGGAAGAGCACCAAGAATAGCCTTATATATAAGGATGTGCCAATGTTTCAGTCTACGCGTGGTCAGGGAAGACCATCCAACACGAGTGTATAGATTGCAGTGGTGCGTCAAGGATCTGAGGTTTGTGATGAATCTCAGTGCACCGTGGTAGACGGTGTCCAGCGAGTGAAGGCACTGAGAAGATGCATTCATATAAACCACATCTCCATAATCCAGCACAGACAGAAAGGTTGCAGACACTAGTCTCTTTTTGGCCTCATAGGAAAAACAAGACTTGTTTCTAAAGAAAAAACCTAATTTTATTCTTAATTTTTTCAAGAGTTCCACAATGTGTGGTTTAAAAGAGAGTGAATTGTCAATTATAATTCCAAGATATTTATACTGCAACACAGATTCAACCTCCGTCCCCTGCAAGGTGGTGATAGGAGGAAGGTTCAAGACCTTGGCTTTTGCTTTCGAGAACATCATTAGGTTTGTCTTGGCAGCATTTAAAACAAGTTTCAAATCACCCATGTTGGATTGTACAATGTTAAAAGCATTCTGGAGCTGACAAAGAGCCTGCTTCGGGTTGTGTTTGAGTAGCCATAACAGACATTAAAACAAATCATAGTAATGTAGTGCTTTGTGATTTGTATTATTGACTTGTATGTTAACTTATCATGGACAGGACTGAGGAGTCGCCAATCTATGAGGGCTTGTTCCTGGCCAAGGACGAGGAAGGAGGCAACATGAAAAGTCTACGTTTTTTTTCTTATTATGATGGTTGCAGTTACACCTGTGGTGTTCTTTTTTATATATGTCAAAACTTGTGTGTAATAAACTGACTTTATAGGGAAATTACAGTGCCGTCTGTGGTACTGCCAAATTCACCGCTGGCAGAGAGATGTCAAAAAAGTCTGGTGCCCAGATAGACGAGGAGGGCATTCAATGGGCAGTTTGCATGTATGTATTTGTAAGTGTGTCTGCGTGTGTATATGTGTTTGGTTCTTGAGTCTGGTCTCATTATTTCAGTTTTAATAGCAATCCAAGTCTAAGTCTTTGTAAGAATTGGAAGCATTAAACACTTTTGATTGTGGAGCGGAACTGATCCATCATTTGTAGCATCCAAGTGATATTTGTTGTTATAGCCACCTAGATGACAGAGATGAGTGCTTAAGCCAGGCCTTTCTGTGTCAGTTTATTATTAACAACTAGATTTTATTCTGATTAATCAGACATGGGTTTCTCTTACGAGGACTGAACCACTTCCATGGAGAAATATACGCGTACCCAATGTTTCTCCAAAAAGAGATGTCCAAGAAGGCAAATGTTGACTTCTTCTGTATGGATGTAACATGCAGGTAATCCTCACTGTCATATTGCACATCCACAACAATGTTTAAAATGGCCTATGCCTCAGCAGTCATTTTCGATGATATTGATATTGTTGTCATGTCAATTAAAAGTTTATCTTTGTAACACTCAATGACAAAATGCTGCTCCTGCTTCTTAGGTACTGGCCATACCTTAACAAAATAGCCGAGGGATTACCAGAGCTTCTGCCGTTGACAGAAATGAGGCCATTTCTTAGCGTGATGCATGCTAAAGCCCATACAGCAAAATGCGAGGTACATAACATCTTAATGCAAAGGACTTTTAAATGTTGTGCATGGCATGCCTTATTGGATATCAAAAAATTCCAAATAAATGCTACATAACATTACTTGCACTGTGTTGCAGGTGAGATGGGGTGGCAGAAGTCAGGACGGAGCAGGAAACACAGTGGGAGAGGAAGTTGAGCAGGTATGTTATTAATGGCATTATTGTAAATGTATGGATACAAGAAGTCTTAATAGAAAGCAGTACAAATATGTATGAGTCATCTCAGTGACAAGCCTGTTGATTAGTTTCAAGCATATCCTTTATGTCTGAGTTCAAATGAAAGATAGGCAGCTCATATGTTCAGCAACACTAAATGCATGCATATTGTAGGAAGTCAGTACACAAGTTTTCTCTTAAACCATCCAGTTCAAGATCTATGATGTGTAGGTAATATTGTTATGTGATGGTGACCGAACATTAATTGTAATATTCATTATAGGTGAACAGCTTTCTCTCCAGGGCAGCTCTGGTCACAAATTACATGACAAAAGCAGGTTGGTATTAACACTACACACTGTGATAAGGCAGCCCTGATAAGTATTTTACAGAGAGTTCCCTCCTTAAAAACATTATTGGTGTATTACTTTACTGTAATTACCAGTTCAACAACCTTTCAACGATTGGGTTTAGTCATGTCTATCAGATTTCTCACTCAGTATTGCCTTTTTGATGTGAATACTTACTTTTTTCTTTGTGGATATATTTTTGTCTTTTTTAGGAAGAGTGAACATGCTCACTCAACAGGCCATGGGTTGGAACAGAAGGAAGAGGGACAACCTTCATCAAGTTTTAGCCCACAGATATGTCAAAGTAAGGGCAAATTACAATTGTCTTCTCATCTGACATGAAGGATGTCTGCAATGTAACCTCATGGCTATATACATTATGTTCTCCCTTCTTCCAGCTTCAGCAACATCAAAAAGGAGAACAAACTTGATCAGGAGACCATACAGCTGTGGGTGTATGATGTCAGGCAATGGGTGGTCACAGGTAAGACATACCACAGGTTTTCCATATATACATCTGTTAATTACTGTAAGTTTAGACACACAATATAAGTTGGCCATATGTTGAAACTGAGACTGTCACTGATTGTATCTCTTCTCCAATTGTTTTTTTGCAACTGTTTAGAGAGAGTCTACGCCCCAGGTGTACTGAAGGACTGAGGGTGGATATTGAGGACATCACCGTCACTCTTTTGCTCAGGAAGCAAGATCTGTATCGTCAGCATGGTTTGTTGTCAAACGTAGTTATTGAAATTACACTTCAAAAACAAAAGAAAACATTCTGGCACCATGACACAGTTTCGTTTCCCTTTCACTTTGCAGACAGCAACCAGGCAAGGCAAGAAAGAGGAAGAGAATGAGAGAGCTGAAGAAGAAGCTTCGCGAAAAAGTTGTGCAATACAACACAGGAGTGCAGGAAGAACAGATTGACGAGGAGTTGGCTTGCAGTCTGACAGAGGGCTACATCCTACCATGGGAGAGGCATGCAAATGGTAGGATAATTGCTAGTTTGGCTTGTTGTTTTTTTAGTCTAGACCAAAATGTGACAATGGTGATACCTGCAAATATATAATATTTGTTATTAGTTTACATTATAGAGAACCAATGCTATCGCTACAAAGATTTGTGTCTCAGAAATGAAAATCATTCTGTAATAATATAATATATGAATAAATATTCCTTGTCTACTACTCCATTCCTTTCCTCAACCTAAAGGCAACACCTTCAGGTTGAAGAGGTCTGTCTTTGACCAGGTAATGCTGGTCAGACGTTTGGAGGAGGAGCAGAGCATCCTGGTGAAAGAGATGTTGCAGCACATCATGTTCCTTCTGAAGGAAGTGCAAGAAGTGGAAGCACTCAGAGGACAGACTTTGGAGGGCATCAAAACCAGCAGTATCTCTGAGATCTTAACATTTGAATATTTTCATCCACTCTTCAACACATTACATGTCTTACATAAGTAGAACACATCTGTCACTGTGTCAGGCCGAAGTGAAATAGTAAATTACTGAAACTATTTATTATCAAGATCATAATCGATTATTTTCTGTCTATTGACTAATTGTTAAGCACTATCAAACATTAATCAACATATCCCATTTGTCACCCAATATATAGTAACATCCTTCAGTTTAAGATGGATTTACCTATTTTGTAGTGTTTTTACATATGCAGCATTGTACAATGCAAAGAGATTTGCCATTGTCATGGTTTGTTTACATTGAGCCCTTTTTCTTTGTGATTATCCCTCTACAGATTTCGGTGACCTGACAGAGGATGCTGCATATGGGCTCAAGAGTGTCCTCAGTCGGAGGTGGCACTTCCTCAAAAGCCAACACAAACAGGCTGTACATGCGTACAGCGGTGTAGCCGCTTTGGAATGCCATGATCTTCAATTACAGCAGGACATTGAGGAGTCGGATGACAATGGCTACAATAGCCCTGAGTCTGAGGAAGAAGACCTGTAAAGGTTTCTGCCTAGCAACACAGAGGCACTGGAGAGCTCTTTCACAAGCGACGTGTCACATTTTAAACACACTTAAAGCCATACAAAATAAAGACATTATAAAACACTATATATGAGAACAATATGAAACTATGCACTTGTTTCGCCCGACTGAGTTCATAGTAATTTGAAAATGTGTTTATATTTTGTACTTCCGTTTATTTAAAGCGCTTTGACTTGCTGATGTGTATGAAAATAAATTGCCATGCTTTTATATTAAACTGCCTCTTATTACTCAAACAAGTGCTATACAATGGTTGTTTTCTTGTCACTGCATTTTGTCATTCGTTGATTATGAACTATTAATGTGAATACATTGTAAATAGAGTTCATACATTAACATAATTCTTTATTAGTAACGTGCATAATGCAGGGTAAATACCAACACATTTTCACTCCCAACTCGTACTTCTAATTTTGTATTATTTTCTAAACCACACAGTGTTATTTACTCAACAATAACACACAATTATTCTTGTGTTTATTTATTTGTTTGATTGTATAATGTCGGACTTTTGGAGTCCGTCAGGACCGAGGGTCGGAGCAGCTCATAGTAGTTGCTTTAGAGAATTTTACACATGGAAGTAAGTATTCTCTCTTCTTTGCTTGACAAACCCCTTGATAGTCCTCAAGCTCTGTGATTGGATGTTGGAGTGGCAGTGCGCCGAGCGTCCAACAGCACTTTGAAATGGAATGGAACCACGGCACATGGTCCAAAACTGGAGTCAGACGGGTCCACCCCCTCCCCCACCCCGTCACCAGAACTACACATGCTGGCTATTGTGTGTTTCGCACATAGGTTTCCATGTTCTATGGCACGTCGCTACTGGGAATTGTAGTTTTAAAAGACGTTTTCGTATTTCCCATAATAAGAAGTTGCCAGTATTAAACTGTGTACCCCCCTAGAGGTTTAGGGGATACGAAACACAGTGGTGTTATCACATTTAAAACATATAATTAATAAATGGGTGAAAATTGCTTGTGCCCATAATGGGCAGCATTAGTATACGACAGCTAAGGTCAGAACAGCTTTATTTAACAGCTGGTCTTATGTCTGTGACCCCTCCTGTTGTTCATTGATAAGCCTGAAACATGCACTTGTCAAGGTTCAAAGGCAAATTTTGCAAATATGGCAGTAGCCATCGATCATCTTAAAATAAGATATACTCTATTGATCCCAAGCGGGGCCATTTTTTCGTTACAGCAGCATGTGTAACAGTTGTAAATATGCAGTGGTGTTTATTTGGAAATCATTTAGTATAATCACACAAATTCTATGTTTTATATTAAATAATTCTCTGTTCCTCATTTATTGGATGTTCAATACCTGACAAGGTCAGAGATGAAAAAGGTCAGAGATTAAAAACTTGGGTCGCAGGTTCCTCAACAGTACATTATAAGACCAATATGTATATACCTCCACAATTAAACTGTCATATTCTGCACATTTCTTATACTATCTAGATACATCTTATAAGAGTATAATACATATGTATAATATCAGTTAAAATAAGTGCTTCAACTTAGTTAACATTGCAGGAAAGTTGATTGTCAAGTTCCAAAACAAACTATGTAATATATTAGACGTTAAGTACTTTGTCAGACTTAATATTTGTCTGTAGATAGATACCCCCAAAGCTTTTTTCTTATTTAAAAGAAGACCTTAACTTAAAGTATTCTTTAATGTTTAAATGAAGCCTATTTAGTTTGTCTGTTTTGCACATCCTCCTATTAATATCTTTGGACGTCCTGCACTAAACTGTTTTATTGTGGAGATCACAAACAGTATCTTCTTAATATTTTCATCTATATTTCTATGATTGACCTTCTACTTTCCCCCTATGTATGTACTCTTAATATTTTTATGTTTAATCAAATATAACATAATTCAACAAAAAAATGCAATAAAGTGCTTTAACCACTAGGCGGTACGGGTTAAAACTGTCAACTTTAAAGTATTAATAAGACAAATGATACTGCTGTTTCCAGTTTAGTTTTTGATGGATGTATTTTGTTATCGACACATTTTGATATTTGTGACACCAATCTTCGGAAAAAGTGTGTTTGGTATCTGAAATAAATTAGGTAGCGGAGAGTGGACCGGCTCCGTTTCCATGGCAATGGTGGCTAAGGATCATGGGTAATCTAGCCTTCCCCTGTCCAAAAAGACCACAAAAAAACAAGTAAAAAACCTTTGAAGCCCTTGTACTGGTATTTAGAAGTTATCTACTGGCACTTCAGCATAGCTTAGTTAACTGGGGAAAGAATAATAACACTAAATTCCTCCCATCAAGAGCTCCCCATCAAACACCGCATTGACTTTAAAATATTACTTTTCACTTTCAAAGCCCTCAACAACCTTGCCCCCACCCGTCGCCTCAGATGTTAGCTGAAGCTAACCTACTGCAGCCCATCAGGACTAAGCTCCGGACCTGGGGTGACAGGGCCTTCGCAGCAGCCTCCCCCACTCCCTCTCCAGCCACGTCAGATCCGCCAACACTCTCACATCATTCAAACAATCTCTCAAAACTCACCTTTTCACTCTTGCCTTCAACTCCTAATTAACTAACCCCTTTCCCTTATTCCACCTAGCTTAGCACTTTCTACTTTTGTTATTTTTGTTTTACTTGCTTGTAAGCGCTTTGAGGACCAGGAGAAGCGCTTTATAAATGTAATGTATTATTAAATTAAAATATCCTACAAACAGTGTATTCTCAAAGGATTTGAAGCATTTGCTACTTATTTCTTGATGTTTTGTGCATTAAGCATTCTGATATTAATGTTTTCAATAATGTACTATCATCTCAAGGACCCCTTGTGTGCTGCTTCTGTGTATTTCAATCAGGAGAGACTTCATTTTGTTTAAAGAACTTTTATTGACACATGCCATACTATAAATGTTAAGTCTTTGGCGAATAGACCCCGATCCTGAAATGGTATATCTAAAGGGGGAAATGGAGCCGTGAGAATATAGGGAACCCCCCCCCCCCCCCCGGGGTCTAGACACTGGTGATGATGCTGAAGATCTGGATTTGATGAGGAGATGGGATGAAGAGGAGGTGTGATGAGGTCTTTGGATTAGCTCTCCTGGCAGTGGATGTGATGAAAGGAGGTGGATGGGGTGGAGGCGGGCGGCAGCATGACAACCTGAAATAACAGCTGACTGCCATTTTAAAGTTTGGCTGCAGCACGGTGATTGGCTGCTGGAGAATGAGGTGAAATGTAATATGTTAAAGACAACGCCTGTGATGAGCTGATTATATGCAGCTGCGGAGTGAATGTATATATATATATATATATATATATATATACCCCGTCTTCCTGAAAGAACTTGCGCTGAGCTTCATTTTACATCAATATGCAATTCACCTGTGAAATGAATTGCCAGTGGCCATAACACAATGCAACAATCCTTCAAGTCAAACATTTTTTAAGTCTGTTACAGTTGTTAAACTGTTGCACTTTATTAATTCCATACAAACACCAAAACATTTATTGTTTTGTTTGGCAATGGGATTTGCATGAGTGGGAATCAGGCTGCTTGCCAGGATGGAGGCCAGGACATACCACTGAGAAAAAAATAAAATAAAGGGAGGGTGAAGAAGAATTAGTGAGCAGTAATACACATTCAATTGATTTTCATTAGGCTACTTTAAAATGTTTATACTGTTTTAGAAACGTTTGAAGACAAGTGCAGTGTTGTTTGAAGTATTTGGTATTCCCCTGTATGGATGCAGCGATTAACCAATGTCACTTTTAACAGTTCAGCTACACTGAGTGTTTTTGTTCTCACTCTCTAAACAACTACATTATGGTACGTTAAGGTTCATTACAGCAACTGTTGCTCATTGAAAAATATGGAAAACGGGTTAATCGTGTTAACAAAGGTAAATAGGCACAGCAGCTGAAAATGCCAAAATGTTGTGGAAAAATCCTCTAAAACCTCTAATTATAAGAACACATTCATCCATCCTTAGTGTAATAATTGTAAAACCCTGACAAAGGTGATGTTTCCTCAGACTATTATCGTAGCATCAAAATGTAAAATCATTGCATCCCAAGAGCCTTACAGCACAACATTTCAAGTGAATAATAACTCCTCCAACAGGCACATTGTATTCCAAGATAAGGGATAAAATAGAATTTGATAGATAACAAACATTCTATAGATCCCCTTGGGAAAATGATATCATGATGCGTTTGTTACGTTACAATTTGATCTGCCCAATAATAGGGTACTGATATAGTACCCTTTGTTGTAGTTCACAGTTTCACCACTTGATTGTCACTGTTGTTAATTTGCACTATCTGTAGATTAATGTCTAATCATAATTATTTGTCCTAGTTTCTTTACATTTCTTTTGTTGTTTGGTGATTATTTACTAATACTTTAGTAAGTGTGGACTTAACGCCAGAGTAGCTAACGTGAACCTGGTGTCTCTGTGGTGTAATCAAATATTGACACAGCTTTAATTAAATAAACTACCTAGTTTCAATTTATCGTTTAGTGTGGACTTTGCACATTTAAAATAACTTGTGTATAGCTGGTGCTACAGACAGCAGAACTTTTTGCATTTTTCTTTAACAAATGCCACCTAAGATAATGGCGTGCCAACAATTACCACAAATGTTAACAGCACACATAGATGTAATTGTACAAAAGCAAATTAAAATACCAAAAGGTGCAGGGCTCCCAGTCATAAAGGTGCTCCGTCCCCCC
The DNA here is from genome assembly GCF_949606895.1 of Notothenia rossii. Lineage (NCBI taxonomy): Eukaryota > Metazoa > Chordata > Actinopteri > Perciformes > Nototheniidae > Notothenia > Notothenia rossii. The sequence goes on along the minus strand of NC_136903.1, from coordinate 49,310,002 downwards.
CTGTGGCAGGCAGACAAAGACATTTTACATCTGTATGCTCTTTGAACTTTGTACTTTCACAAGTACTTATGATATATGTATTGTTCAAATAGTTTGCATATATTTAAAAATATAGTCGTGAAAAAAGACATCTGACCGACTAGAGGGATTTACAGGATGTTTACACAAATAGCTTAATGTGGTGAATTGGACAACAGTATTCCTTCAAGGTAAGATAAAGTAATTGCTATACAGTTCAGAAAAATTATCCAACAGCAAACACTGTCATCCAGGTAATCATTATCCTACCTTACGGTTCCTTGTCTTTATTATTTTGCGGACAGGGAACACCTCGAGATGGTTGTGAGAGCAATCTGTAATTGTATGGAATACATTATTAACAGGTAAAGTACGTTTTGTATAGGGTTCAACTCAGAATGCACAAACATTTCCACTGTGTGACATAAGCACATTTAGTGTTTCCTACTGAGAAATCACAGAAGTTTAAGAGTCTACACATGCTTTTAATCCTAAATCTGAGCCTCTCTGCCATTCCTTCGGGATGTTGCTGTGTCTGCTAATGGACTGATTACATCATACATTGCTTGCTACTGAGTGGATATGTTTTAGTCTTATATTCATTACACTGGGACTTGGGCTCTGTAGCACTATATTACATTAAGCAATGATGTGCAAGCTTTCTATTAAATTATAAAGTATAGAAAGGTTTTAATGAATGTGACTTCAGCTTATCAGACAACATACATACAGGTTACTCTGTTGTGTCTTTGTTTTAACTCCAAAATGTGCATGTGTGCGAAACATAAATATAGCACCCATGCATAACATTTGAAGGCAAATATGAGTCCGGCCTTTAATAAATCAATGTTTGGAACCTCTACAAAAATCCCAACATTAACTTACTGATGCTTATGTGGCATCTAAATGTGAGTAGAATATAAGCTAAACATACCTTTCATTGTTTTGGTTCTTTTACGTGGCTGCCGCATTGGTGGGATTTGGTGTGATGGTTCCAGCATAATTTGAACCTGGTTTGGTGGTGGGTGGGTGCTTGGAGCCTGGTGTGGTGGTGGGTGGGTGCTTGGAGCCTGGTGTGGTGGTGGATCTGCTGTTTCCTGTGGTTGCTGTCTATGGGTGATGGATCACATGGCACCAAATTTAAGATGTAGCTTCCATCGGGCAGTTGGTTGGGTGGTTCTTGGGGTGGTGTTGGTGTGTCAGGGTTCCCCTCTTGGTCTGGGTTGAGTCCTGTCCAACCTACAAAGGATTTGTAGTACAAATCTGTTTAAAAGTCCACATATTTATTTATTTGTTTATTATACCATAATGTTGCATTGGTTAGTTATCTGTTCATATATAATATATTTATACATATCCGATCCTCCTTCGCACTCTCCAAGAACTTGGAGTTTCAGGCACTGCACTTTCCCTCCTCACCTCATACCTCAAAGACCGCACCTACAGGGTTACTTGGAGAGGGTCCGAGTCCGACCCTTGTCAATTAACTACAGGGGTCCCTCAGGGCTCTGTTCTTGGTCCCCTCCTCTTCTCCTTGTACACAAACTCGCTCGGGTCTGTCATTAGCCCGCATTGTTTTTCATACCACTGCTACGCTGACGACACCCAACTAATTCTGTCCTTTCCCCGTTCAGAGACCCAGGTCGTCGCACGCATCTCTGCTTGCCTAGCAGACATCTCTCGGTGGATGTCTGCTCATCACCTCAAGCTCAACCTTGACAAGACTGAACTGCTTTTCCTTCCGGGAAAAGATTGTCCCACTCTTGACCTAACAATCAACATCAGCACCTCTGTTGTTTCCCCGACTCAGACTGCAAGAAATCTGGGTGTGATCCTAGATAACAAACTGTCCTTCACTGCAAACATTGCTGCTACAACCCGCTGCTGCAGATAAACGCTTTACAACATCAGGAGGATACATCCCCAGCTGACCCAGAAATCAGTGCAGGTTCTGGTCAAGGCTCTTGTCATCTCACGCCTAGACTACTGCAACTCCCTCCTGGCTGGTCAACCTGCATGTGCCATCCGACCTCTGCAGCTCATCCAGAATGCAGCGGCTCGTCTGGTCTTCAACCTTCCTAAATTCTCCCACACCACGCCGCTCCTCCGCTCCCTTAACTGGCTTCCAGTAACTGCTAGAGTCCACTTCAAGACACTGGTACTTGCATACCATGCTGCGAATGGATCTGGCCCTTCCTACATCCAGGACATGGTTAAACCGTACACCCCAGCACTTGCACTCCGCTCTGCATCAGCCAAACAGCTCGCTGCAACCGCACTGCGAGGGGGACCCAAGTTCCCATCAGCAAAAACTTGTGAGTTTGCTATCCTGGCTCCAAAATGGTGGAATGAGCTCCCCATTGAAATCAGGACAGCAGAAAGCTTACACATCTTCCGGCGCAGACTGAAAACTCATCTCTTTAGACTCCACTTTGAGCGATAAAATTACTAACAAAGCACTTATATACTAATAAAGGGCTGGCTTATCTAAAGCCAGTTGAGTAGCACTTGAAATGTTTGGCTCTATGAAACCTGATGTACTTATATGATTCTGTTTTCTTCAAGGTTGTATCTTCCTGGTCGAATGCACTTATTGTAAGTCGCTTTGGATAAAAGCGTCAGCTAAATGCAAAGTAATGTAATGTAATATCCACATCTTTTTATACAACCTTTTCATTCATGCCTCCCCATATTAGTATTTCATTTTACTTTCTGTCTTATCTTATTCTATTTTATAAGTATATATTTGACTTATTCCTGCACCTAGTTTTGCACCTACGTTGTTGGACTAGTTTCTTCTTGCATTATTTTATTTCTTCTTGTACTATTTGTATGCTGCATTGTTGGAGGAGCCTGGGGGTTAAGATTGTCATTTCCAACAACTACGCTGTTGTGGTGCATATGACAATAACACCTTTGAACATTGAATGTTTGAAAACAGGAACATGGAATACACACACATACATTATAAAATGTGAAATTAGGCCAATGTGCAAAACATGCAAACAAAGGCAACCCTAATCAAGCTAAACTGTAAAAAAAAAGGTTGATTGAGTATGATGTCACCCACAGGTATCTGCTTGGCATCAGGGCAGAGGAGCCAGAGAAGCTGAGGGTTGTCCACAGAGCCACTGCTCAGCCCAATTTATTTGAAGAGGAAACAAAAAAAACTTCTGACTGTGTGACTGTGACTCTGATTGTGGTGGAGGATGTCCCAGAACACTTGTCCCCTCTTAATTCTTACATGCAGGGGGTCCTAGCAGTCCCAGTGGTCCACCATGCAGCATTACGAGTATCATACAGTAATTAAATGTTTACAGCAATCAAACTGATCGCTTCAATATTTGCAAAAGTCAATGGTATCCCCCACACTGGGTTATCATTGGAAAATGGAAGTTTGATAAGTGAATAAAATGTATTTATTTAAGTTTTGGCCTGCAATATAATTAGGACTCATATGTGAGATTGTGCGAGAGCTGTCACTGGCTATATTTTTAGACTTTGCTATTGATATGTGTAGGTGGGAAAGATCATTTCCAGCTGCGCAAACATGTTCTTTTCAGATCATGCCTGCGGTTACTGGGGCTCATGGCGTCAGCCATCCTGGTCGTACGACTGGGACGGTTACACATGAGGGAGTTTCAGCGCTGGGTAGCCGCTTTAAAACTAAACCCCGCGCGTCATGGCGCGCGGAGAGTGATGGTTACTGTGAAATGCGTAATGGCACTGCGCCACTGGCTGTATCCGACTTTTCTGGTACGGGGCGTGCCTATGGGTGCTGTCCTTTCACGGAAGGTGGTCACCACAGACGCATGTCTGACGGGCTGGGGAGGTATTTACGAAGGTCGTCCGGTGAGGGGTCTCTCGAGCAGAGACCTCCAGCGGTCGCACATAAATTACCTGGAGCTTTTAGCGGTGTTCCTCACCCTAAAACGCTTTCTGCCTTTTCTCAGAGGACACCATGTCCTCGTGAGGACGGAAAATACGACCACAATATCGTATATAAACCGACAAGGAGGTTTGCGCTCTCTCCAGTTACACATGCTGGCACGCAAACTGATCTTGTGGAGCTGCGGCAGTCTCCTCTCTCTGAGAGCGACGCACGTACCGGGTGTGATGAACCTCGGGGCAGACCTGCTGTCCAGAAGCGTACCACTATATGCAGACTGGACCAATGGTTGTGAGCCAGCTGTGGGTGCGTTACGGCCGAGCCGCGGTAGATCTGTTCGCATCAAAAGAAAATGCTCACTGTCAGCTTTTCTTTTCAATGCGCGATCAAAACGCACCATTAGGCGTGGACGCGCTCGCGCACATTTGGCCTCCGGTCCTCCTGTACGCGTTTCCGCCCCTGGCGCTGATACCCCCAACTCTGGCCAGAGTGAGGGAACGGCGACACACAATGATCCTGATAGCTCCGCACTGGCCTGTAAGGTACTGGCGGAGATATATCAGCTGCTGTGCGGTCAGCCGTGGCAGCTCCCGCTACGCAGGGACATACTGTCTCAGGAGGGGGTGACGATGTTTCACCCACACCCAGAGCGCTTGGCACTATGGGCCTGGCCCGTGAGTGGTATAATCTGAATGCAGTGGGTCTCCCGCAGAAGGTGATAAACACTATTCAGAGTGCAAGAGCTTCCTCCACTAGGTCTCTTTATGACTGTAAGTGGAGGGTGTTTGAGGACTGGTGCCTTCAAAAAGGGCACACCTCTTTTCAATGCCCTGTGGGAGTGATTTTATCATTTCTACAGGACCTAATTGATAAACACAGAGCTTTCTCCACGATCAAAGTGTACCTGGCTGCTATTGCTGCATGCCATGTGGGTTTTGAGGGTAAGACGGCCTGCCAGCATCCTCTGGTCTGCCGTTTTATGAAGGGAGCTCGCAGGCTCCTTCCTGTTTCCAGGTCACTGGTGCCCTTATGGGACTTGACAGTGGTTTTAGATGGGCTCACTCGACCTCCATTTGAACCGCTGGAAGAAGCTGACATGAAGCACCTGTCACTCAAGACAGTGCTGTTACTGGCCCTGGCATCCGCCAAGCGAGTCAGTGACATTCATGCGCTATCTGTACATCCTTCATGCACTCAGTTCGCCCGACGGTTAACGAGAATGTTGCTGAAGCCCAACCCTGCCTTTATACCTAAGGTGGTTGGTTCATGTACCCCCATTGACATTGAGGCATTTCCTCCGCCGCTGTGTCCCTCCGGGGAACAGCAGCCGAATTTGCTATGTCCAGTCCGTGCTTTACGCACTTATATGGACAGATCAAAAGAGTTTCGTCATAATGACCAACTCTTTGTGTCCTGGGCTAACCCTCAGAAGGGCAAGCCTGTTACTAGGCAACGGCTCTCTCACTGGATTGTGGAGGCAATTGCTTTGGCTTACACGAGTCAGGGTCTGCAGGCACCTTCGGGTTTGCGTGCTCATTCGACTCGTGGTCTGGCTACATCCTGGGCTTTGTTCAGGGGTGTTTCCATCCAAGACATTTGTGCAGCAGCGAGCTGGTCCTCGCCGCTCACTTTTGTCCGCTTTTACAGATTAGACGTCTCTGCTCCCAGTGTGGCCCATGCAGTGCTGGGCCCCCTGCTGAGTTAGAGCTCTAACTGTTAAGTTCTGGTTGGTCTTGGTGACTTTCGAGATAAGCTCGTCTGGCAATACGGGAGCTACAATATCCCATAGTGAGACATCGAACGGAGTGTTATGAATGAGAACTATAGGTTACTTACGTAACCCCAGTTCTCAGAGTAACATGAAGTGAGATGTCTCACCAGACGGCCCTCCTTGCTATGGTGAAGCGAGAAGAGGTGCTTATTTTGAATGACGCATGCGGCGTAGCGCAAGCCACTTATAGGGGGTGGATTCCCTGACGCTGACGTCAAGATCACCAGCCAATCAGGATTGGCGTAATGAGATTAATGCTTCTGTTTGCTCCGCGATGAGGCGCATCCCATAGTGAGACATCTCACTTCATGTTACTCTGAGAACTGGGGTTACGTAAGTAACCTATAGTTATCTTGGATTTTTGTCATCAGCTGTGGTGCGCTCCAGAACTGACCACGAGTGTCAGTACTATACTGTTTCGACCATCTCCTCTGCGCTCCGATGGTGGGGAATGTGATGGTGAGACATTGCTGATGAAATACTAAGTGGAATTTGATTTGAGATTTGAGTTGGCTTACTTCTTTTACAATTGAAAGATGCTTATGGAATTAGTTATGGCTCACAAGCATAAGCACAAATAACACTGATGGTTTGAATGTAGGATCTTTAAGAAACGTGTGATATTAACTGAAATTAAATATGTGAGAGGCTTTATTATATGTATAATGATGCTTATAACATGTATTTCTACAATCTGGCTTCAATTCACCACCTCACCATCTGCATAGACAATTTCCCCTGTCATCATAATCTTCTGTCAATTAAAAAAAATATATATAGATTACAACTTTTGCATGGGAAGTGGCATACACCTCTTTCAAGCCCTGTTTTGTGCATACATAACAGTTATAAATGAGACCCCAGCTCTTTAAAAGTACTCTCTTTGTTGCTTTGAAATAAACAGGACAAATCAACACCACACATTGTATAACAGATAGTCAATATATGCACGAGTGACTCGTGCAGATGGTTATTAAATACATGTAATCTCACCTGCAACCATAAGCTTGAAAATGGCCTCCACATTGTCGAGGCATGTCTTGGCTGATGGGCTAAACTGGGCATGCATGGGCATCAAAACCTTCATTTTAGATGTCCGTGGCACCCTCTTGGTAGGGGGATACGCCAGCAGCAGCAGGGGCTTCAAGCCAAGGGCATGCAACTTCTCCAGCTGGGAAAATAATTGTTGAGAGGTAGAGAGATCAATTAAATAAATACACAAAACTGTTATTTACATTTGAATGTATCCTAATATCCTGGCATCATAATAAAAACAATGATTTGTTCATAATGTTTTGTTGGATACATTTGGGATTTTTAATTTATGAGACACTTCCTAAACTTCCTACACATAATAGTTAATTATGTTTGAAAATCATTAATCATGAATTATATTCTCATTAATGATACAATTAATACTGTGGATGTGAAGCAATACCATTTCGTTTATCTGTCAAAGTAATAAAACTACTTTTCACACTTTTGGTGAATGAGATAATTCTGTAAACTACATACCAGAAGGGCGGCGTCATCAAGAACGTGGGACTTGATTCTGTTTTAAGTCATGGATGACAACCACTGCTTCTGCTGGCTTTGGAATTTGTCCATTTTCTTTTTGAGTCTCACATTGTTTGGCTGTGGATGTTCACATAGTGGTCAGATTTTATTTCCACAGTAAATATTTTCTCTACAGTTTGGGCAGGTCTTTTTTTGTGACCCTCCAGCCATTTGTAGGAGTGAGAGAGTGATTAAAAGAGAAAGTGAGAGAGTGATTGAAAGAGAAAGTGAGAGAGAGTGATTGAAAGAGAGACAGTGAGAGAGAGAATGGCTCTTAAAAGTGCCGTTGGTTTTATATGTGTGTGTGTGTGGATATGTGTGTGTTGGTGATAGTAAGCGTTGTAATGAAGCTGTAAAACAGGAAAAATAAATAGGATTATTTAGAATAACATCTGTGCAATACTCTATGTAATAATAATCAATCTGTGCATTACTCTATATGCAATAATAATTAATCTGAGTATTACTCTGGCACACATTATGCATTTATAGTGTGCATATCAGTGTTTCCCCTACCATTGTCTTGGAGGGGCGCTACGCCCCGACAACGGAGCACCGCGCTCCCCCTGAAATTCAAGGCGTTTAAAAACACTTTTTTATTATTTATTTTTTATATATATATATATATATATAGAACCAAATTGCAACTAATCTATATCTACTGTCACTTTTCACATTGAACATGTGTTCTTTTATTAAATAAATTAAATTCTTTCACTTGAAGTTGTGAGTTTAGCGTTTTTGACCCTAAGAAACACTGATGCATTAATCAATAACAATAATCCACAGCTCGTCTCTCCCCTCAGCCAGCACCCCCCCAAAGCAGTAAACCTAGGGGAAACACTGCATATTGTTATATTATGCACATATTTTTACATACTTGTTTTTCTTATATCTTCTACTATATATTTTAATTCTACAATGTAACAATCCCAATTTCCCCCGGAGATCAATTATGTATTTCTGAATCATAGTGGGACATTGGGTGGTCCCCACTGGCCAGTCAAATCCTCTGGAAAAACTCCAGTTCCACATTTTTGTTCCACTCCATCGCCGATGCCCTTTAGCCACTATTACATTTACAACACATGTGCAAATACATGCATTTAAACATATCTTTCTAGCAGACACCTCCACTATCCAACTGTGCCGGGGACAGCTAATGTCATGTAACTGTATAAACTATAAATGCTATCCAGCTAAAAACTTTGACCGGAAGGCCGGAGGCCGCTAGTAGCTGGTAGCTGGACGTGGCCGCTACAGTAAGTTGCGCGTAGCCTATTGTAAAAGCTAAAAACACTACAAAACTCAACCTAATATCCAGGAATGAAACGCTATAGAGACTGTGCTACAGTGGAATAATTCAAAGCAATATTATTTCGTGTTTTAAAGAAATAAACTCCCCTTGATTTTAGATACTTACTGTAGTCCGTTGAAGGATTAAATTAATGAAAGTGAGGTGATTGTGGGTAACGTAACGTGGCTACGTCACGTTGCCGTCAAGCGCGACGTAACGTTGCCGTGGTTCTTCTGGTTTATTGTTGTTATAATAAGAATGATTATTATTACTATTAAACAAAAAACATTTAAAATACAGTCAGTAGCCATCGTCATTCCGATGCGGGGGGAGTGGTTTTCACCATCATTATCATCATTATATATTTTTAAATGACTAATATTGGCCTACAATACCCCTTTATTGATCAAATAGGAATATAATTGTCTTTTAAATAACGTAAACTAAAGGGAACAATCTATTTGACACAGCTGAAGCTCTGGCCTTCCTTAAAAAATAATTAATTTAATAAAGATCACAGTTGTATTACACACAATGCACAGTTTTTTGAGAACACAAATTTGGTAAATAATGCACCATAATACATTCTGACGAAAAATTAAAATGATTATGAATACAAATAAAATAAAACAAGCCTCCCGTGAGTTACTACAAGCTATAAAGTAGATTTTAAAAACGTTTTATATAATAAAAAGCTCACTGCAGGACGTTGTAGAAATGCGTGTGTGCACCACGACAAAGGAGCCTCATTCACTTTACATTGGCGTTGTTTGCGTGGTGCCGACACGTAAATGTAACAAAGTTCGTGACACCACCACGCAATGCGCTGTTAAGGAGTCGTGGTGGAGTTACGCATTCTGGTGAGATCAGGTTGGATCTGCGGGTAGCATTCGCTCACGATCTCAAGTCGTCTACAACATACGTTTAGGGAGCTATATAGAAGCCTATGGACATCCCGGAAAGTTGAAAATGTACGCTAAGTGCCGCCCCCTTGCGTTGGAAAAAGCCGACACAGGGGACTTGACATAACGTCAACATAGGCCGACCTGGGAGTGAGGATGTGTTGACCATCAACTGGCGGCCTGCGGGCCACATCCGGCCCGCCAGACATTCTCATCCGGCCCGCACGGCGGGGGTGACTGTGGCGTTGGCGGAGTGGTTAGTGCGTTCGCCCCCCACTCATTTTTTTTGTCTCGTGAGTAATGTGCAATACCGGATTCCAACAGAGAGGCAGCAGCTGCGGGACGGTAGACTGCGTACTACGTAGCCTTCCCTGCCGTGAAGAAGAAGTGATCCTTCGTTAGCGTGAAAAGTCTGCTAAGCTTTATGCGCTCCGCATGCGTGCTCCCCCCCCCCCCCCCGGCCAACAACTTTAAAATTCTTGGCTATATATAGAAATCGCTGCCCCGCGAAAGTGTCTATTGGATACATTTTGGCCCTTGGACAAATATAGTTGGTGATCCCTGTCCTCCACTCTCATTGTCCTGCTCTTCCCTCCGTTTGGACAATCTAGTGCAGGGGTGGGGAACCTCCGGCCTCCGGGCCGTATTCGGTCCGCGAGACCATTGAGGTCATTTTGAAATGCAAAAAAAATTATTCAAGAAATCTAGACCGCAATAGAATTAAACTGTTTTTCCTGGCCAAGGACAGGTTAATTGAACACAAAACGAGCGTAACGTGTCATCACGTGGTGTAGTGCTGCAGGTTTTGCATGGCTGTGTCTTTAGTTGTAAGCCCGGTAGTGATCTGTTCATCTGTCATATGATCATACAATAACGCCATCGAAAATAATATGCTACATTACAGTACAACTACTTCTGGGTCTTTGTGTGTCATTCAAGCTCGGCTCTGTGTGTGGCACAAGCGTATTTTGTGTGAGCGAGCGCGCGAGAGAGAGAGAGAGAGAGAGAGAGAGAGAGAGAGAGAGAGAGAGAGAGAGAGAGAGAGAGAGAGTGGTACCGAGGATTGTTGTTATTAGCATCGAGTTTGCTAGCTATGCTAACGGATATAACTTTTATTATAATATAATAATGATTATATTAATTATAATAATTTAATTTCAGAGCTTTTTCTTCAACCTGGTGGAAGAGAGCTCTCTCCTGACAGACTGAGAGGCTGATGAACTTCAGCTCAGTGAGGTAAAGAAACACTTGTATATGATCATTATAATTAAAACAGGTATAAAATACTATATGACAGTAAATAAAAAGTTGTTATTAATAAACAAGAATAAAGTTTAAAAGGGGAGTGATTTGTAAAATATCCATAAAGAAAAAGAAAATATGTTTACAGTTCTGGTTGACATGGGTGTTGAGAGATGTATCCATAGATCTCTTCATTTTGCTCTCAAAGTGAACCAGATTGATGCCTTTATCTTCAATATAAAAAAAAGGAGGATGTTGTAAAAATTGAAATGGCCCTTGAGAGGAAAAAGGTTCCCCACCCCTGGTCTAGTGGGAACTAAGAAATACGAGATTTCCAGAAAAAGCTGGACCAAAATCGAAACCTGCTGCCACTGAAAGCACACCATATACAGTGGGGCAAAAAAGCGTTTAGTCAGCCACCAATTGTGCAAGTTCTCCCACTTAAAAATATGAGAGAGGCCTGTCATTGTCATCGTAGGTATACCTCAACGATAGAAAATGGAAGACATACAAGACCACTGATAATCTCCCTCGATCTGGGGCTCCACGCAATATCTCACCCTGTGGGGTCTAAATGATCACAAGAACGGTGAGCAAAAATCCCAGAACCAAACAGGGGGACCTAGTCAATGACCTGCAGAGAGCTGGGACCAAAGTAACAAAGGCTACCATCAGTAACACACTACGCGGCCAGGGACTCAAATCCTGCAGTGCCCGTCTGAAGTTTGCTAGAGAGCATTTAGATGATCCAGAAGAGGATTGGGAGAATGTCATATGGTCAGATGAAACTAAAATAGAACTTTTTTGTAAAAACTCAACTAGATGTGTTTGGAGGAGAAAAAATGCTGAGTTGCATCCAAAGAACACCATACCTACTGTGAAACATGGGGGTGGAAACATCATGCTTTGGGGCTGTTTTTCTGCAAAGGGACCAGGACGACTGATCCGTGTAAAGGAAAGAATGAATGGGGCCATGTATCATGAGATTTTGAGTGACAACCTCCTTCCATCAGCAAGGGCATTGAAGATGAAACGTGGCTGGGTCCTTCAGCATGACAATGATCCCAAACACACCGCCCGGGCAATGAAGGAGTGGCTTCGTAAGAAGCATTTCAAGGTCCTGGAGTGGCCTAGCCAGTCTCCAGATCTCAACCCCATAGAAAATCTTTGGAGGGAGTTGAAAGTCCGTGTTGCCCAGCGACAGCCCCAAAACATCACTGCTCTAGAGGAGATCTGCATGGAGGAATGGGCCAAAATACCAGCAACAGTGTGTGAAAACCTTGTGAAGACTTACAGAAAACGTTTGACCTCTGTCATTGCCAACAAAGGGTATATAACAAAGTATTGAGATGAACTTTTGTTATTGACCAAATACTTATTTTCCACCATAATTTGCAAATAAAGTCTTTAAAAATCAGACAGTGATTTTCTGGATTTGTTTTTCTCATTTTGTCTCTCATAGTTGAGGTATACCTAGGACGAAAATTACAGGCCTCTCTCATCTTTTTGGTGGCTGACTAAATACTTTTTTGCCCCACTGTACATTACATGTTACTTGTTAGACGCTTTTATCCAAAGCGACTTACATACTCAATAGTGTGGACAATCCCCACAGGAGCAATTTGGGGTGAAGTGTCTTGCCCAGGGACACAACGACATGCTGACTGCAGTGGTGCTGACCCATACAATAGTGTTAAACCACCAATTGTCTGATGCTTTCCACAAACAAAAGGGCAGCCAAAGTTTCCAGTTCTGGGAATCGGTTAACAACACATGCAGGTATGAGGAAACCAAGTCAGTAATAGCGTCTCTGTGTGTCGGCATTTCTGTGTGTGAAAGTCCTTGCTTAAGGGGTCAAATTCCTTTCACACTATTTTTAGATTTTTTTAGAATATAATTAGTATAGCATTTTGGTTTTGTTCGCAGGCAGTTAAATGTGTATATGAAGTTCATCCTTGATATATTATCTGGTGTCGTAAGTGTTTTACAGAGTTCTGTGAGTAGACCTTAAATTAGAGTGGAGTTTGTGAGGTGTCAGTCAGTCAGTGTGTCAGCTGAGGCTGAGCTGGGCGTGTCTCACTATTGTTCACATCCAGTAAACTGACACTTCAATCACTGTATTGTCTTCTCATAATACCTTCCATTGTGTTCAGGGGACTGGCTCTGTCACTGAGGAAAATATTTAGAATTTCCGAAGTGACATGATGCAGCGAATGCACCTGCAGGTTCTTCATAGTTTATTGCACTTATCCTACCTATCTTCAGATAGAAGCACCATGAAAGGCAATGTAATGATCAGGAATGATTTCCTGATGTCCTTGTGACAGCCGAGCTGAATGTCTGTCAGCTGCTGGTATCTCCAACACTACCCCGTGAGTGTCCGGTTTGCAAGTAAGGCGCCGGCGTTCTTAGTTGTCGTTATTCAATCTGCTGCTCTCACAACACGTTCTCACTCCCAACTCGTCCTATAGTGACTGTAAGAGCCATTTAGGCACATTATTTTATGGTAATTAATGATGGTTTTGTGAGCCAATTAAGGCGAGACACTACAGGTGAATAGGGTAATTTTTTTTTACTTAAAGATATCAGCTAGAAATTTCTCCAGTTAATTACTTACAATAAGGCAATTGTTTTTTGTATTACAAGTTTTCAGAAATAGCATGTTTAAATATGCAAATTAGCCATAATCTCATTAAATATGCGCATATTTTAACACATTTCAGGAAACTAATTTTTTTTATTGGATAAAGCCAGGTTCAAAATTCTTGTTTCATTTTGTTGTCATATTAGAATTGAAGGCTTTTACAGAAGGGATTTTTTACATCTCTTTTTATCACTAAATAAATCAGAAAATACTGTCAACAACCCTAAAATATCAATTTTCGCCATGTTTTTAGGTATAAAATGTTATATAATTCAGGCTATGAATCATAAATGAACAAACCCTTCTGTAAAAGCCTTCAGAATATGGATAGGAATATAACTGGAAGGTTTGGTGTGTCTACGTGCTACTGAAGTGGAAATTTTGTGCTCAGAGTAGGAGAAAAAACTCATTTTGAGAAAACGACCTTTAAAGATATGTATTGTCAAATTCCATATTTTTTTTATTGGAAGACACTATTTTCAGACACAATATCTAATCTAATACTTACAACAACAACAATATAGAACATATAAAACACAATACAACTGAAAACTGAGTAACACAGTATGTACCTGATGAACAAAACCACAGTAACACACACACACTACGACCACAGTAACACACGCACTGCAGAACTGCCACCCTAGTCCATGCCTGCTCCATAAGTAGGCCCCTCCTGCATCTCCTGCTGATGTCTTTTCACCTTTTTTGCTGTGCTTAGACTCTTGCGCCTATATTTCAAACTAGCAGATGTAATGGCCTCAGCTTTTGAAATTCTCAGCAAATCACTTTGTCTCATTGCGCTGACAGTAACAGCTGTGCTCTGGAGCCACAACTTCTCCATAACAGCCAGCATGGCAGAGGCACCTTCATTAAAGGTGGAGATGGCCATACTTGCAGCTGCCTCAACCCTGCTTTTCCCCACAAAGACCTTTTTTGGACACCGCGCCCATATCACAGAGTTGAGGCACTCATTGGCATTTTGAGTACCTCCATGCTGCATTCTCTGGAGCAGGCTGTCACTTGACATGCGGTGGTACACAGGGATAAGCTTCTCCCCCACCTCTCGCTTTAAAAAGTTTCCAGCATGTTCTTTGTGGCTACCAGGTGTTTCCCTATTATCCTCTGCTTTCCTATACCAACACCAGGAGGGATTGCACCTGGTGTGTAAGGGGCTGTCATCAGTAGACATGCCGTGGAGGAGACCTGCCCATATTTCTCCCTTCATTTTATCGATTGAACCCTGGTTGTTGAGAATTGCCCCCCTGTAATAATTTTGCAAAGTTTTGCATTTCTTTGCAGTCAGCTTCCCTACACCCTTCCCTCCTAACTTTTTCTGTGAACTCATTTTTCTGAGTGCTGTACCCATTCGCTTGTGGGCATGATTAATGCACTCTAATTTCACCACTTCATGCCCAGGGTATGGGTTCAGTGCAACCACCTCCCTAAATGCTGCGCTATCCCCATCTGACAACATCTCTGTGTACCGCACCTGGTGGCGATTCACAGACCTGGCCCACATCCTCTTGGCTGACTCCTGCTCCATTGCCTTGCTTGACCCTGCAAAGTTTCTTGCACAATCACTATGTGTCTGTCGCCAACTGTCATACTCCTCTTCTGTAATCTTTTGCTCTTGCTTGGCATTTCCCTTTAGAGCACAAGCATGGCAATAGGATGATCGGATTTCATAGTCTATCACCAATCCAGTAAGGATGTCAATGCACACACCGATCCCATAATGGGATGTGAAGCCTCGCTTTTGCCATGTGCCATCAAATGACATGCTGATGTTTATAACTGCCTCTGCATCCTCCCTCAGCAACTCTGCAACATCCGGGTCCACATCTGCATAAGCCTGCCTGACCTGCTCCCTTGTCCTGTGAAGTGACTCCAGGCCTCTCTCTATTTCTGCCACTAATAAGAGAAAAAAATAAGTCAACTGAATGTCCTGATAAGTTATACTCTGAATTCAATAGTTCAAGTTTTCTTGGTCTCAATCCTGTTTCTATACCTGTCACTCTCTTGTCATGTCTCTGATAGGTTTTGAGATGAAGTGCAGGAATCCCCAACACTTTGCTTATTTTCTTCAGAGCTGCATAGCCCAAGCCTAACTCGTGCGCTAAGAGCACCATTCTCACATTCACATCAAAAGCAACATCCTTCCTGGTTTCGTCTTGAAGACGTGTAGATGTGTACACACTTTTGCGGTACCCACCATCACACAGACTGCACTCTAAAATTAAGCTGCTACAGAAACCATGGTTTTGCGGATCGATGTTAACTTTGAGCCCTGTCCCTGCGCAATTTGGGCAAATCAACCCACTGAGCAGTTCATTCAGCCGCGCTACATGTATTATCAGCCACTGCTGTGTGGCGCTATCTAAACCCTCCTGCTCTTTGGGTGACAGCTTAACTTAAATGAGCTGAATAACTATGAATGATTATTATACTGTTTTTGTAACGTGTTATCTTGCTTATGGACAGCTCTAGTTTATGTTTTGTTATTATTTATAGAAAGCAATCGTAGGGGCGTGCTCAGGTATAAATGACGCTGCCAGAAAGACACAGCAGGAAGTCTAGAGAGGAAGTTGGAAAACGTTTTTGATCGCTCACATCCGTAAGACCGAGGGATCTTGTTTGTTTATTTGTTTAAATACCGTGAAAATGTTGCATGTCGGTAGTGGGCCGCCAGCTGATCTATTTGAACCTCTCAATAAAGCACCTGAATGGAAGGAGCAAGTATCTGATTTCTTGAATATACGCGAGTCAATAATCTAACTCGCCTCCTAGACTAAGTGGCCTTTGAACATTAATTTTCTTTTGGACAATTGGCCACTACATTAAGTCAAAAAACTAACCGACAACGTTGTGAGAATTACTAGCGTGTAGGAACCTACTATCACTGGAATTGTCGGATGTGGATCCGATCGTCGCTACTGGAGCCGCAGCAGAAACAAAGTGGATCTGATCGTGGTTACTGGGGCAAAGGAACCGTTTGGATTATCCTCTACACGTGTGGACATGGACTGCAGGCTGTCACGCTACTCTGCATGCCTTTCCGTTGGAGTTCGAACCACTTGGTAAAACAGCTGTTGTCTTTTGTTCAGCCAAACCGGCTGAATAATTTCGGAGGACAGCGCCACTGAGGGTGCTTTCACGGTCGAAGTCCACAAGAGGGCAGCAAAACCAACGGAAAAGGCCATGGAGCAGAAGCTACAGCTCTGCATCAATGCAAGGAGAGGTAAATTAAGACAACTCACTGCAAAAATGAATGAAGTTGAGCCTTTAATGGGCAACACCTGTAACTTGATGGAAGTTATCTCAAAGATGAGACTTTTCAAGGCAATCTTTGAAGACTTTAAAGACTGTAACTGCTCAGTTGTGCTTTTTATGAACGAAGAAGAAAAGAGCCATGATCAAGAGAGCTGGTTTGAGCCTAAATCTCAGAAGTTTCAGGACTTTATTAAATATTCTGATGTGTGGATTAATTGTGATGAGCATTACAAAGAAATACCACAAGCCTGCAACGATGATGTTTCTCATATGGACAGTGTATCTGTGGTGGCAAGAACCAGTAGAGTAAGCAGGGCTTCATCCGCTTCAACAGCATCCTCAGCAAGACTAAGAGAGGAAGTAAAGCATGCAGCTTTGGAAGCCAAGGCTGCCTCGCTAAAGCAAAGTCAAGCCTTGGCATTTTAGGAGGCACATCTTCGGGCTGAGAAAGAAGAGCTGAAAATTAAAACAGCTTTAGCAGCGTCCAACGCTAAAATTAAAATATATGAAGAGTATGACGCACAGGATAAGAGTGATGCAATGAACACGTATTTGGACAATGCAAACACACGGCAGAAAGAAGACGCAGAAGAGCAAGCAGGACACAGCCATCCACTAATCCCAAGCAGTCATGTAAACCCCTAAGATAGGTCTATTTCAGTACCTGGAGCAAGACCTAAAGCACCAAAGGCTCTGGACTCAAGTAAATTAGCCAGTGGTGCACATCAGCGACAAAGTGACTATAAAAAGGACATATGCAAAGCAATCTGTCACGATTCTTGTGTTATGTCACGTTTTTAGTTGTGTGTGTCTGGTAGTGGGTGTTTTGCTGTTCTCCTTGTCATGTTTTCCTCCTTGTGTGTTGTCTGGTCTTTCTCCCTGTGTTTTCCTCTCTGTCGTTAGTTTCCCTGGTGTGTCTAATTTCCTGATTGTTTTCACCTGTTTCCCTTGTGTGTCTCCTGTGCTCATCAGCGTCAGCCCCACCCCTGATTGTTTTCATCTGTGTCTTGTTGTCATGTGTTTAAATTCCCCTGTCTCCCAGTGTTCAGTGTCAGTTCATCTTGTCTTTCATTTTGTTCACAATTTTTGTCATCTCAGCTAAAGATTCGATAATGACATTTTTTTTATTCATCTTGCTGTTTTTGGAAAATAAAGTATCTTACCAATACTTTACCTCTGTCTCAATGTAATGCAATTGGGTCCTACATCCTAAGTGTCTTGAGTTCTTAACATAATCAAGAAGCAGACTGATATAACAGAAATGCTTGTGAAACATCAACAGCTCGCCCTTCTCCCACAGCGTGATATTCCTGTTTTTTATCGTGACTTGCTCAACTTCAGATCTTTTCTTAAGGCATTCCAACACAGTCAACTCCAGAACAGACAATGCTGCAGATAAGATGTACGTCCTGGAACAGTATACAAGAGGTGATCCCAAAGACATTGTAAAAAGCTGCCAGCATATGCCCCCCGACCCTGGTTTTCAGAGAGCCATGGACATGTTGGAAGACCGCTACGGCAACCCGCTGAAGATTGCCACCGCTTTGATGGAAAATGGCCGCAAAGAAAACCCGAGGACTCACAAGCACTCAACAAGTTTTCCCTATTCCTTTTAAGTTGCAGAAACGCCCTGGAGGATTTGGATTACATGGAGGAGCTGGATAACCCTACACATATGAGAGTTATCATCTCAAAGTTACCCTATAAATTCATAGAAAGGTGGAGGGTGCTGGCATTCAAGATCCAAGAAAGGAGCCAGAGAAGAGTCAGATTCATAGACCTGGTCGACTTTGTGGATAGACAAGCCAAAATCCTGGCTGACCCTCTCTTTGATGACCTGCAGGGATCTGCTGCCGAAGCGAAAAGTAGGAACGTTTTACAAATGGAGAAAAATACCAGGAGTGAAAGGATTAAAGGAACATCTTTGCAACCAGTGTGGCCACATCAACAGAGGAAGATAATTGCAAACCACTGACAGTGAATAGCGGGACATCAAGTAATGTTGCCTTCATGAAACCATATTTGTTCTGCAAAAAAGACCAAGCACTATTGGAGTGCCATCAGATTGCAGAAAAACCTCATAAAGACAAGGTGGATTTTATATGGAAATCTGGACTATGTTTTGGATGCAGAATGACATGCCAAACAGGTTCAGAAAGACACCCAAGCTTGCTACACATTCACAAAAAAGACAATGTTTCCAATCATGCACATGCAGAAAGCCAAGGGGTGGCCAGGTCAGACAACACAGTAGTTTCAAGTGCACTGGTGAGCTTAAACCAAGAGACTACTACCTGTGAAGGGGCCGGAGATAGATGTGTTCTTGCTATTCTTCCGGTCTACATCAAAGCTAAGAAAGGAAGCAAGCTTGTGAAAACCAACGCCTTCGTGGACCCTGGGAGCTCGGCAACATTTTGCACAGACTCTTTAGCAAGGCAGCTAAACCTGCAGGGAAAAGGAGCGCAGCTTGTCCTAAAAACAATGAGCTCAACCAAACAAGTGAAAAGTTATCTGCTGAGAGATTTGGAGGTCTGTGGAATCAAAGAAGATAAGTATATCCATTTTTCTGTGGAGGACTTAAACGAATCAGAGATGGAAATCATCCACTACTGTCAACACCGCAGTTTCCCGGCAGAGATTTCTGCTCTAAAAAAGGAAAAAACACTGGTCAAAGGTAACAGTCCCATTCGGAGACCCATCCGTCCAGACCCTGTTATGTTTGAAGGAAACGTCGCGGAGAGCTGGCGAAGTTCCCTTCGAGAGGGAATATGAAATCTTCATCGCCGCAGCGCACCCAGACAAGGCTGAGAGACAGTGAACTGACACTTGCTAAAGCTGTTTCAGTCTGCCGTATACACGAATTGACCGAGGAAAGCAGCAGGACGTTAGCCGTTCAAGCTACCAGTGTTGATGCAGTGAGACCTGTTTTTAGCAGAAGGTATCAGCCTAAGCCACAGTCACTCGCTCACTCCCAGAGCATCTCTAACTCTAATAAGTGCGGAGGCAGCCATGCAGCTATGCGAGAAAAGTGTCCAGCTTTCGGGCAAAAGTGCCATAACTGTGAACAAGTGAATCACTACAAAAAATGCTGCAAGTCTAAACCACGCAGCTACAGTCATTCAAATAGAAATAATTGTAATCATTCTGTACATGAAGTAACAGTGGAAGAGCCCACAACACACAGAGAAGACACGTTCTACGTGGATGGCGTAGATATGGAAAGACGTGTTGATAGTGTTAATCCTCAAGCTAAAGACAAAGAAGAAGGATTTGTTTCAATTCACATTAATGGCATACCAACTGAAATGAAAGTTGACACAGGAGCTAAATGCAATGTGTTGTCTCAAGAAATGTTCACACAAGTGACCAATGGCGAGCAACTTGTAAAGCAAGAGACTGCTATAAACCTTGTTGCTTATGGAGGAAGCAGGATTGAGACCAAAGGCCTGGTCACACTGCCTTGCTGCTTAAAGGAGCAGCACCATTCGTTGCCTTTCTTCATAGTGAACAAAGATGTGCAGCCACTACTGGAATTTCGGGCATGCATGGACATTGGAATTGTCACATTGAGCAAAGATGTCCACCAGATCACTACGGAAAGCAACACGGATTTCACCACACAGACACTCATGCAGTACAAAGACCTGTTTGATGATGAACTTGGAGAACTACCAATCACTTACTCCATGACAGTTGATCCTAGTGTACAACCTGTGGTTAGACCTGCCCACCGCATTCCTATTGCAATGCAAGACAGAGTTAAAGCTGAACTTAACCGCATGCAAAACATAGGTGTCATTATACCAGTTACTGAGCCCACAGACTGGGTCTCATCTATGGTGGCAGCACACAAAAAAGACAAGCAGGAAATAAGACTGTATCAATCCACAAAACCTCAACACAGCGCTGAAAAGACCACATCACCCTATGAGAACAGTAGGAGAAGTTGCATCACAGATGTCAGGAGCAAAAGTGTTTTCTGTGCTAGATGCTAAAAGCTCCTTCTGGCAGATACGTCTCGACAAGAAATCCTCCATGTTGACAACCTTCAGTACTCCATTTGGGCGGTACAGATTCCTACGGATGCCCTTCGGCATTAGCTCTGCTAGTGAGGTATTTCAACGCTCGATGGAACAGCTGTTTGCAGGTTACCCATGTTCTGTCATCGTTGACAACATCATCATTGGTGGCAGCGGAGTTGCTGAGCATGATGCTAACCTCAAGAAGGTGCTGGAACGAGCAGAGGCGTTGCCTGGACCTGGAAACATTCGGGGCTTAGCCCACAGTGGCGGCGCTACAGTCGAATTTTCTACTGCAAGACTCCCCACACGCACATACACAATTGCGCCTTCTAGTGTCACAAACGTGTGCCTGCATTAGCTTTGTTACGGCAATGGATTGTGGGAGATTCTCATAGCACGTGAGGATCTCTTGAGGGTAAGGTGCCTGTATTATCTCGGTGGACAAAATGCATCTTTTTATTTTATAAGGACAATAACGTACTGTGGTGTTTGTTTTTGTTTTAATGTTAATTGTTTAATGCTCACAATCACAGCAACATGTTTTTTGTGTGATTGGCTATTTGTTTTATATGATTTATCAACGTGATCATCAATAGCTAATCTGAGCAACAGAACCCAGCTCACGTGTCCTTTTATGCTGTCCATTGAAATGCAGGTATGTGCGTTTTGTACACCAGTTTATTTATGTTTAATGTTTCACATTGCTCCACATGATGACTCGACTACAAAGTCTTCCATGTTTCTACGCTTCTTCCTCTGTGTCAGTTTCGGGAATATCAAGGTCATTGCAGAGGGCCTTGGTCTTGTCATAGTCCTCATGTGCTTTCTCGTTACTTCGGTAACTTTTCAGTGTGTTCTCAACTGCTGTTTTGTAATCCACTGCCTGCACCAAGTCAATTGTTTCTTTCTGCAGTTATTTGTGCAGGCCCTGAGTGGTTGAGAGCAGTGTCTGGAACATGACAGCATGTAGATGGTACTGACATTTCAAAGCTTGCTCTCCAGTCCCTTTGCTAGAGGGGCTGAAAGGCTCCCTAAAGTCTTGATCAAAGCAGGGAGGTTTTTGACATGCCCAGCGAACAAGTTGTTTGTCCCCTACCTCTAGCTGTTTCTGAAATGTTTGCAATCTCTGATTGTGGACAAGAGATGTGGAGAAGAAAGAGTAGAAACTCCAGGAGATCAACGCAGGTATGTGAGTTTTGTACACCAGTTTGTATAAGTTTAATGTTTCACATTGCTTGTGAAAAATATACTACCACTATATGATCCCTGATGTTTTGTTGTTGACTGGACACTTATTTTGTAAAAGAGATAGCATGTGAGGATCTCTTAAGCAATGCAGCTCACGTTCCCTTTTTATATGCTGTCCATTGAAATGCAGGAAAGTAATCACCAGCTCTGAGTGATCTGTTGCCGAGGGGACACTACACCGGAGTTACATACAGATGTAGCACTGAATTTCGGACTCCAGCTTACAGCTTCCTGCCTACGGCCTGCCAAAGACCAGTATAGAGGAATGTTAAGCCCTCCCACTATTTTCCAAGAGGGCGTTGCCAGATTTTCAATTTCAGGTTTTAACCAGGAGATGGCGCTTCATTCACAAATACAGAAAGACAAGTTTTGTGGACTTTCAGTTGTGTTTTGAAGAGCATTTGAACACATCAATATTTTAGATCAACTAAAGTATATCTAATCTTGTAATTCAATAATATATAGTCTTTATATATTAAATAATCATAATTATAATGTAAATGTTTACATTACACTTCTTTATTTGTTATGCTCATACTTTAACCTTTACAATCGTATGCAGTATATTTTTGTGTTTGCTTCCTCCTGCTCCCTTTCGGACACATACTGTATGATTTATTATTATTATTAATATGAAGATATTATTAAGATAAGATAAGATGTTACTTTATTGATTGAACATTTTAGTTTAGAATGTGCTGTCCCACGGTAATTCAGAAGGCTCACAGGTCACATTCCGACCATTATTTAAAACAATAGGTGCTTTCACACCTTCAACAGTTTGATTTGTATAGAGGGAGCTCTGTCAGTTTTCGAATTACCCATTTGCTTTCGGGGAGCCCTATTTTTCAGAGCACATCCTGCTACTAAATATGTCACACGCACGCTCTGTTGACTGGCGCAGCAGCGCGGATGCGATCAATTGCTATAAAAACACTCTTCTACTAATACAGACGGTGTCACTATGCCGGCGGATGTGGCCGTTGTTGAAGCCTCTTCAGGCTCCGCATCGGCAGGCCTCTCCCTCGGTGTGGAGCTGTCAAACTCGACCCTAACGCTGCTTACAGCCGGCCAACTAAAAGTTGTTTTCCGTTCACGTTGTCATTTTTCGACTCCTTCGCTTCTTTGCTTGTGAATCCAAAAGCTGTGACGCTTGGCTGTTTTCGTTTTGCCATATTTTTTTATTACACAGCCAGAGTTAAAAAAATATCAATATGAACATTTCAAATACCGCGCCGGCATCACCGCCATAATCGTAGCAACGTAAGTAAGAATGCAGCGCCGCCACATACAGATGGCAACACCCAGACATATTCACAAATATAAAACAAATATTCAGAAACTGTAATGAACAATAACTATTATTTATTTCAAGAACTGTTATTTACAGAAACTCAACATTTCTAATCTGTGTGACACAAATATGCACGATTGTTTTGGGCTCCCCCTATTTATCTCAAAGTCAGCCTTCAGGGGAGCTCCCTCCCTCTTCGGGGGAGCCAAGCTCCTCCTAGCTCCCCCCCATTTCGAACAGTGTCTGTGGCTGAATGGCCAGCGATTAGGTGCGGCGCATTTGTCATAGGTGATCAGAGCTAACTGCCTGCCGTCAGATTTCATTTAAAAAACAGATCTGATTTTAAGACTATTTCTGCGCTCATAAAGAATGATAAGAATAAGAATAATGCGTATTGAACTGGTTTCATTAATTAGTGAGTTTATTTAACACTAGAACCGCCAATCGGGTCAATTTGTGTGATGTGTGTTGTGTGTGTGCAATGTAACTTTTTTTCAATAAAATATTAAAGTCTCCCAGTCCCTGACTTTTCCTGAAAGTGTGTTATGTAGCACCCTATGTTGTTAAAAATTGCATTCTAATAGCGGGATTTGACAGGTTTAGGTAGGCCTATACAAAAACCTCTGGCGGTTCTAGTGTTAAGGTAATTAGGTACAGTAGAAGCCCTTTTTTATCAGTAACGAATTTAGCAGTTGAACATAAAAGTCAACTAACTGAGGGTCACTTGCAATGACAGTGTTGTGTCTAACTGTAAGCTTGTCACTCAGAGTAACCTACCATTAATTTAGCTGCTGGAGAAGAAAGATCAAGGGGGGAGGGGGGAGAGAGCTGTGGTTGATGGGCCATTAGTTGTGTAAATACACAGCTGAGAGCTGCCGTTTCATTCAGACTGTTTAAAAAACTGTAACAACAGACTATTTTTCTTAGCGGATGCATGTCAATTTAAATCAATACATACAACTATTTTTTAAATCAATACATACAACTATTTTTTAAATCAATAAAATACATTTTCTAAATCCATAAAAGCATTTAAATTAATATTGGGAGTCATGTCGTTGCTTTGTTGAGAATTTGGCCGTGTAATAAGCGGGATAATTTGCAGCGACTTGTTCCTTATGGGAAAAATAACACCCGTCATGTGTGTGTAGAGGTGTGTGTGGTTAAAACACTTTCATGAAGTGAAGGAATTTCCTTCTATAAAACAGCTGTGGGCAGCAGTGAGTGTCACAGACATGAATTCATAGATCAAGGCAGACTGGTGCACACACTCTCCTGTCCTGCCAGGCGACACGCCCGCTCTAAGCCGTGTCCCTCACTCCTCACATCCCAAGCATCCCCACAAGTGTATTATGTTGTTACATCGTTTCAGATGTTATGTTTCAGTTGTGCTCTGTCTATGTTCAGTGATGCAAACTTGTCACCTTTCGGCGAAATTCGCCGTTTTGAATCCAAAATAAGTCGTTTGTGTGATTCATGTAGATCTGCAATACAAATATTTTTGGGGTATGGGGGGGTGCTGGGACCCGGAGTAATCTGCGGCCGTGAGCTGTTATGTGCCATCATGACACGCATGGTGTTTTTTTTTAATATATTATAATGAAGTACGAGCTGTGTGCTCGAGTCTTCCTGCCTGTCGGCTCTGCTCATGGATGTATAATAAGGCTCTGCTGCTCCGAGATGATGGTCTAGCTTCAGCAGCTACATTACCTACGGGTGCGTTCGTTAATATTAACTGTGCGTCCGGAGTCACTGTGGCACAGACTGGACCGCTGGTGAACAGCTGTTAGAACGGGCTGTTCAGGTGTTCAGAGCAGAGCTCCCTGTCGGAGCGGCAGAGCGTGATGTGAACTGAAAAGTTTTTCTGTGGCAATATTATTTAAGGAATCGTTGAGCTAGCTAGCTAGCATACATTGTCACTATCTGCTAACGTTAGCTTTAGCCTTCTATTTCTAATAGTTTTTTTCATAGGCTATAAACAGAGGTGGTATAAGTATATATATTGTACTTGAGTAAAAGTAGAAGTACTCAGATCTTGTACTTGAGTAAAAGTAGAAGTACTCAGGTCTTGTACTTGAGTAAAAGTAGAAGTACTCAGATCTTGTACTTGAGTAAAAGTAGAAGCACACAGATCTTGTACTAGAGTAAAAGTAGAAGTACTCAAATCTTGTACTTGAGTAAAAGTAGAAGCACACAGATCTTGTACTAGAGTAAAAGTAGAAGTACTCAAATCTTGTACTTGAGTAAAAGTAGAAGCACTCAGGTCTTGTACTTGAGTAAAAGTAGAAGCACACAGATCTTGTACTAGAGTAAAAGTAGAAGTACTCAGGTCTTGTACTTGAGTAAAAGTAGAAGTACTCAGATCTTGTACTTGACTAAAAGTAATAGTCCCAGAGTGTAGGAATACTCTGTTACAGTAAAAGTCCTGCATTCAAAATGTTCCTCAAGTAAAAGTAGAAAAGTATTATCATCAAAATATAGTGAAAGTAGCGACAGTAAAAGTAGTCATTGTGCAGATTGGTCCATTTCAGAATAATAGATATGATATGTTTTATAATGATTGATCATGAAAGTGTTCTCAAAGCTGGTAAAGGTGCAGCTAGTTTGAATGACTTTGTATACTGCAGGGTAGCTTGTGGATTTACTCCAGGTGGAACTAAAGTCTGATTTAACACTTGATTATATTTCACTTAATTAATCCAGATCTGTGAAGTAACTAAAGGTATTAAATACATGTAGTGGAGTCAAAGTACACCATGTACCTCTGAACTGTAGTGGAGTAGAAGAACAAAGTAGCAAAACATTGAAATACTTAAATAAAGTACAAGTGTCTCAAAATTGTGCCCAAGTATAGTACTTGTTGAGTTTATGAACTTAGTTACTTTACACCATGTGGCTATAAAGATAAAAAGACTTAAGCCTTGCACAGAGGCATGATAATACATTTTCAAAATGCTCAACAGTGCTGCCAAAAATTATAAACTGACTGTTCCACAATTTAAAATAAATGCTTTTATATATTTCTATTATGTGACTCTTTGGCGTTTCTGTTATTATTAACACTGCTGCTTTAGTTGTTCTGACTGCTAAAATCCTCTGTCATTCCGTGGGGTGGGGGAGCCGGGGCTCGGATCCTTGTCACCTTTTTCATACCTGATGAGTTTGCATCCCTGTATGTTAAAAAGCCTCAGTCACCTTAATTCATGTAATAAAAACATCTCAGGTCAGTAACACTCAAAGCTAAATGTGCAATACCATGTTCAGCTGTGTTATGTTACTATGTATAATGTTATTGTTGTTACATCAGAAGATGTACATATTGAAATGATTTCTTAACTTACAGTAGGCTATTTTTTACAATGTGTGCTGGAAGGATTTATTAAATTACAATGAATATTGTCATTGTTGAAGGCTTTTAGAGAAGGGTGAACTATAAGCCTGAATTACATAACATTTTATACCTAAAAACATAAAAGCCACAATAAATAAGTCACAATTATTGTAGTTATTTTTACCTCCCGTATTGCTTTCAACCCACCAGCTTTTATGGTGTTATTACGTCACTAACTGTAAGCTTGTCAAATACAGTCTATGGTCACTCAGAGTAAACTAACTACTGTTAATTTAGCTGCTGGAGAAGAAAGATCAGGGGGGGAGGGGGGGAGAGAGCTGTGGTTGATGGGCCATTAGTTGTGTAAATACACAGCTGAGAGCTGCCGTTTCATTCAGACTGTTTAAAAAACTGTAACAACGGACTATTTTTCTTAGCGGATGCATGTGAATTTAAATCAATACATACAACTATTTTTTAAATCAATAAAAACATTTTCTAAATCCATAAAAGCATTTCAATTAATATTGGGAGTCATGTCGTTACTTTGTTGAGAATGTGGCCATGTAATAAGCGGGATAATTTGCAGCGACTTGTTCTTTATGGGGAAAATAATACCCTTCACCCAGATGAGGACCCCTCCGCTACACTTTGGGATCCTGATCGACCAACGAAACTCCATTAAAATATACATATTTTTGGTGAATTACTGAGTTTAGGCACGTTAATAACGTTTTAATGAAGTTGAATACAGTATATTCATATGTGTCAGTGATTTCATGTCAATTCGGCGAACATAAACATAAATGATCGTGGTGAAGATGATGATTAAATTAGGATTAAAAATCGAGAGCCCGGCTGCATTTCCTCCCGTTCGTTTTTTTCGAATAACAAAATTATTTTGTTAAATAACAACATCGTGATGTTTTGTAAATGATTACATGTCTCTTATTTAGCACAGTAGTATGATATCCGTGACATATGGATCTTAACAAAGTTCCGCTGTACATCCAGCATACTGTATATCACTTTATTTCACATGAGCTCCAGTGTGGAACCCCACTGCACCCCCTGGTGGATCAATGATCCATTACAGCTGGCTTCATTATAATTACATTTATCTATCACGGGGGCGGTCTCAAGTCAAGCTGGAGGTTTTCCCTTGAGCGAGAGCAGATCACGTACCAATCACGGCCCTCGCGTTTCAAACTGTCTGAAATGAATCGCTACATCTGTAAGCAGAGATAAAGTGCTATCTTTGGGGGAACTCACCTCCTCTGGGGTCCCCCAGGAAGATTTTTTTAAAATATTGAAGTTAAAAGCATCAAGCTTGTGCACTTTGAGAAGAGATATGGATACATCTCTCAACACCCATATGTAAAAACAAATCAAAGAATCAGAATCAGAAACTGGTTTATTATTTAAAAACACTTCATTTTCCAATTAAATCATAAACTATGTCAAATTATTAGAAGTTGTTAGTAATCAGATTAAACAGAAAAAAGGGATGGAAGGAGGAAATATTTTTTTTGTTCATTGTTGTCTCTATTGTCGTTCTTGCCTGTTGTATCTCCTTCTTGTGTGTCCCTTTCTCCTGTTCTCGTTTCTTCATCCTCTACTCTGTTTGGCTCATCTGTGATGACTGTGTAGGTAAACACAAACAAGTATGTAAGTCAATCAGTTTCCAGCTCTGTCAAATAAATGAATTTCAAGATACACAAATGTGTCTTCATTAAAATGAGTGTCACAACACTGTCACAAAATGTAATACTAACCAATTGAAAATAGTTACATTTACATTCACTCTAAGAAATGAAATATGCATGTTGTTTGCATTAATTGCTTTTTCTATGTTGAAACTACTAAGTAAATACACTTTTAACAATTAAATCAAGAGACTTTAATTGCATTTATGTAAAAGTTCAACGTTTTGGGATTACATTACCATGTTGTGTTGTATTTAAATGGTAAAGTTATTTAAAACGCGCTGATTGTCCCAAAGTGCTTGCCGTACTTTCTCAGCACATGCGCTGTACGACCGGGGACATGCGCCATTTGGATTATCTGACTCTGAGATCTGGATGACAGAGCCGCATGTTATCACTCTCCTGTGCCATCCTGCTATTTTATGGTAAGTTTCTTAAATATTAACATATATTAAACACAAACGGTCCCTGAAATACAAAAGTTGATGTGTATTTTAGATTTCCCTGCTACCAACTGTATACTTTGATGATAGATTTTAAAAGCGGTGCAGCCTAGCTAACAGCTAGCTTAACGGTCACTTTTTAATCATGTTCCCTTGCACTTAAAAGTGTGAATATGTCACAAAAGAGGTGACATTTCAAGCTTTGTCTGTAGAAGTCTCAATCGTTATGTTTTTTAATGATTTTAGCTTGATGTGGTTATAATTAGTAATGTTAGCTTAACTTTTACCTTAAGACACGTTTTTTCCCTCTTTTTTTTAAATGTGCTTGATTTAAAGATTTGAGAGCCTGGTTTTTGATTATAGTTATTTTTTTCATTTTGAGATACTATATGAACATTTTGGACACAAAATCACAGAAAAACGGATTTTGAAAATGATATTATTTTTTATATAGGTAACACAAACATGCACAACGAAACAATTTGAAAGCTGGAAATATATACATGGGATGTCACTATGATAATGTGAACATTTGATTGAGGTAGCATGAACCTATATACACATTTTATGAACAAATAACAGGTGTATCCATAGGCCTTTTTTCCTCCTTTCTCAAGTTCTGTCTGTTTGTCTGTCACTTTACTTCAGTCACCGTCTCCCGCCGTCTGTCTTCGTATATCTTCGCGTCTCTCTTCGGTTCCCGCCGTCCCTCTTCGTCTCGCTTCGTATCACTCCGTTTACCAGATTACCTCACCCCCTCCCTGGTAAATACATCCTGTTGAGCAGGATCTACAGTTTCTAGTATTTTCCATTTCGTAAAATGATAAAATACGGCGAAGATATTGAAATATGTGCTTCCATTTTTCATACTTTTGAGTGTGCGACATTTTTTATTTGTATTAACTTTATATAATCGTATCTCCGTGTTTACTGGGTCTTTTTGCATGAAACAAAGACTGGCAAATAGTTTCAAGCCAGCACTTTCGACGGAAACACACGGCATTGTTGTCCGGACTATTGTTTTTATGCGGCACCTGCTTGAACAGGTCATGTGATCTGATCACGCCAGCGTGACTGTCGACTCCATAGGACAGCCCTTAAATAGACACGGAATTCACCCGAAAACGTGTTTTTTCGGGTGAATTAGACATTTTAATTTCTAATTCTAAGAAAACTCAGAATTTATAAATATCATATTGTTTTCCCTCTTATTGAACGGTGTGTGTGTGTGTGTGTGTGTGTGTGTGTGTGTGTGTGTGTGTGTGTGTGTGTGTGTGTGTGTGTGTGTGTGTGTGTGTGTGTGTGTGTGTGTGTGTGTGTGTGTGTGTGTGTGATCAAAAAACAAAGTAAATATTAAAGTAGGATTGATATAATAGGGGGATTCATGGTATAGGATAGGCTTGGGCGGTATGACGGTATTACGGTATACCAGGGTATTTCGAAATACCGTCGGTATGATTTTCAATACCGTGACGTCACAGACTGTGCGCCAAATCACAGATGCGTTTCATTCTATTACACTGACACGGAGTTTTGAAAGGGACGACAGTGGTTGTAATGCACAGCACATGCCAGCAGAGGGCAGGGGAAGGCAGTCCGTCTTTCCCACTCTCAGAGCTCAGCACAAAGCTGAGCTGAGCAAGATGGCGGCAGTATTTGCCGGCCCCGAACTCGGACAACTAGTAAAAAAGAAAAATGCCTCTGCGCCTGTTTGGGACTATTTTGGGTTTACTCGTCGCCAGTGACTTCATCCAGCACAACGAGAGACAGAGGCACTTCTTTGGGAATGTTTAATTTCAGATTTCCAAGTTGTTGGGGAGAGCCAAATGTATAGATGAAAGCCAGCAGCTCAAAAGTACAGTAAGTATCCTTCACGTCTCCAAATAAGTTGAAGGCTAAACGAGTAGGATTTGTCAGTTAAAAACAAACAATGTTCTAAGTTTGCTTCAGCTCAAAGCGCATGCCGTGTTTAAAGTCCATGTAATGTCCAAAATAAATGTTATTCTGTGTTAATAAATCGCTTCATCACTTTCCACTGTTTCATTTGACATATCAACATCAATGATTCTTTCCATAAATACCCCCCAAATAACATGAAATGTGTGCCACTTTCCCGTGTTATTCCGCTCCGGTAGCGAAAAGCTTGCCAGCCATTAACCCAGCTGTGTGACGTCACACGTGGCAAACACCAGCCTCGTCTGGATTGTTTGTTTTGTATCCTTCCGCTATTTTCACTCAACATATGTGTAACCGGACCTCGCTAA
The DNA here is from genome assembly GCF_949606895.1 of Notothenia rossii. Taxonomy (NCBI): domain Eukaryota; kingdom Metazoa; phylum Chordata; class Actinopteri; order Perciformes; family Nototheniidae; genus Notothenia; species Notothenia rossii. Next base: position 49,279,101 of record NC_136903.1, on the reverse strand, counting down.
ACTTTTTTTATCTAACAATTCATGATGGGGAAGCGATGTGTAGTTGTGAGCTGTGAATGTTTCCTGATTGCTATAAACATTGATCATGGGTGCTGGAAGATTGTGCACAAAACTCGGGTCAGAATTAAGTTACTACAGGTGTTATGCCAGCTTGAGCTAAATGTCACCAGAGTACAGTGAACTTGCCTAGTGACTGAAATATATAAAAGTTGAAGTGAAATAAGTAAGGCCAAAAATGAATTACGTCTGAATATCTTTATTATTTTTACCACTTTTAATTATTTGTGGGCTCGCACATATACCAAAATAGACTAATGTACACTGCAATAAAGATAAAATGTTACAAGTGAAAAATTAACAAAAGAACCCTTTTTTATTTATCAAACAGTAAATTAATACAATCTTACAAATTTGCGATTTGGAAAATGTTGTTATATTTACATGTTTCTTTGGAAAAATAATATTGTAAATGATGTACTTTGTAAATTATTTACATCATGCGAAACCATTTTAACCAGTTCAGCTGCATGACTTATGTCAAATTACAGATTTGGCCATTGAAATCCCTGATAGCGGCCTCCCGGCTCAGGGTAAGTCTTCCGTATCTCGGTTACAGCACATGCAGGCAGCGGGACTCTGATTTTTGGGCCGAGTACACCCCAGCACCAACGTACAAACTGTCGATAAGCTGTATATCGATACTTCCTAATGAAAAAAAAGTATAGGCTACAGATTATAAATATATTTGGAGAAAAATAAAATGTTATGTAGTACTATTATGTAGCAATGGTTACAAATTGGCTTATAACATGATATTTGTATTTTACTTGTACAAAATAAATATGAGGTTATACATGACTGCTTGACAGAATCATAGAACTCTTATATATTTCCTCACATGTGTAGTTGTTTCTTTTCCCAAGCATACATTGAACTTGCATACACAGAAAAAATAAAAGCCAAGCTGTTTTTGACTGCTTGAAAGAGTTTAATGGTATCTTTAAAAGTGTACCATATCTGTAGCGACTAAAAGTATTATATGAAAGCAAAGCTGCAATAGGCAGTTGGGTCAATCAATATTTACTTACTGGTGTAGTGGGCCATCAACTGCTCTGTATTGTTGTTTGTATTGAAGATACGCTATTTTCAGTGTCCAAACACTGAGACAGCCTTCTCTAAAGCCTGGGTGGCTAATAATGCACCTTGGTTTCTCGTCGGTGTCTTCTATCTGGCAGAGTCCTGCACGGGTCTGATTTTCAAGACCCGCTCCCGCCCCGCACCCGTGACGTGCAGTACCGAACCCGCCCCGCTACCCGCACATATTGCCAATTAGTTCCGCAACCCGACCCGACCCGCCGGCACATGATCCGCAACCCGACCCGAACCCGCATATATATAAGCAGAGACAACGTGCAATTATTAACACACGCAGTTGCATATTTGGCTCAAAAAGCCTGGGATGTTGTTTATTTTCTCCATCTAGGATGACACCAAAAGCCTCCCAGACGTTGGATTTCGCTCTTGAGGAAGAATTATTGAAAATGCTGTATTCTCCGCTATAGAGAGCTTCACCTCAGCCATTCAGAATGTGGTGCGCTCAGCAGCAGATAGATGCACTGCAGAGGTTATGATTAGCCTATGCTCGGTACCGCGGAGGAGAGGTCTGAGGATTTAAACATTAAACTAAATTATTATTGTTTAAATATATTTATTATGCAACACCCGCAACCGGACCCGCATCATCTTTGTTTTACCCAGAAGCGAACCCGGAAAAAAGCGTTTGAAAAAATACCACCCGCAAATCACCTTTTTTGCGGGTCACCCGTCGGGTACCCGCGGATACCCGACCCGATGCAGGACTCTGCTATCTGGTCAGTAGGTTGCAAACTGTCTATTTGTTCCATCACCTGCCAGATCTCTCTGCAGCATACACATTCATCTGCAGTGGGCATGCTTTCACAGCATTGACATGTACACCTGAATATTGTACATAACATTAAAAAACAAAACAATATCTGCCGGACGTGTGAGGAACAGATGACAAATTAAGATCGACATTTAGTGCAGGTCAAATTAAATAAAACAGAATTTACCATTCAGTATTGCCGATTCGAGTCTCGCCGGCTGCGGAATCCGCTTCTCTTTCACAAGTTTCTGCCTCGTTGTTCGATTGCTGGGCAGGAGGCTCGTACTTATAAGGCAAGATGCCTTGAAGTGAAAGGCTAGCTGGTTCACTCTCTACTTCTGTAACTGAATCCAGATAACCCACCGAATCTGAGCTTGAATGATCGCTGTCGCTGTCGCTGTCTGAAGTTATCGCGTTGCTTGCCATTTGGACTGATTTGATCAAATGGCAATGTTTGCCACGTGTGACGTCACCGCTCGTTCGGGAGGGATCGGGGGCGTACTCGGCAAACTTCGGAACCAACATCGGTTTTTAACGTATATGTCATTTAATTATGACGAAACTTTAAACATTTTTATTTATTTTTATTCTGGTGATATCTAAACTACATGTTAAAAAACACCTGTGTTAGATGCATTACATGGCCTTTAAGATCAGTGGTGGAATGTAACCAACTACACTTACTCAATTACTGCACTTAAGTAAAGCACAAGTACCACATACATATACTTGAGTATTTCCATTTTCTGCTACTCTGTACTTCTACTCAATTACATTTCGGTGGGAAATATTGTACTTTTACTACACTAAATGTATTTGACAGTTGTAGTTACCTTTTTAGATAATATGTTTGTATTCATATATGTTATATGAATATATTATATTTATTTTATTCTATAATGATGTAACCCTTTTACAAAAGGCATTCTGCACAAAGTACTTTTTATATTTGGCTAATAACACTTTGGTGCTTTACCTTAAGTATTATTTTTGAACTTGGGACTCTAGCAAGTAATGGAGTATTTATACTTTTACTTTAGCACAGGAGCTGAGTACTTTTTCCACCACTGCTTAAGATCCACTAATGGGTTGCTATATCCTACACCTCACACCCTGAATTATGTTAATGGTTGCAACAATAGTTGTTATTTACAATCAATTTTGATCATTAACACATTTCTCTTTTTCTCTAGGTTTTGAATGTGGAGATGCAAACAGTGTACTGAGACTCAAACTACAAGGTACCAATTACTGAAGCACTACAAGTTAAAACACGGCCATTTTGGTCAGAGAAACCCATATCCATGCACATACTATGAATGCCCATGCTCTTTCAAAACATGGAATGCTCTTAAAACACATTTAAGTAGATGTCATGTTGAAGTTTTACCTGTGTTAAGTGCAGAGCTAGTAACATTCACTTGCTATTTATGTCCAGGAAGTGTCTACTCATCTAGTAGAGAGTACTTTTCCCATATCAAAACCCACTTGAAGCGCTATGAAACGGTTACTTGTATGTTTGAGAACTGTTCTTTTCAAACTAACATATACACTACTTTTAAATCTCATAAGAGCAGGAAGCATGGCACTTGCACAGTGAAATACTTTAAAGTTGGCGAAGTGAAAAGTAGTGATGTACATGAGGATACCTCGTCTGAAGAAATTTGCACTGATCATGCAGAACTTGGCTCTGGTATAGTTGCTCACAATTCATTTGAAACTGGCATAGACAATGAGAACCTGAAAGACACAATTGTAAAAAAATTGGCTTCTCTGATTTTAAAAATAGAGATTAACTCGCATGTACCAAGCTCAGAACTTGATGAGTTCCTAGAAGAATTGCACTTTATTTTAAACCTCTGCAGTAGTCCCCATATCGAACAGTACAGCAGCTGAAGTTTTCAAAAAGTATGACCTTCATGTTGATCAGTTAATAATTGATAAGTTGATCAATGCCATTTCTACCAACAATCCTTTGGTAACCGCAATAGCTAAGGATGGTCCACTAGCTTCAGCTTACAAACGTAAACAATTCTACAAAGAGCACTTTAAGGTTGTGGAACCTGTTGAATATGTACTTGATGCAAGGTCCAAAAAAACATTCCAATATGTTCCCTTACTTCAGTCTCTACAACAACTGCTCATTCGTAATGATATAGTTGATAAGATTGTTGATAATCACAAAGCCTGCTCTTTAAATCAACAGCAGTATTTGTCTTTTCGGGATGGTGAACATTACAAAAACAATCAGTTTCTTTCTGGTGAAGATTTAAGAATCTCCCTGTGCCTTTATGTAGATGACTTTGAAGTCTGTAATCCTTTGGGAACGTCACGGAAGAAACACAAACTTTGTGCAGTTTACTGGGTTTTAGGTAACTTACATTCAGGCAATAGCTCATCCTTGTCCTAAATTTACCTCGCATTGCTGTGCAAAAGTGACTATGTCAAAGAATGTGGTTATGAGAAAATATTTGAGCCTCTTTTGCATGATCTAGTGATCTTAGAACAGCAAGGGTTGTTTATACCACAACTGGGGTCTTTCATAAAAGGCACAGTTCAGTGTGTTCTTGCTGATAATCTTGGGGCTCATGGGCTAGCTGGGTTTATAGAGAGTTTTTCAGGTAACTATTTCTGTCGATTTTGTACAGCTCAGCGTTCAGACACTCAGGCTCTAGAAGTAAGAACAGGAGCATTTCAGCGCAGAAACAAAGAAACACATCAGCTTCACGTCACAACAGCTCAGGAAAAAGGAGTAAACTGCTGTGGTATTAAAAGGGCTTGTGTTTTGACTGACAGTCTTTCTCATTTCAATGTCATTAGTGGTTATCCCCCAGACATTATGCATAACCTTTTTGAGGGCATAGTTCCGGTTGAACTAGCCAGGTGCATTGCTGTGCTTCTTTCTAAGAAGTTTTTCACTCTTGAGCAAGTCAATAATCTTACTAGATTGTTTCCCTACAAGTGGGGTGACAAGACAAACGCCCTCATTTATTAACAAAAACCTTCCAGCAGAAACAAACAATAGGAGACAATGCCCACGAAAACTGGTGTCTCCTTAGATTACTTCCTTTGATGGTTGGAAAACTTGTTCCTAATGATGAACCTGCATGGCAAGTGATTTTGGATTTGAAGGATATTGTGGAACTAGTTGTTGCTCCCAGTCATACTGCAGAGTCTATTGCGTATTTGGAGTGCAAAATCTCAGAACACCGACAACGTTATCAAGAAGTCTTTCCCGGTGCAAGGTTGCTGCCAAAACATCATTTTCTGGAACATTATCCACAAATGATCAAATGTTTTGGCCCACTTGTAGCATTGTGGACCATGCGATTTGAAGCGAAACATAGCTTTTTTAAGCAGATTGTTAGGCACACAAAGAACTTCAGAAACATACCTTTTTCATTGGCAAGTAAACATCAGTTTATGGTGGGCTACAATATGCTCAAACCTGACAATGAAAAGTCTTCCTTGGAGGTTTCAGAAGTCTCAAAGGTCCCCATTGATGTCCTACATGAGGATGTCGTGCATGTTCTTACTCAGAAGTACCCTGAAGTCACAGCTTTAAATCTTTCTCATAGTGTCACCATTAATGGGATTAACTACAAAAAGGGCATGATAGTTGTGCATGGATCACGTGGTGGTCTGCCAGAGTTCTCCAAAATTATTCAGCTATGTATCTTAAAAGATGATTTGAGTCTCATCATCAGAAAATTGGGCTCCTGGTATAGAGATCACTACCGAGCCTACGAGTTGCATCCAACAAGTGACCTGGCATTGGTTAATTTGAAGGAGCTTGCTGACCAGTACCCTTTGGCTGACTACAAAATTGGCTCCATAAGAATGGTGACCTTGAAAAGATTTGTACACGTGACAGGTAATCTTTTATTTTCAATTTAGAAATTATAATGTTCTCATTTATCAATAATCAAGAAAGTATTATCAACAGTCCTGCAAATGTTGATTTCCTAATCTGAAACTCTGCATATACATTATTCTGTACAGTGAAGATCCAACTTTTAACTGTAGTAACAAGAAGAAAAATACATGTTTGCAGGGCAACTTAACGTGTTTGGGGACTAATTAATTGTATGAATACATTGATGTATTGCTAGTGATTGCATGAGCAATTAGTGTGCACAAGACTCCTAATATATAACCTCAATTCTAAGACAGTTGTTCATCTTTTTGTATTTTCAGATTGAATACAAGATGGCGGCAACCATAAGAGTCATTCTTGGACAAGACAACGCATCCAAATTGACTCTTCCCACTGGAATACTAGCTTCGTTAGAGGAATTACAAGGAGAGATACAAAGACACTTTGGCTTGACAGAACAAGTGAGATTGCAGTACAGAGAAATTGAATTTGACAATGAGTTCATGAACTTGACGTGTACTTCTGAAATCAGAGACAAAAGCACAGTTAAGGTAATTTACCTACCAAATAGCGCTGGCACTGACACTGGCCCACACCATACTGCTTCACTTCGAGCATTAGAGGACAATTCTTCATTTTCATCAGCAGCAGACACAGAAATATGGTCCTCCCCTGAATCTGCAGCCTCAGGGTCATCCCTTAGATCACAGCCATGGCCCAACATCTTTCCGATACCTCAGTTCAATTATGAGGTAGAGGTTCAGCTACAGATGGCCAGTCATGCTTTTCAGAACTCTGGCACTCTCCTGTCTCCAAGCACCAAACTAAAGTCTGATATTCTAGATGGTTTGGCATCAGAAATTATCAAGTTCAAAGTGTATCCATCAAGTGCAGACTTTGATGATGTGGCCCTGGCTCTGATAAAAAAGCATCCTTGTTTAAAGGAGCAAGGATCTGTGTCTGGTTACTACGGGTGGAAAATTAGCCTAAAATACAAAATGGCCAACTACCGGACCAGACTGCGGAATATTGGCTGCACAGAGTTGAGCATAAATGCTATGAAAGAAAATCGTGGTACAACCCAAGGTCCAAACCAGGTGAAGAAGCCACGGAAAGCTGAGGTCAATTAATGTCTAGATTATCCTGTAGGCGAAACCAAAGACAGCCTTGAAGAAGAAAGACAAGCACTTTTAATCGAGGTGAAAAAGAAGAACAGTCAGCTGATCAAAACTAAAATGGAAAAAACCTTTTCCTATAGACGACAGGAAATCCTTCAGGATATGCCATTCATCACAGAGTTCGGAGAGAGATGGCCAGCTCTGTTTTCAGAGAGCGAGGTGATTTTTTAAATATTTTAATTTTTGTATAAGAGAAGAACCTCAGCTGAAATTCTTTGTTTGGTTTACACCAGTAGATAAACTCCTGTCCTTTCTGCTATGACACTTGATGGATATTATTATAGATGCAACAGCTTTAAACAACACATTTTAACCTGTACCACAATGTGTTGCAGGTAAACGCAGAATTCACCCGCATCACCACCGTTCCGCTGCTGTCTACCTTCATGTCGCAACTGGATCGCCATTCAGCTCAAAAAAAGAAGGGGGGAACAGCAGGACGCAATTTGGGCCTGATCATGGCAGCCATGGACAAGGTATGTAGTTGTATTAAATGGTGTAGTTTTGGCACTGTAACACCACATTCTCTTTATCTCTCTCTCTTGTTGTCCCTCTCATACAAATATATTTTAACCTCTCTGACCCCCTTTCTTTGACTTTCCAAAAATCAGCACACAAGCATAATCAGTATTCTTGTGTGAAGATTTTGAAAATGTGTTTGTCCCTCAGGATCCCATGGTTGAAACACGACGGGACTGTGTCCTTAAAGCGCTCTGCGTTTACCTGAATGAAAGTTCCGAGAACTTCATAAAGGAATATTTGGTAAATTGAAACATAGCCAAACACATCATTATTCACTTTTATTTAGGTAAATATTAACACAATAATACATGATAATGTCATTTTCCATGTATAAATCAACTGCATGAAACACCTAGTTTTGAAATCCTTTGCTTATTTAAAATAAGATGTACCTTTTATTATTAATCCCGTGGGAAAATTCAGGAGTTTAAATTATATACAGGTAGTAATTGTCAAAAACAAACTGTTAAAACAGAAAATGAATTAAATGAACATCTATCAATTTTTGAATCCGGATTGTTAAATATATTTGCATTGTTGTGTGCAGTTACTAATCCCGGTTAAAGCCGTTGTGCAAACAGTACAGGTTTGATGTGCTTCTGCGACATAGTGACCTCCCTTTGTCGTGCAAGTAAAATCTTGCACTTATATTTTCTAGGGCTCCAACACATTTAACATGATTGGCTAAGTGGTGGGACATATCTAAGCTGTTGACCAATTACAACAGAGCCACCAAGCTAACCAATCAGAGCTTTTTGAACATTAAAGCATGGAGACATGTCACAGTAGAGACACTACATACTGATATACACCTGAACATCATCAGCAAGAGAGGACTATTTAAAGTAGAGGCACTCCATACTGATATACACCTGAACATCATCAGCAGGAGAGGACTATTTAAAGTAGAGGCACTCCATACTGATATACACCTGAACATCATCAGCAGGAGAGGACTATTTAAAGTAGAGGCACTCCATACTGATATACACCTGAACATCATCAGCAGGAGAGGACTATTTAAAGTAGAGGCACTCCATACTGATATACACCTGAACATCATCAGCAGGAGAGGACTCTTTAAAGTAGAAACACTACATACTGATATACACCTGAACATCAGCAGGAGAGGACTCTTTAAAGTAGAGACACTACATAATAATTTGAACCTGAACATTTGCATAATATGTCCTCTTTAAATTAAAAGCAAAAATAACTACTTAAATCATTGAATTTGTTTTTTATTCAAAGTATTTGCTGCTACTTTGGTTATATTGTTCATGTACATTTACAACTACATGTATTTATTTACAATGTATCCAACAAAAGGATTTGTGTGTCAGGGCTAGTTCTCATACTGATAATCATGAATACTATGTTCTAATCCCACTTTAGGATGTTGAACTTGCAACGACACTAATGGAGCCAATGGTATTGGGAATCTATCTCGTGAAACACGAAGAAGCAGAGCCCGGGGAACCACTTGCGGATGTTGGCGTCATTATCGAGGGTGTTGGAGTGCTGCGAGATCTGAAGTACTTGGCAAATGGATGGGCAGTACTGCTTGGACTGATTTACAGCCTCAATCTGAGCTACCCCAAGGAAATGAAACAAACATTTGAATTCATTCAAAAAGTTTTGATGGGGTTGGATGGCAACAGACTGTCAACCAAGGTGCAGGTTCTGAAAAACCGATTACAAGAGTAATCCCAAGGACAGCAATCATACGGTGGGAATAAATAGTTAAAAGAATCAGCAGGGCTTTGTTGTCCGCAGCTGAACAGCCAGCATACCACACAGAGATGGAGTATGACAGCAAGCTCTCGATGGTCGCCCGGTAGAAGGACACCAGCAGCTTCTTGTTCAGTCTGTTCCTCCGAAGCACCCTCAGGAAGTGTAGTCGCTGCTGGGCCTTCTTAACTACTGAAGTTACTTGTTACTTGTTCATGTGTATAAAAGGCTTCTCATCACTGTTAAATTCAGCAGCTGTTTTTAGGCAAAGCGTTTCAAAGTATTAATATTTATGTACCTACCACCAAAAGGCGGTTGGAGTTAAGTGTTTTTTGTTGTTGAATTGTTGTGGCAAATGTTGTGTCTAAAATGAAAATGTGGGCCTTCTTAACTGCTGAAGTTACTTGTTACTTGTTCATGTGTATAAAAGGCTTCTCATCACTGTTAAATTCAGCAGCTGTTTTTAGGCAAAGAGTTTCAAAGTATTAATATTTATGTACCTACCACCAACAGGCTGTTGGAGTTAAGTGTTTTTGTTGTTGTGGCAAATGTTGTGTCTAAAATGAAAATGTTAAATAAAGTGAGGAATTAAAAATACTGAGTTGTAGTCATTTGAATTACTTATAAGCAATTTGGATTAAATTATGTTAAGTGCAAAAAACACAATCCTACAACATAAATGGAACTAATTTGTCTTAAGTAACTATAACCTAACTGTGTTGGGTAAATCAATGTAAACTTTAAGCAAATACAACATAATTGTGTTAAGTAAAAACAACAATTTAAGTAAATTCAACATAACTGTATGATGTAGCATTTAATTAAGATGCTTTGGTAATATTTACTTAAATGCAAGAAGTAATTATTAGTTTACTAATCTGTTTCCTATTTAATTAGCCTTGTTACGTGCAACCGGTTGACATAACTAGATTAAGTAAATCTAATATTTATTTTCTTTGAGTGTTGGAAACCTCTTGTAGATATCACTGTTAAGAGTAGTTATCTGCCAATAGGACAGAATCATTCCTATACAAATGCAGTTTGAGTAATTCACTTAAAAAGCTAGATAATTTTTGATCATATCAATTTTAAGATGGGGGTCAAGGCTTAATATTTGGGAGCATAGTGTCTCTTGTCCCCTTTCAGGAGCCCCACTGGATTAGCTTTGATCTGAAATATGTGTATAAAAAGGTTGCTAACTGGCTGTCCATCTCATAATGTTCACATATAAACTAGCTGTCAATAGGAAATATCAATCAGAAGAATTATAATTTCATGCAAAAATCTGTCACAAAAAGAGGTTGAACATTTAAATTCAGGTGTTATTATGGCAACGTCAGTGGCCAAACAGCCACATTTACTGCTGCAAATACGTTCAAACATGCAGCAACTATGCCACCATTTCAGCTGACTTTTTCTCAGAAATACTGTCACATAACATCCATATATTTCAGTGCTAGGTTGATGCTTAGCTAAGCTAACTATGAAACACTTTAACTGACAGGACTCAGGATCAACTGTGTACTGTAAGGTAGCTTCTAGCTTCATGTCGAACACTGACAGTAAGTCAACATTTCCCAGAGAGCTTTCTTTGAAATCACCAGGTAAAGCTAAAAAACACAACATTTTGATTGTATGACAAAGTGTTTATTTAATATATCTGGCTAGCTATAGCTACTTGCTAACGGTTTAGCTTACCCGCGCGATTCAAAGTAATGTCAACGTAGCTATAATTTATGCTTTGCTTACATGTTGACATAACTTGTAAGTTTACTGACATTTACATACCTTGTTCACGTGGCTCAGGTGGTGGCTCTGGAGTTGTTGTGTGAGCCACCACTTGAGAATTGCCGTCTTGTTTATAAAAAAAAAATTCTAATGTCCATCTTCTCCGCGTCCGTGGCTGAAAGTTTAAACACTGTCACAGAGGAGAGGTACGTGCCTGTCAGCCAATAAAGTACGTTTATTTCCATGCAACTCGCTTATTGGTCTGGTAGTGTCTTGCCTCTGTTGCATTCACTGAACACGGGAAATTACAATTCTGCCGTCCTCTAGGTAAAGTACGGTTAATGTATAATATTATTGAGGGAAAATTTGTCCGGGGCTAAAGAAAAAACAAGGCGACACCCATGGGAACGAGTGAGAGAAGTCAACCTAAAGCTGAATCCAGGCAAGTGCATGTTTCGCCTGGATCATGTAGGATACTGTATGTAGGTCACATTTTCACAAGTGAAGGCCTAAAGGCAGACCCTTCTAAGACAGATGCAATCACTAACATGCCAGTCCCCACAGACGTTGTCTCACTACAGCGTTTCCTCTGTATGGTTAACTACCTCGGCAAGTTCATCCCGAACTTCAGCGACATCGCAGCACCACTGAGACAACTCATCCACAAGGACACTGCGTGGTGTTGGTTCCAGCAGCATCAGGATGCATTTGACCTTCTTAGATCATGCTTATCAAGTCCACCTGTCCTGTCATACTATGATGTCAAAAGACGAGTCACGCTCACCGGTGATGCGTCGTGCTACAGACTTGGAGCAGCGTGCATGCAAGATGGCAGGCCAGTAGCGTTTGCATCACGCACCCTCACTGACACAGAGACAAGGTATGCACACATTGAAAAAGAACTGCTAGCTGTCGTGTTTGCCTGCACAAAATTCAAAGACTATGTGTATGGAAAGCCTGTAGTGGTGGAGACTGACCACCAACCTTTAGTGACTATCTTAAGGAAGCCCATCCACACAGCCCCTGCCCATCTGCAGAGAATGTTGCTCCGGCTGCAGAGCTACGACATCAGTTTGGTGTACAAAAAGGGCAAGTATATGTATGTAGCAGACACTCTTTCACATGCCCCAACCACACAAAAATCTCAAAGCCCTGCTGAAAATGATGCTTATCAAGTTATGTCTGTGAGCTACAACTCCACAGCCTGCCTGGAAGAACTCAGAAAGCACACAGCAGGGGACGAAGATCTGCAAGCCCTCAGTGCAGTCATTAATAGAGGATGGTCCATCCGACAGAATCAGCTCCAACCTTATGTCCGTCTCTTCTTTCCCTACAGAGATGAAATGACAGTAGAAGAGGGAATTGTCTTGAAAGGCCACAAAACTGTCATTCCTCAGTCCCTGCACAGAGAGTACATCAAAATAGTGCACAGAGTGCAACCAAATACACAGAGCAAGAAGCATCATCTTTTAGCCAGAAATGTCTAGAGACTTCACTGAGGAGTTGCTTTTGTGCAGTGTGCAACAGCACCAGATGCCATCAGCAAAAGGAGCCCCTCCAGCTTCATCCTCTACCAGATCTCCCATGGTCCACAGTGGCAACAGACATCTTCGAGTGGCATGGAAATCGGTATCAGGTGCTGGTTGACTCATACTGGTTTGAAATCGACATTCTCCGGGATGTGACCTCATCAACTGTGATAACTAAATTGAAGAGACATTTCTCTGTTTTCGGCACACCACACACACTCATCTCTGATAATGCTGGACAGTACGCCAGTCAGCATTTCAAGGACATTGCAAAACAGTGGGACTTTGTTCACATCACCAGCAGTCCTGAATACCCACAGTCAAACAGACTAGCAGAGAGAGCAGTTCGCAGTGCAAAACAGCTGATGTCTTCCTCAACCTGGTAAATCTCAGAAACATTCCCCGTAATCTGACGTTAGGCTCTCCTGCTGAATGCCTGATGTATCGACAAACACGTGCAGCCATCCCTGTGAGCACCAAACTGTTACAGCCAAACCCAAAAGATGCACAACTAATCAGAACACAACTCCTCAACAAGTGGCTCATCCTAAAGCGCCACTATGACATCTCAAGTTCTCCTCTGAAACCCCTGGCAGAGGGACAAGTGATCAGGATGCAGACTCCAAAAGGATACGATCGGCTTGGCGTTGTCAAGGAAGTGAGCGAGAAACCACGCTCTTACATAATCCAAGCCAACGGGACTTCATACAGACGGAATCGTCGTCACATCATTCCTGTTCCGAAGCCGTCGCCCCAGCAACAGCAGCCTCAAGATTTCGACCCTCAAAAAACACCGACCCCTCTATGATGGACTGTGTACCCCACACACCACAAACAACTGAGAGAAACAGCAGGCTGACACAGAACAGTTCCCCTTCACTACCAAGACACACATCACATTTCCCTTGCAACAACAGTGACACAGCATACATAACACGATCAGGTCGCACATGCAAACCAAAACCTAAATAGGTGCAGTAACACAATCTTGTTAAAGTGATATGTTTAGTCATTTCCTTTTCCTGTCACCAGGTAAGGCATTTAGTAATGGTTTATTGTTTGTGTCACCAAATGCTAAAGGAATGTTCAATATCATCTGCCTTAAATGTTATTTACTTTCAGATAGAAACATCAGCTAAAGAGAAGGGATGTAGATCATTCTCATATGATTAAGTTTGTCCTTTGCAGGCCACCGTAGATGGTGCACCTCCTGGTGACTTGTTAAGGTAATAGGCATTCAGTTGTTAGTCGCATGCAACGTACATGTTCACTGTACATGCTGTGGTCATAAAAAAAGCCACCACTTGCCTATGCATTGTGTATTCCTTGTACATACACACATGCATGTATTAAGAAGTATCGACAACTTCTACAGAAACGACATGCTTTCCCGTCTGCGCCAGAGATTTTGGATTCCTGCTGCAAACTCAGCAGTGAGAAAAATCCTGTTTAGGTGTGTAACATGCAAAAAATTACAAGCAAAGAGTCAAGGACAAAATATGGCAGATTTACCTTCAATGGTATATATACCTTGGACTGCTTCCAAACAAAACACCCTTCACCAATGTAGGTGTGGATTATTTTGGGCCTATAGAGGTCAAAAGAGGTCGCAGCATCGTTAAAAGATATGGAGTATTGTTTACATGTATGACTACCCGAGCCATACACCTAGAGGTCGCCCACACACTTGACACAGACTCCTGTATAAATGCTCCGCGTCGCTTCATGTGCAGAAGGGGCCAAGTGTCGCTTATGAGATCCGACAACGGCACCAACCTAGTCAGCGCAGACAAAGAATTACGGTCCGCTATGCAGCAGTGGAATCAAGCCAAAATGTAGAAAGCTCTTGCTCAGAAAGGAATCCAGTGGATTTTCAACCCTCCTGCTGGACCTCACTTCGGTGGAGTATGGGAGAGACAGGTGAAATCCGTAAAAAAAAAGGTCTTAAAGTCTGTCCTTCATGAGCAAACAATTGATGACGAGTGTCTTCAGACTGTGTTGTGTGAAGTTGAGGCCATACTTAATGACAGACCTTTAACCACATCATCTGATGACCCAAATGACATTGAACCGCTTTGGCCAAATCATCTGCTGTTATTAAAGAAACAGCCATTCATTTCATTTAACTTCAAACCTTTATTTAACAAGATTGGTCCCATTGAGATCATAGATCTCTTTTTCAAGGGAGCCATTGCTTCCTCCAGGACTAAGCTGCAAGGATGACTGCTACACACGTCGCAGATGGAAGCAGAAGCAGTACATATCAGACCTGTTCTGGAAAAGGTGGGTGCGTGAGTACCTGCCTGACCTACAGGAGCGTCAAAAATGGACTAAAGTGAAGCAGAATCTAGCATCAGGGCACATTGTCATGATTCTGGACGACAACGCCCCTCGGAGCTCGTGGCTTCTGGGAAGAGTCGTGCAGACCATCACAGACTCTAAAGTACTGGTTCGTAGAGTACTGGTAAAAACACAATCCAGTACTTTGGAGAGGCTTGTGGAAAGACTTTGCCTCATCAAAAAAAAACGTACATAAAATACGTATATTTAGTTTGTTTTATGGAAAACCTATGTCAAGGGGTGTAGGTGGATTCCTCCCCCATAAGTAAATGCAAACGTTGTTTGTTAGGAGTATATTGAGCTATTGTTAGCCATATGTTTGTTTGGAAATGACTCTTGTTATTATTATTAATTATAAGTCTTCCCGCCTTATATTTAGGGGCCGGAATTGTAAGAGCCATTTAGGCAGATTATTTTATGGTAATGAATTATGGTTTTGTGAGCCAATTGAATATTCTTTAATTTAAATTAAATGAGCTGAATAAATATGAATTACTATTATTATACTGTTTTTGTAACGTGTTATCTTGCTTATGGACAGCTCTAGTTTATGTTTTGTTATTATTTATAGAAAGCAATCGTAGGGGTGTGCTCAGGTATAAATGACGCTGCCAGCATGACACAGCAGGAAGTCAAGAGAGGAAGTTGGAAAAAAATGTTGATCGCACACATCCGTAAGACCGAGGGATCTTGTTTGTTTATTTGTTTAAATATCGTGCAAATGTTGCACGTCGGCAGTGGGCCGCCAGCTGATCTATTTGAACCCCTCAATAAAGCACCTGAATGGAATGAGCAAGTATCTGATTTCTTGAATATACGCGAGTCAATACTCGAACTTGCCTCCTAGACTTACTGGCCTTTGAAAATTCATTTTCTTTTGGACAATTGGCCACTACAGTGACGTTATGTAAGGATCACTTGGCAATGCACTGGGGGGCGTTTTAGTGTCGACAAACAACTATCAGAGAGTCCCATAGATTTGCATAGAGCTCCCTACTCGATGAAACAATACAGATTTCAGTATTCTAAGCCCCTACTCTCCCAAACTGATGGCAAAAAAAGTCAGACATTATACAATTAAAATAAAGAAGTAAAAACAATGTGTGGATTTATATTGAGTAAGAAAAAGGTTGTTAAACGCTGTGAGAATGGGTCGGCGGAGAATACAAACTCAGAACAGCGCCAACGTTTCCCTGCAGTGGGGCTCCGGGGTTATGCCGTGTTATGCATGCCCGCCCAAAAGGAAATTATACTGTTTCCAAACCTAACTTTGCCGAACAAATCATTGAAATGTCTGTGAGCATTTGCTTTACGCTGTGCGCACTCCCGTGAGGTGCAGTGGGCATGCATAACACGGCGCTAACAGTTCACGAGGCGTCCACCCCCCCGTTGACAGTTCACAAGCGTGCTCTCTCCACCCCCGCCCCCTGCCCCCCGGCAGAAGCGTGCAGGCCGACGGGTTATAATGGATTTTGACGGAAATGTTACGATCCTGTCAAAATTACGGACAGCGAAAAAGTGTAGCGCAACCTCTGATCACAATATCAGAACATGCTCCTGTATACTTAAAATTGTTACATGTGGAGGCCCAAGAGCGCTCAAAAAGTTGGCGATTTAATACACACCTTTTATTTATTATTTCCAGGCTGAGTTTCAGCTGTTCTATGCTAGTGTAACGTCTGTTGGAGATTAGGAGGATGTTTAAAACCAACCTCGTCTCCGCGTGTCGTTTGGTAAACTTGGTAAATTCGTAAAAACGAAGGGATTAAGAAACACCAGAATGCAAGTTAAACAATAATCTTGTTTTAATGATACAAAGTAACAATACAAATACAAAGGAAGTACTTCCTGCTCTTTTTCCTGTCTTACTCTCTGGTCAGCCTGAAGAAAAAGAGATCGAACCAAAGCAAAACACAGGCTTTCATACTAAAACACAGGAGGAGGTGTGTGCGTGCTTTCCCCCAGAGGTCATCTTATTGGGAGAGACCAACACATGGCCTGTCGCACCCAATCAGTGCGACACAGCAGAAGAAACCCGGAAACAAAAAGTCTCTTTCAGTTTGACGAAAACCAGATGCCTTTTGGTGTCTGGTACGAACCTGCTCTAAACAACAAGTTTCCTTATCTTATTTCACATCTTGCAGCCAGCACACACACATCCCCTTTATGGCTTTTTGTCCCTGTGTCCATCTTCCCCCCTCAGGTTACCACACACAAGTTAAAAATATGTTTTTAAGATATAGTTGTTATAGTTGGCTAAATATACGTAATTACGTAATACGTAATATATGTAAATTACTTTCAAATCAATAATAACGAGGAACACATTACCTATGCTCTTAAGCAGTATTAGAGATGCTTTTCAAATAGTCAAACTGCACACAGGCCCAATATAGACAACACACTCATTTGTCCTGCAGCCTTTCCAGTCATTTGAGCTATTGTTCACATCTTTACTTCAAATAAAAGGTTTCACATTGCATATTTCCAGCTTCCTTTACACATACTGTTATTATTAATACAAAGTAATCAACCACACACATCTATTTAAAACAAGTAGATTTCCCTGATAATTGACATGCTGAAAATCTTAAGAAGAATGTCCCCTCCCCCAGCTCTCTCGTCCCTGTCATAAAAGCTGCTTCCATTTCATATAGAGTAATAAAACATGTTTAAGCTAATTTCTCCACAATGTTTGTAGCCATTTAGTACCCACACATGAAAGAATAAAAACAGAGGTATAGTTGAACAGTAATCACGCAGCACATATATTTACTGCAATGAAAACACACACATTTGCCCTAAGCATGTGTAACGCACCCTCTTCTTTTATGAGGGAAACATTCCAGCGTTTTGGAGCTATCCCCAAATAAGGATGTCCCCTGCTCACAGCCCTCTCTGAACACAAAGACTTCACCTCAATATATTGGGGAGGGAAAATATACTTTGTCCCTTCAAATTTAACACACATGAATATATATAAGGTGACATTAAAATGAATATACTAGATTTAACTTTCCTGCCATAACACGGTACTTTAATACTTCAAATAATTCAAATAATCCTTCACGTCCGAGGTGTTAAGGCTTCAAAGATAATTCTGTGTAACAAAAACTCAGGAACTTAGTACTTTTTGGAGCGTCCCAGATAGCGCCTCCGTTTATTCTTGTCGAGTCACACCACACTCTCCTTCACCACTCCAGGACAGACTGTGCATGCTCACAACACATGATTCTACTTTTCGATTCCGGTTCTTATCGGTTCTCAATTCCGATTCTTTGAGGGGCAGGGTAAAAAAATGATACATGGTTCTTCCACCAAAAAAATTACATTTATTCGAGAATTTTTTACACAGGTTAGTTTACAGTAATATTCACATTAATCAGTCTGTTTATTCACTGCTATGTAACTTTAACCTGAGAAACAATGAAGCTACAACAGTCAAACCGACCCCCCCCCCCCCCATTTAAAAACAGTTCTTGTTGAGAAAAACAAGCATATCTGCCTTCTCAGGCATACCGGGAGTAACGCGTTACTGTAACGCAACTACTTTTTGCGTTAACTAATAGCGTTACTAGTTACCTATTCCCATTAAGTAGCGCCGTTATAATTACTGTGATTTAAAGAGCATCTTGCAGGTTTTTATTTATTCTACATTTATGCTTAAACTTGCTTGAAAATTACAATTAAAAAAGTGAATGCAGGATTTGATATGTTTTACGAGACATAAGGGCAGGAATTCAGAGGGAAAGGAGCAATTTTGAGCTCTGCTCTTAAAAACGTTTTTTTTTAAGGTCATACGTCAAACGCGTCATATTACATCACGCAGGGGACACATCTCCGCTCTCTGACCGCGGGTATAGTAGAGTTGCGTTGAGTAGAGCGGTTTTGTTTTAAGGAGCTGGTATTTTTCGGTAGTTTTACATTGTATTTCACCATTTGTAATCATGGTGCAGGATCGTGTTTGTGCAGGTTGCAAAAATACCAGCCTGTCAGGACATCGAGTCCACAGTAAAAAGGACCGGAGCTAGCGTTCGTTCCTGGGTGCGTTGTGCATCCACCTCCCTGCAGCACATACTCTCCACAGTTTTATCAGGAAACCATATTAATTCTCTCTCCCTCCCCCCTTCGCTGCTCTCTCTCTCTCTCTCCCCTCCGGTACACGGCACCGTAAGACATTGCATTAGGTAATGCTGTGGTGGCTGTACTGCTCCAGCCGTCTCCTTTGTGTTTGTTCGTTTCCCCCTGTCTGTGTTGTTTGTGTTTGCGTGGTAGCTGTCACTCCTGGCTCCCGGCTCAACCTCCACTCACCTGCTGCAATCAGCTGTGCACCCTCCCAGACTACACACCTGCTTTCCATCAAGCCATTTACAACGGCATATCAACGGAGGCTCCACAATCTTTCTCCGCCAGATCGTCAAGTATCAGCCGTATCTCGCGTTTCTCCTCCGGTACACAGCACCGTAGTGTGCACAACTAAACACCGTAGTGTTGCATTAGGTAAAGCGAGATACGGCTGATACTTGCGCATTAGTTTCTGTTATGGATCAGTATCAACAGTCCTGCCAGTAACGTTACTATATTATGAATGCTACTTTAGTTATAGCCTGATATATGATAGCTAACTTTACAATGTTGTGATGTGACGTTAGCTAACATTCTGTAGCTAACGCCGGTCACTCACCAAGATAGCTGCCCAGTTCTCCACTGGTTCTCCTCACACCACTGCTCAATTTCTCTCCGATGGCCATTATTTATTCTAATCCTTGGCTGCTCCAGGTCTCTTGGACGCCTAGCAGGCTCATAATTATAAGGTTGTGGTCCGTCATATGCATTCGAATATTCATGTTCAACTTCTTCTGTGTCAAAACTAGCATTGGGATCCATGTTTATTAATACGTTACACCGGCCGCTCTCCCCCTTATGTCCCCCGTGTTACGTCACACGCGGGAGGTCACTTGCCGAGGCTTTTTTATGCGGAAGTGAACATTTCTTACAAAAACGACGCCAGATGTCACTGTAGTGTATATTTCTGTATATTTTTTAGAAAATCTAGTGTATTCATCATTTTCATACACATTTATTCACAGGTGTCTTTAACCTGGAAGTTGCTCTTTAAATGGGTGCGTTACTGCGTTACATTATGTCATGGAACTGAACCGAATCTCCCTGCGGATGTAACTTACAGGCGAATACAGCGATGTCCTCTCACAGTACCATGGAAAAGTGAAAGTAACCAGAGAGGAGTGATGATTGGTTAACGCGAGTAGTAATATTCATCCCGCTTTCGTCTCATTAGTATGCATAAAAAAGTGACAGGTCACACCTCCCCCCATTATGCAAATGAGCTAAGTCCCGCCTCCCCTTTGATCGAGGTGTGAGACCTCAAGTAGGTGTGATATCCCAAGTAGGTGTGAGATCCGTCGATAGGAGGGGGTTGATGTGTATTCACAGGTGTGAAAAGCCCCCACTGTTGCGCCTTATGGTGTATAATAAAAAATGTTTCAATCACATTAGTATGCATAAAAAGTGACAGGTGGGCCCGCCCCCAAGTCTATTAAAAACAAAATGCCGCTTCCATCACATTAATATGCATAAAAGTGACAGAAGGGCCCGCCCCAATTATGTGATGTCAAAAGACCGAGGGGGTGGAGTGAGATAAAAAAAAAGAACCCCGTGCAGATAAAAAGACAGTCATTTCCAATCATCAAGTCATCTTTCCAAAAAGAAAAAATGGCCAAGAGACGCCTCGATATGGGTTTAATCAGCGAGACGCCTGTGACAACTTACCGCCATGCAGCTCATGGTTTCAAAACAGAGATTGGAATATTCAGGTAAAAAAGATGCCGTCTTCTGCTATGCATGTAGACATTTTGGTTCAAGTACGTCAGATGCCTTCACCACAACTGTACCAGAGTACCAACCGCTGTCTCCTGGTACTCATCGGAGTAACTCACTCACTAAAAATGAAATACTAGCCTATATGACAGTAAAACAAGAATAACGTTTAAAAGGAGAGTGATTTGAAAAATATCCATAGAAAAATCTGCTTACAGTTCTGTTTCATATGGGTGTTGAGAGATGTATCCATAGATCTCTTCATTTTGCTCTCAAAGTGCACCAGATTGATGTGTGTGTGTGTGTGTGTGTGTGTGTGTGAATCAGTCACGGATGTCTTCAAATGGAGATGAAGACTCCTGTCTCTTAACACCCAAGGTCCTGCAGTCGGCTGAGGCTGTAAAAGTATAGAAAAAGCAGGTAGGAGGGGGTTGAGAGGAGACTCGGGGGTGTCAATATATCCAGACCAAAATATGCGGATTCAGAGCTGATCAGAACACAGAAAGTATGGGAAATTCATTTTAGTTTTTGTCTACTATCTACATGTTTGTAATGTGTATGTACATATTTTTAATGCCATCTCTCTCTGTTTCTGCTAATGTGTAAAATATACAAAATAACGTTTTATATACTTACTCTCTTGTTAAAAGGCGATGAAGTTTGCAGCGTAAGCCAGCCATCAGTGTTCTAGATTTTAAGGCTTTGCATACCTCAAAGTGTGTCTAAAAGTATCTTGGCAAGAGAAAAAAAAGCCAAAATTCGCCTAGGCCATTAAAAAGAAACCGAATTGCTGCTAAGAAATATGTTCAGAAAGCTATGACTCCAGTGGAACACTGTTAGAGTCAAAAGTAACTCTCAATGTATTCAGACAGAGTATGCAGATTGGGGCTGATCAGAACAAAGAAAGCCCCTTCCTCGTCAAAAGTTAGTCACACACTCCCTTACTATCACCCTTACCTCGTCCTATGGCTGTCAGGCCTTTTGTGTGTGTGTGTGTGTGTGTGTGTGTGTGTGTGTGTGTGTGTGTGTGTGTGTGTGTGTGTGTGTGTGTGTGTGTGTGTGTGTGTGTGTGTGTGTGTGTGTGTGTGTGTGTGTGTGTGTGTGTGTGTGTGTGCCTGGCCCTGCCCCCTCCTCCCCTCTTCCTGCCATCTTATCACTAGACAGAGGGGGGAGGGGTTATCTCTAAAACAAAGTGTCTCTCTCTGTTTCTGCTGATGTGTAAAATATACAAAATAACGTTTTATATACTTACTCTCTTGTTAAAAGGTGATGAAGTTTGCAGCGTAAGCCAGCCATCAGTGTTCTAGTTTTAAGGTTTTGCATACCTTAAAGTGTGTCTAAAAGTATCTTGGCAAGAGAAAAAAAGCCAAAATCCGCCTAGGTCATTAAAAAGAAACCGAATTCCACGTTTTACAAATGAACAGACACAAATGCAGACTTGACTACTTGGCAGTTGATAAAGCAGATGTGTCCTTTTTCATCTCTCAAAGGTTTGGGTCCTGTTCAACACTGGGTACAGAAATATATTCAATATACAGTCATTTGTACGTAAAGATTTTTTAAGTTGTAAGCACTTAGAAATATACATTTGATTGCATTTAAAGTGGCTGTAGACAACTTATCATAATGAAGTAGTTGATTGCACAAATTTGTAATGGATGTAAAATAAAGACGACATTAGCATTTAAATTGGCTCCCTATAAGACTCGCTTTCTCTATGAAATTATGTCTGGTTCTGAGTAGCGGTCTCCCTTTCACAATAAAAAGCCCAAACACAATACTTTCTGAATCACTGCAGGAAGTCATGTGCTAAAATGCAAATACAAATAGCTTACAGTAGCTCCCAATTAGTTGAACAATTGGAAAACCGCAAGGACTGTGTAAACCCCTACTGGCAAAGGATTGTGGATGCAAATTATGCAAAGAGGAAGAAAAAACATTCTATCTAAAGCTATATAACACAATCTGCATATTGACAGTATGAGTACAACAAAAACAGTATGCATGTTGATGCAAACAACGATGTTCAGTAAACGATCAATCAAAATCGAAGGATCCAATGTATTTTTAAATGGAGCAGAAATAGAACGTCTCCCAGTGCAAGTATCTTGAATAGGGAGAGTCATATTGGACTCGCACTTGACTTTTTAAGAAACATATCCAGAAAGTATCCAATACCATTAAATTCAACTTGCAACATTTTAAACAAATTAGACCTTTTCTTAACTGTCAATGCTGCAAAGTCATACCTCCACTGTATGATTCTATCCCACATTGAATACTGTTTTACAAACTGGTCGTTTGCTTGTGCCACACACCTGAAACCCATAGAACAGCTGTTCAAGAGAGCTATCCAGGTGTTTGACAGAAAGCCACATTCATACCACCACTGTACCATCCTTGAAAATCACAATTTCTTGAGTTTTTGACAATTTATAAGTCTTTTAAAAGTATGTTTTTTAAAAAATAATATTTACATGGGCTGGCCCCCCTCCCCTTGGGGGAATTCATCCACAGAAAACACACTGGACGCAGCACTAGGTCAGAAACCAGAGGAGACTGTGAAGTCCACCACAGACGGACCACCTTTGGACAAAATGTCCTCTCCATTAAAGGCAGCTCATTGTGGAATAGTCCCCCAGCTGAGATACGGTATTGTCCCACTCTCAATAGTTTTAAAGGTCAACTTAAAGAATGGTTGAGCAACAAACAGACGTGTAATCACCGCTAAATAAATGCACTTTAACACAGGGGTATCTCCTCTTGCACTTTATGTAGCGCTTTTATCTTATCTTGCACTTTATATATCATAGCTGCTACATTGTACTGCCATGTGGTAAATGCTTTTATGCTGCTCATGCTCTTTCTGCATATCATGTATTTATTTTTGCTGTATATATAAATGTCATGTTCTTATATGCTGTATGGGACGGGACTATAGATGGAAATTAGCTCAAAGCTAAAATCCGGCTCATTTACACTTGTAAGCATTATTTTTGTTTTAAAGTGTTCATCAATGTGCACTACGGTAGCCCTGAAGAAAATTAAACATTCAAATATGTTATCGATGTCCCCATTCCCAGTTTGTTTAGGGAATAATTGCGATGTTTACTATGTTTTGGTAGCTCTTAACCAAACAGAATGTTTGTAAAAGACTGCGACTCTAAAAGGCAAGTTTGGGATTTTAACACTGTTTCGATGAAACAATACATTATACAATATTACGACTTTTTGCCATATTTTTAACACAATATACTTGTACCTTTTTTTTTTTTTGTGGTTGTTGGGCTTCAAGATATTTTGCATGTCATGCATAAACACTGTGTCATCTTTTCCTTCAAACTGACGTGCTGCCCGTTTTACAAAACAAGTTATTTTTCTGCTTCTTCATCCTCTGAATTTTCCTCCCCTGTCCCTCTTCCTTCAGCCAGCACACCAAGAATCAAGGTGGATCTGTGAAATGAAACACCTCTTCCCAAAGCGTGACTTCCCTATTGAGAGCATGCGTCTAGGGCAGTAGGGTCTAAACCAATTGGCCAGATAAACTAACATGCAGAACGTACGGTATGTTTGAAGACTAACCATTTATCCAGTTCAAGCTGTCTTTAAGATGTGACATTGCGCTCTGACTATTCCCCGTAAAATGGTGACAAACTATTACTTATTCTTAAATTTGACCTCTTGCTGCTTGGTTGAAAATGATAGTTGAAAAATAACTTAAAAAAAAAAAGACTCAAACAGCGAGGGACATTACACTGGTGAAAAAAACTCAATTCTACAGATGACTCCCCCTCCACTCAACGCAATAAGTCCCTCCCTCCACTCAGCAAAGCATCTAAAACTAAGGACCCCACGAAGACGACAGTTTGAAAACTAGCTATGGATCCGAGAAAAACCAAGTCTCCCCCCGTGAGTTGCAGCCAGGAACAAACTCCTGGACTACCATCATCACCAACATTCTGGACACCCGAATCTTGCAGTACTACTGCTGCTTATTTTGCTCCTTGGGCCAAGACGTCTCTGTTTATGGACACAGTGAAATCAGTGTTGGTTGATATTGTGGAGTGGGAGATACATCGGTACAGAGAAGAAATATGCAACGGATGCCAAGTCAGTCACCCCGGCCAGAGGCAACACGATTGTCTGAATGACATGCCCGATTTTTTCTTCAGAAACAATTACAACGCGTTAATGAAAAAACTCTGGCTCACCGACTTCATTACTGAGATCGACCAGACTCTTATTGACAAAGAAATTTTCACGGATGATTGGAGGATCCAAGGCGCTTCGGAGGCTTTTCTGCACAATCTCAAAAATTGTAGACGCCTCAAGGAGAGACTTGAAAAGATCCATGCCGAGTTGGATGGAGAAGAAGAAGACTAATAACCTGCGGTTGGTTGAAGCCAGGGATATTTTCTTTTTCGATACATTGACTTTTTGTTTAAAGTAAAATAAAAATGGGGAACTACTATGCAAAACGCTCGGTATATATTGATCAGAATGTAGTCAATACCCTTTTAATAAGTGTGGTGATGAGGACGATTGAAAACAGAGTGAATAGTGATCCCCGTGTAAACAGAATGGCTGAAGTTTGTAAACTAGAAGACATTTTGGATATCGTTCGTTCTGGCAGTACTATTCCTGGTCATTGGGAAACGATTGTAAAGGAAACATTTAAAGTGGTCCTGGAATCTTCATTTTCCGAAACATTCTGTAACATTACCGAAGAAATGAAACAAACATCAAAAGTGTATCATGTGCTCTCATTGTATGCTCTGTTTGTAGATGTAATGCATCTTTGTGTCAAAAACAGCATACACATGAATATTTTGACTGAAGTGAAAAAACTCCATCATGATATTTCCAGTAATCTGGGGAATTCTAAGCTGGAGACGGTCCTGGGGATGTTACAATCAGTATAACTATTGATTTTGTGTGTGAAAATGTTTAAATGTAAATAGGACATTTTTTTTTTTTTAAACTGTTGTCTTCATTATAGCAAGGGGAGCGTGTCTGATACATGTGTATTACAGTCCTTCACATGCACTGTTGTCTTCATTATAACAAATGTGTTTTTGTGTTTCTGTGTTTTCTGTGTTTCCATGTTTCTGTGTTTCTGTGTCTCTGTGGTTCTGTGTTTCTGTAGTTCTGTGTCTCTGTGTTTCGTTGTTTCTGTGTGTTGGTGTTTCAGTGTTTTTTCAGTGTTTCAGTGGTTTCAGTGTTTTCTGTGTTTCTGTGTTTCTGTGTTTCCATGTTTCTGTGTTTCTGTGGGGGTATAATACGCACGTTTCAATACACATGTATCATACATCTTCACTGTTACCCTCCCCTTGTTATAATAATATAGGCTAGTATTTCATTTTAAGTGAGTGAGTTACTCCGATGAGTACCAGGAGACAGCGGTTGGTACTCTGGTACAGTTGTGGTGAAGGCATCTGACGTACTTGAACCGAAATGTCTCCATGCATAGCAGAAGACGGCATCTTTTTTACCTGAATATTCCAATCTCTGTTTTGAAATCATGAGCTGCATGGCGGTAAGTTGTCACAGGCGTCTCGCTGATTAAACCCATATCGAGGCGTCTCTTGGCCATTTTTTCTTTTTGGAAAGATGACTTGATGATTGGAAATGACTGGCTTTTTATCTGCACGGGGTTCTTTTTTTTTTATCTCACTCCACCCCCTCGGTCTTTTGACATCACATAATTGGGGCGGGCCCTTCTGTCACTGTTATGCATATTAATGTGATGGAAGCGGCATTTTGTTTTAATAGACTTGGGGGCGGGCCCACCTGTCACTTTTTATGCATACTAATGTGATTGAAACATTTTTTATTATACACCATAAGGCGCAACAGTGGGGGCTTTTCACACCTGTGAATACACATCAACCCCCTCCTATCGACGGATCTCACACCTACTTGGGATATCACACCTACTTGAGATCTCACACCTCGATCAAAGGGGAGGTGGGACTTAGCTCATTTGCATAATGGGGGGAGGTGTGACCTGTCACTTTTTTATGCATACTAATGAGACGAAAGCGGGATGAATATTACTACTAACGCGGGGTAACATTTCAGGGTAAGCCAATCAGAGACAGAGTTGGGCGGGTCTTGCCTTATGGGGAAAATACACACACGAACACTTGCTAATGCTAACACACACACACAGCAACGCTCACCACCATCACACACACACACACACACACACACACACACACACAATGGCAGATGCAAGTATCAGCGAGAGCAGCAGCGCATTTGCAACTTGGAAATATAACCACTATTTTCAATTTGTGGGCATAAAGGACGCAAAAAATATGACGGTAAAATGTAAACTGTGTGCAGGACAGAAAGCATTGTCCACATCGAAAAACAGCAATGCCAATCTCCTGAAGCACCTTAGTAATGTAGGCTACATGGGGCTATAAAACTAGTCGCCAAAGACCCCAACGTCTCAACCACCGGCAGTGACCCAGATGGAGCAACACCATCCAAACAGCCAAAAAACGACTTTTTTAAATCACCACATGTCACCCAGAGTCAACTAAACAGATTGATTGCCAGGTATGTTGTTGAGGACATGCTGCCCATCGCAACGGTCAAGTTTGTTGCCTTCAGAGAACTAGTCAGCAAAAAACAACACAAAAACTTATATTTGTATTGTTATTATTGTTAAAGTAAAGTAAAGTAACTTGTCACTAGTTACTTTTATAATTTAGTAACTCATAAAGTAACTAGTTACTTTTTTGAGAGCAGTAACTATAACTATTACTAGTTACTTTTTAAAAGTAACTTGCCCAAGACTGCTAAACACCCATATGAAAAAGATCGGTTTACATTTTAATAATTCAATAAGTATGTGAACATAACCAATAACCTACCATAGCCAATAACAAATACATGTAACGTATTTTATTTTTGTTCATATCTTATTTTACTATTTTATTTATGTATATTTTTTTATCTCTCCAGTTTAAAACGATAAATCTGGTTTACTGTCCTATAGTATACATTGGAATGATTTCAAACCTGTTTTATCCCAATAATTATAAAGGAGTGCCTTGGAAATATGTGTTTACATAAATTGTGATCAAAAAGTTTGAGACCCACTGAGATGACTTAGACTAAAGTGAACTATCTAAACACTCAGAGTCCTTTACCTCACTGAGCTGTAGTTATCAGCCTCTCAGTCTGACTGGAGAGGACTCTCCCTCCATATCATTGTAGAAACATCTTCTTCTTCCGTTAGAGCAGCTAGCACCAGATGCTAATAACAACAGCGCTGGTACCGGTGCACCCTCCCTTTCTCCCTCGCTCGCTCCCACGCTCACTCGCACTTTGGCTGTGAGCTGCGGGTGCCAGATAAGCCAACATCCCCCATTTTCATCAGTTACAGCGCCCATCGTACAGGGCAAATGAAAAGTGTAACCGGGATGAAAAGGGTGTTACATTTACTTAATTATGAATGTTGTTACATCAAGGCCGAAAATTGGTGCTAGTGGATCGCTGGAGCTGTATTAGATTAACATTTACATGCTTATTGTAGTTGTAAGTGCACTGCCTTGCGGCTTGTAGCACCATCCTTGATGGAGCATATGTGTGGGCTGGACCTGTATTTTACAGGAAAGGAGTGAGCAGAGGGTAGAGTTGTCGATTCTTGTGACTATCTTCCTCACCCTCTCAGACATTCAGTTGCGCGCGCTGCTAAAGAGACGCGCTACCATGGAAACCAAACAACGGTGTAGCTGTATTAAAGTCAGAGTGGAAACAGTCCTGAGTGAATCTGATTTAGTCAGAAATCAGGAGAAATGCGGGAGAAATATGACCCCGGAAGGAAACCGCGAGAGGGCAATGAAATCGGGAGTCTCCCGCGAAAATCGGGAGGGTTGGCAAGTATGACCGGAACCGGTTCTCGGTACCCAACCCTACAAATGACTTCTCTCAACCCAATGCATACACTAGTAATGACCAGTAATGGCAAAGGATGAATATTCGTCTTTCCGACCCATCAGTTTGTTAAACTTGGATTTAAAGCTCCTAACAAAAACACCTTCCTTAAGGCTGGAGAAAATCCTTCCGAATATTATCAAGAACTAGAGAATGCAATTCCTGAAGAAATTGCTAGTGGGAATGCTTTATGCTGGAAAGCTCACGCTAAACTGCTATGCTGAAATGTGAAGAATTTAGATTGAAATGATACATGAACACTGGGGGCTTGAATGTGTGAAGAGAGAAGAAAAGAAAGTAAAAAGGCTTGGAAAAGCAGCGGAATATTTGAACTGAAAATTTCTGAACTAACTTGATGGCGAATGATCTGTCGCCATGGCAACGACATTTGATGACATCCCATAATACTGTTAGATGCGTTGATGGCTGCATCGTTACCAAACCTGTGAAGTTTTGGGGCGTTTGGAGCAGTTTCACTGAAGTTATGAGAAAGCCGTGTTTCATGGCGAGCATTGTGTTGCCATGGCAACGGCATTTGGAGAAATCTCAAAACTGTCCCGTATATGTCTTATGCTGGACTGTTAGCACACATGTGAAGTTTGAGCACTTTTTGAACATTTTCATAGGAGTTATAGCGACATCATGTTTTATGGCGAGGGATGCGTTTCCATGGAAACGGCATATGGTGAGATCTGAGATTTGGCGTAGAGCTGTTGAGGCATGGACCGGTGATATACAAGTGAAGATTGTGGGACGATTGGACCGTGTTGATTGGACTTAGAGCAACATCATGTTTCATGGCGAGTGGTCCGTCGCCATGGAAACGGCATTTGATGACACCCCATAATACGCTTAGATGCGGTGATTGCTGCATCCTTACCAAACCTGTGAAGTTTTGGGGCGTTTGGAGCAGTTTCACTGAAGTTTTGAGAAAGCCGTGTTTCATGGCGAGCATTGTTTTGCCATGGCAACGGCATTTGAAGAAATCTCAAAACTGTCCCGTAGATGTCTGGGAACAGGGGCGGCTGGTACCCTAAAGAGGCCTCAAACGTGGAGAGACCAGTAGCAGAACAGGTTAGGGCATTATCTGAGTACTTAACCCAGGGAAGATGGGAGCTCGAGGTAGAGGGTTTAAGGTCAACGATGCAGCGGAGGGCTGATTCCTGGTCCTGGTTGGTTCGTTCAGTTTGACCGTTTGACTGGGGATGATATCCGGATGTTAGACTGACAGAGGCTCCCAGGTTTTGACAGAACTCCTTCCACACTCGAGAGGTGAATTGAGGGCCGCGGTCAGAGACTATGTCAGAGGGGATTCCATGTAGCCGGAAAACATGTACAGAGAGGAGTTGGGAGGTCTCCAGGGCTGAAGGAAGCTTAGGAAGAGCTACAAAGTGGGCAGAGAACCTGTCAACAATGGTGATAATTGTGGTGTTACCCTGGGAGAGAGGCAGGCCAGTAACAAAGTCCAAGGCGATGTGTGACCAGGGACGACTAGGAATGGGTAGAGGCTGGAGCAATCCTGCAGGTGTTTGGTGGGAGGACTTACTCCTAGCACACGTGGGACAGGAAGAAACAAACTCCTGAGTATCCTTGTTGACAGTTGGCCACCAGAAGTGTCTCTTAAGAAAGGAACGTGTGCGGTTTACTCCGGGATGGATGGAGAACCGGGAACTGTGGAACACTGTAGGACCTTGGAGCGAGCAGCATCGGGAACGAACTGACGGTTCGGAGGACCGTTACCCGGGTCTGGTTGCTCTCTCAACGCCTCCTGGATAGTGTTATCAATCTCCCAAGAGAGGGCGCCTACAACACAACTCTTGGGCAGGATTGAAACTGCAGAGGACTCGGGAGAGTCAGGCGAGTACTGTCTGGATAGAGCATCAGGCTTTAAATTCCGGGAACCTCGACGGCATGTGAGACTAAAGTTGAAATGACTAAAAAAGAGAACCCACTTAGCTTGTCGAGAGTTCAGCCGCTTCGCTGACTGGATGTAGGCGAGATTCTTGTGGTCCGTCCAGATCAAGAATGACTGCTTGCTGCCCTCGAGCCAGTGTCTCCACTCCTCTAACACCAACTTGACTCCCAGAAGCTCCCTGTTTCCAACATCATAATTGCGCTCAGCAGGAGAGAGGCGGCGTGAAAAGAAAGCACAAGGATGGAGGATGTTATTAGAACCAGCTGTTTGCGACAAGACAGCTCCCACCCCAGTGTCTGACGCATCAACCTCCACAACAAACTGCTTCTCAGAGTCTGGCTGAATGAGGATGGGAGCAGAGGTGAACAGGGACTTGAGTTTGCGAAATGCCTCATTAGCCTCTGGGGTCCAGAAGAACTTAATGTTGACAGAGGTGAGTCTTGAGAGGGGTGCAGCAAACTGAAGTTCCTGCTGAAGCGGCGGTAAAAGTTGGCGAAGCCCAGAAACCTCTGAAGCTCCATCCTCATGACATGGTTCTCGTGTTCCTCCTGGTTCTTGGAGAAAATCAGGATGTCGTCGATATAGACAAAGACAAAGCGGTAAAGGAAATCACGCAGGACATCGTTGACCAGAGCCTGAAATACTGCTGGAGCGTTAGTGAGACCAAAAGGCATGACTCGGCACTCAAAATGACCTAAGGGAGTGTTGAAAGCCGTCTTCCATTCATCCCCTTGACGGATACGGATCAGGTGATAGGCGTTCCTAAGGTCAAGCTTGGTGAACAGGGCTGCCTCTTGGAGAGTTTCAAAAGCAGAGGTGAGAAGGGGTAATGGGTACTTGTTCTTAACAATGATGTTGTTTAACCCACGAAAGTCAATGCAAGGTCGCAGAGACTTATCCTTCTTGCCAATGAAGAAGAACCCGGCACCCACAGGGGAGGAGGAAGGAAGAATAATCCCAGCAGCCACTGAGTCAGTGATATATAGCTCCATAGCCTCTTTCTCAGGACGGGACAAGTCGTAGAGGCGGCTGGTGGGTAGAGGAGCCCCAGGAAACAGATCTATGGAGCAGTCGTAGGGCCGGTGAGGAGGAAGGGAGAGAGCCCTCTCCTTGCTGAAGACCAATATCAGGTTGTGGTAGGTCGTAGGGACTCCAGTTAAGTCTACAGAAGCAGCAGAGAAGAAGGCAGGGTTTGGGGAGACAGGAGGCATGGCAGATAACAGGCGGTCCAAAAAACTATCCTCAGCACCAGAATCAATGAGGGCTTGGAGAGGCAAAGTCATAGTGTTAACACAGATCTTGGCGGGTATTAGAAAACGACTCAAGGAAGGGGGTAAAGATGATGGCTGTGGACTCGTCAGTACCCCCAATCTCACTGACGAGCTCCCACGTTTGGGCGTACTGGACAGTTGGCAATGACATGCCCGGCGTTGCCACAATACATAAATTGGCCAGCACACATCTGGCGCTGACGCTTCTCCGGAGAGAGTCTAGCACGCCCCAGCTGCATAGCCTCCTCGTGAGAAGAGGTGCGCACGCTGGGCGGCGAGAAAACGGAAGGAGACTTAAACACTGAGGGGACAGGGTAGGTGGAAAAACTGGGCTTACTGTGTGAGACTGGTGGATTCCGCTGTGTCCGCTCAGCTCGGCGCTCCTGCAAACGACAGTCTAGGCGGGACACAAAGGAAATCAGATCTGGGAGCATGGGTTCTGAGGGCACTGCAGCACCCCCTAGCGTCAGGCAGGGGGTGCAGAGCTCCCCTGTCTGAATTATTATTTGACTGTTATTGCTGCTCCCGCTGTGCATAATCTGTGTAATATGTAGCCAATGAATTCCACATTGTTGGTAAAATTATATTTTGGCCTGCCCCGAATGTTTTTTCTGTAGCCCCGGACAATTCTGGCTCAATAATATAATACATTAACCGTGCTTTACCTGAACCTCATCAAGACACTAGAGAGGACGGAAGGACTGTAATTTCCCGTGTTCAGTGAATGCAACAGAGGCAAGACACCAGACCAATCAGAGAGTTGCATGGAAATAAAAGTGTGCTGGTGTCATTCAAGCTCGGCTCTCTGTGTGTGTGTGTGTGTGCGGAAATAGCGCATTTAGTGTGTGTGAGAGAGGGAGAGAGGGACCGGTGCCAGCAGCAGGGACCGTGTTGTTAGCATCTGGTTAGCTAGCTGCACTAGCGGACATACGGAGCTGTTTGTTCCACAACAAGCTGGAGGAGAGCTCTCTTCTCTCAGACTGAGAGGCTCAGGTGAGCTAAAGGACTCTCTGAGTGTTTAGATAGTTAACTGTAGTCTAAGTTATCTCAGTGTGTCTCAAACGGTTTGGTCACAAATTATTCAAAAGATTATTTCCGCGGCACACCTTCATATGATCATTATAGTTATAAAAAAAATAAGAGAATAAAGGAAAAACAGTTATGAAATACTATATGGCAGTAAAACAAGAATACAGTTTGAAAGGGGAGTGATTTGTAAAATACCCATAAAGAAAAAGAACATCTGCTTACAGTTGTGTTTCATCTGGGTGTTGAGAGATGTATCCATAGATCTCTTAATGTTGCTCTCAAAGTGCACCAGATTGATGCTTTTAACTTCAATATTTAAAAATATCTTCCCGGGGGAGCATCCCCCCGGAACCCCCTAGAGGAGGTGAGGTCCGCTCCCCGCTCGTAAAAAAATAGGACTTTACCCCTGCCTATATGCCGTGAGCTGATTATCGAGCTGTGTGTTTGCATGTGGAGAGTGTTGCAGTAGAACATTCCACTGTAGCGCCCCTGGTGCTCGCGCTTTTGTGCGTGCTCTATAGTGCCCGTAATAGTGTTCACTGGAGTCCAGCACCTCAGCACCCCCACTCAAAATACCTTCCCGCGCCTCTGTCTGGGAGATCCGCTGGAACGTCTCGTACTGCCAATTCATCCCGGAGCTGATCCTTTAATCCTCTCAAAAACGCCGCCTTGAGAGCCGCCTCGTCCCATCGAGCCTCTGCAGCGAGAATGTGAAACTCGATGGAATACTCAGCTACAGTGCGGTTTCCTTGTTGTAAACTGAGCAGCTGACTCTCGGCGGAGCCAGAATAGTTGGGATGATCAAAAACAGCATTCAAAACGATCTGAGAAGCATTCAAAACGCAGAGAGTCATAATCCACTGAAGAGCTCAAAGCCTCTGCCCAGGTTAAAGCCTTGCCACGGAGCAAACTCAGAACGTAATTAATCCTGGTAATATCAGCGGCAAACGAAACAGGACGCTGGCGAAAAACCTTGTTGCACTGAAAAAGAAATCCTCTCCGTGGAATGGCTCAGGGTCGGTGATGGGGAAATCCTGGCGTGGAGTAGAAAAAATAGCTGGATTGGGAGTGGCATGAGAAGCTGCAGCCGAGGTAGTTAGAGCTGAGATCTGGCATGCTAACTCAGAGACATGATGAGCCATGGACTGATTGCTCTATACTAACGCCCGAATGAGCTGGTCGTGTTGACCCAGGAGGGAACCCTGACTAGACAGGGCATGATGGACTATGGCGGGATCCGCTCCAGTGCCTGCGGGGTTCATTCTTGGCCAGTTCTTCTGGTTTCCCGAGAATTGACTGGAGATGAGAACCCGCTTTGCAAGTACTAAAACAGAGACAGTGGTGAAGTGTAAAAAAAAAGGCTTTATTTTGTCTACGACACTGACAAGGAGTTGACGAAGCACACGTAGAGGGAAGACGTGGAGCTGGGCTGATCAGGAGGGGAGGCTGGACGTGGCAGGCAGAGAGGCTGGAACAGGAAAAACAAGCAGGATTAGGAAATAATTTCCTTTCACAAGGAGCATCAAAAAGTCACTAGGAAAAAACACTAGTAGGCCTGGACGATAGTTTACCACTGAAGAACTGGCGAAGTCTGAGAATGGGAACCAGGGTTTTAAGCAGGTGCAGGTGAGTAGTGGCAATCAGTGAGATGAGCAGCAGCTGAGGAGGTGAGTTGGCGGGAATCGGAATGTAGGTACCCACGCCCAGCCAGGGAGACAGAAACACAAGAGGTTTCTCAATACTCAAATTTCCCCTCCTCGACTCCTCGGTCCTCCGGTAGTGACCCGGAAATTAATTTCAGCGCGCCATTTTGAAGGACATCTCATTTCTGTAAATGCACTTCGAGGAACGAGCATCGAGGAGGCTCTCAGGAGGAGCTCTAACCGAGGAGACACTGATGCATCCTCCACGGCTCCTCCGCGGATGCATTTCCGGGAACGGTTGAGTACAAAAGAGGCGTGACACAACGCTGGAATCATTTAAAAACCATGGCGGGAGCAAAGCACACATGTAAGTGTTGATAATGAAGAAGTGAAATGTGCAATTAAACTGCTTTCCTTATTGACATTTCACCTGATATTCGTTATGTTTGTATCCACATTTTAACTACACCCAATCCTGGTATAAGCATGCCATGATGTTTAAAAGTGCAAACGTTTATTTATTTTTTAAGAGTATTAAATCAACACAAACTTTGTTTAGCATGCAACACTATCATTTGGTTTGGGCTATGTTGTTATATACAGTACACTTGAATCGCTCATTACAGAGTCTGTAAATCTTCCAAAAATATTTAAGCTACACCTTTTACTTTTCACAGGGACAGAGGAACTCTCATTAAAGTGAGGTCAGAGAATGACCAGCTTTTTACAAGCCAAAGGCACACTGCAAAGAAAGCCTGGGAGTGAGTGATATTTTCCTGGTTGGGAACATATGATCCTTAGCATTTACGTGTTGGTGGTTACAATTTGTATTTTAATATTGTCTGCTGAACCTGTGAGTTTAAATATCAATTGCTTTGTTAGATGACACCTGTTGCTGCAGCATACGACCCTCCCACCCCGATGGACTCGGCCACTGCTGCTGTGGCTTCTGGCAGCGGCTCAACATCCACTGAGGCTGTCCAGAGCCAGGCCACAGTGGAGGATGAGGAGGCCGCCAAGTCTGGCTCGGACAAGCAGGAGGATGTTGAGCCATCCACCTCTGCCGCTCCCGAAAAAAAAAATGCAAACCACAGCTCTTGCAGTTCCTGGAGGAGGAGGCGGCCAAGGAGGAGGACCGCTTCAACCGCCAGCAGGCAGCCAGCGAGGAAACCTCTAAAAGGTTCCTCGAACTATTTGAGGAATTAGTGCGCAAATAATAGTTTCCGTTGTTTTGGATTTGTTTTATTGTTTTGTGTGAAGTCTAAAAATATTTAAGTTTGTAATAAACATTTAAGTTTGTCGTTAAATCAAGCATGTATTTCTTTACAGTTCGAAATACAGAACAAAAACCAACAACTGTTTACTGAAAAGATAGAAGGAGATCTTTATCTTATACAAAGCTAAATATACATGTTATGATTGTGATGTGACCAAAAAGCCAACGTTTTGAAAGTCATTGTGCAACCCAAGGTATAACTGTCTATAGTCATACTAAAACTCATAATGACCACTTTAATTTCAGAATTTTAAATCTCCACCTCAAATAATTATGCGCCTAAACCAACCGTGTGTAAATGATCCAAACGCAATATCAGGGATGTTATATTAATAAAATACATCAATAGAAATTGAGTCAAGTTACTGCAGCTCAAGCCCAATAAGTACAATTACTAACACATGTACCTTCTTTGTTTTTAAGTTCAGTCAAACAAATATTTTATCACTGAACATGACTCCATTTCAACACTAAACGTAACACTTTCAGACGAAATTCTGTGATGTCCTATTTCACATCCCATACAATTTGTAATGAAGACATGTGTCTGTAAAGTCCTTTGCTCTAAATAAACTTGAGCAAGGTGAAATTGAAAATAAGGCTTATAAATGGCACAAACAAAAGAGCAGAGTAATGCATCTGGCCAGTAAATGCATTTTTAACCTGACAAAAAAACTAATGGGTAACAAAAAAACTGGCCATAATAAAACATCCTCTTAGCAGTAATCGTGATCGTGCAGTGGGTTGTGGTCAGGAGCCGAGATTTGGTCTGCCAGTCTGTCTTTCCAGCCCTGTCCACCTCGCACCCCCCTCACAGGACGAGGTGGAGACCTCTCTACCTCCAACACTTCAAGAATGTCTCCTGCAGTAAGGCAGATGTTGTGTAGGACACAGCAGGCAGTGACCACAGCAGGGACAAAGTTATGGTTGACCTCCAAGGCCTTCGACAGGAGGCACCTCCATCGCACCTTCAGTTTCCCGAAAGTGCGCTCGATTATGCTGCTCGCTTTGGCATGGCAGCTGTTGAATCGGCTCTGTACTCTCCCCTGCAGTGGCTCCCGATACGGGGTTACGATCACTATAGGGTGTACAATGCAGGGGTAGCCACCATCCCCCACAATGAAGTACCCTGGAGGAGGGTAAAGAGCCTCTCTATACAGGGCACTGTGTTTTAGGACACGGGTGTTGTGGACTGAGCCTGGAAATCCAACGAATGTTTGGAGGAATTTCCCCATCCCATCGCATACAGCCTGCAGCTGTAAGAGCTTCCTATTCACATAATCCTGGCCAGTGGGTCCGGACGGGGCCCTGATTCGTATGTGGCACCCGTCTATTGCACCCACACACGTACGGAATGCCGGACTGTTGGCCAACTGCTGGAAGCCCTGCCCGACCTCCTCCAGCTCTGGACCAGCAGGCAGCTTGATAAGCGAATGACGGAGAGCAGTGATGTCCTCCACTCCCTGGTGGACTAGTCTGTGGACCGTAGAGAGGGGTACCTGAAAGGCCCGGGACACCAAACTGAAGGACAAACCGTGTGCCAGCCAGTACAAGGTCGTCAAGATAGTCATGTGGTGTCCCCAGGCCTGTCTCCTCTCAGGCCCCAGACACCGCATCAAGGCCTCCAAGGAGTTACGGCTGATCCTGTAATCCTTGAGCAGGCACCCATCACCCTCGAAGTACAGCTTCAGCAGGGGGACACTGTTCAATTGTCTGTAGATGAGAGAGTGTGGGTGCTGAACCTACAGGAAGAATAACATGTACAGAGGTCATACCTTTGTCCAGCAAACTAAACTCCTTTATCCCGCAATGTAAACTGCACATAAATATTCTCTCATAAGAAATTAAGCCATGGCTAAATCTGGTAGGCTACATTTGATGTTCTCAAGTGCTCGTGTTAACTAATGTGGATGGTCCCTTCTTGAATACATACAACTACATAATAAAAAACACAACTTTCTCTCTGACATACATGCTTTTTCTCTAACTCCAAGGCCTATGTGTCATGATTTTCTTGCTACAAGTAGTTGGTCATTTTTGTATTCAAATCAAACAAGCCAGCTATTTTTCAACCATTTAAAACATTTTTAAACAAACACTCATAAATACCTCAAGATGAAGCAGGATGGCATTGCGCATTCTCGCTTTCCAGCGCTGGGAACGGCATCTTTCCTCACAGGATTTGGTTTTCTGCAGCTGGTTCCACTGCCATAAGGCACACAGTATTGCAATCTTCATAGCCTGTACCTCAATATCTCCGTCGTGGTTGAGATATAAATCAGAGGTGTGCCTGGACCTTATATAGCCTGTCAGTTCCCTCATTATTCGGTAATTGATTAGAAATTCGGTACAGGTGTTTTGTATGAGAAATGTGACTTGATGACCTATCATGTCATTAAGCCTACTAGTTTAAAAAGGTTACTTGTCATACTAATGTTTTAGTGCGGCACAATACAGAAGAGATGCTAGGCCTATGTGTTGAAAATATTCCTACATTCTTGTTATACTATGCCTTGTTGCAAATTGAATTACATGTACACATGTACAATTTCAGCTGATCTAACAGAGATTATAAAATACAGCGCTATGACAAAACACTCGACAGCTGATGCAGCTGTTGCCACGTCATAATTAACGGACGTCGCTTTAAAATGACCGCTCAGAGGAGAAGAGTTCTCATTTCTCTAACCGCCTGCTGCTTCCCCTCCTCTCTCCTCGGTTCCCCTCCTCAGTCCTCCGCTCGCATCTCCTGTGGGCGGGACTAAGTCTCGAGGATAGGAATTGAGGAAAGGAGTCGAGGAGGGGAAATTTGAGTATTGAGAAACCTTAAATGACAAACAGACAAAACAAACACAGACAGGGGGAAAAAGAAGGAGGAAGTACTGCAGATCCTCACATCCTGATATGACTGAGGATTTGGAGAAGCCAGTAACTGCTGCTGAACTCTCCGTTGCTATTACATTGATACAAGGCGGAAAATCTCCGGGGCCGGACGGTTATCCAGAAGAAGTTTCAACAGAAATTAGCCCCTGTTTTGATAGATATGTTTACTGAATCTTTTAATTCTACTAGTTTACCCCCAACGCTTAATCAGGCCTCTATCTCCCTCATTTTAAAAAGGAATAAGGATCCCCTTGCATGCACCTCCTTCCAACCAATCAGCTTGTTAAATGTGGATTTTAAATTACTGTCTAAAATGCTCGCTCTACGTTTGGAAACCGTGTTACCAACCATTATCTCTCCCGATCAAACCGGCTTCATCACAAATAGGCATTCATTTTTTAACTTAAGACGACTTTTTAACACAATCTGCCAGCCTTCCGCAAATTCTGTACCTGAAGCTGTGATATCTTTAGATGCAGAAAAGGCATTTGATCGTGTGGAGGTATCTTTTTCATACCTTGGAGAAATGTGGCTTTGAAAAGAACTTTACCTCATGGGTGAAGCTATTGTACTCCTCTCCCCTAGCCTCAGTGAGAACGAATAGTACGCACTCTGAATATTTCCCTCTCCACCGCTCCACCAGGCAGGGTTGTCCCTTGAGCCCTCTCTTATTTGCCTTAGCTATTGAGCCCCTCTCCATCGCTCTTCGCTGTGACCCCCGCATTAGAGGTATTTTCAGAAATGGGGTAGAACAGAGAGCTTCTCTTTACGCGGATGACCTTCTTTTTTATGTCTCTAATTTATCTGTGTCTGTCCCTGCAGCTCTCTCTATCCTTAGCTCATTTGGCGCTGTATCCGGTGGTCTTGGTGATCCAGGTGACCGATACATTTAAAGATCTTTATAAAGCTAATTTTGCCCCCCTTCTGTCCCGCGTACAGGAAGACTTCGACCGCTGGTCAGTGTTAAATCTGTCTCTGGTTGCCCGAGTTAACTCTATAAAGATGAATATACTCCCCACATTTCTATATTTATTTCAATGTGTGCCCATTTTCCTCCCTCAAACTTTTTTTCGTAAAACTGACACTATTATTTCTAACTTTATTTGGAACAAGAAAACCCCAAGGATACGGAAGCAATTTTTACAGAGACCAAAGGCGCGGGGTGGACTTGCTCTGCCGAATTTGAGGTTCTATTATTGGGCTACAAATCTGAGAATAATACAGTCCTGGCTGCAGTCTGACCCACAGCACTCTCCGCCTGTTTGGCTTGAAATGGAGGCTGCTTCCTGTAGTCCAGTATCTCTTTCAGCATTGGCTCACTCTCTCATTAAGACCCCCTCCTCTGCTTACACTAAAAATGTAATTGTCAAAGCAACCTTGAACATTTAGAATCAGTTCAGACGTTTCTTTTATCTCCAAACATACTCTACACTAGCCCCTTTAACTGCAAACCATGTTTTTCCTCCATCCTTAGTAGATGGCGCATTTATATTTGGTTTGACCAAGGCATTAAAACATTCAAAGACCTTTATATTCACAACACATTTGCCACTTTCCAACAGTTATCTGATACATTTGCACTACCTAAGCAACATTTCTTCAGGTATCTACAGATTTGCAGTTTTGTTAAGAATAGATTTCCTCAGTTTCCTAATCACCCAACTGATTCGCCGCTAGACACACTCCTTAGGCCGTTACCTACTCTGAAGGGAATGATGACGTGTATTTACGCTGAGATTTATTCTCTTCGTTTGGGCACCCTGAACTCCATTAAATCTCTTTGGGAAACAGATCTTGGGGAGGAGATTTCAGAAGAACTTTGGGAAAGAGCCCTTGTAGCCAAGCACCGGCGAGTCACGCACACATGTTCTGGTCTTGTCCGGTCTTACACTCTTATTGGACTGACATCTTTAGATCACTGTCAGAAATTACTGGAAAACCGGTCGCTCCTAATGCCATGACCGCACTGTTTGGTGTAACCCCACCCACACGGCCACTCTCTTCTCTGGAGACTGCCTACATAGCCTTTGTTACCTTACTAGCCAGACGCCTGATATTGCTCATGTCGAAGTCTCCAACATCCCCTTCACACACCTCTTGGTTAAAAGAAGTCCTAAATTCAGCCAAACTCGAGAAAATAAGGTGCATACTGAGGGGCTCCCTGGGGAAAGATGTGGAACCCCTTCTACAAGTATATACGGGAGCTGGACATGCCGGATGTCTCTGTAAAATAAGTACATATATTATATATGTATAGGTGGACCTGCGGTGTTAAACTGTGATTAGTGGGCGGCTGACTGACCAACAAGTGCTAGGTTTTTATTTTATTTGATATATTTGGTCTTTTTGTTCCATGTATACACATTGATCTCTACAGATGTAGCGATTCATTTCAGACAGTTTGAAACGCGAGGGCCGTGATTGGTACGTGATCTGCCCTCGCTCAAGGGAAAACCTCCAGCTTGACTTGAGACCGCCCCCGTGATAGATAAATGTAATTATAATGAAACCAGCTGCAATGGATCATTGATCCACCAGGGGGTGCAGTGGGGTTCCACACTGGAGCTCAATGTGAAATAAAGTGATGCCAGTATGCTGGATGTACAGCGGAACTTTGTTAAGATCCATATGTCACGGATATCATACTACTGTGCTAAATAAGAGACATGTAATCATTTACAAAACATCACCATGTTGTTATTTAACAAAATAATTTTGTTATTCGAAAAAACGAACGGGAGGAAATGCAACCCGGCTCTTTATTTTTAATCCTAATTTAATCATCATCTTCACCACGATAATTTATGTTTATGTTCGCCGAATTGACATGAAATCACTGACACATATGAATATACTGTATTCAACTTCATTAAAACGTTATTAACGTGCCTAAACTCAGTAATTCACCAAAAATATGTATATTTTAATGGAGCTCCGTCGGTCGATCAGGATCCCAAAGTGTAGCGGAGGGATCCTCATCTGGATGAAGGGTGTTATTTTCCCCATAAGGAACAAGTCGCTGCAAATTATCCCGCTTATTACATGGCCACATTCTCAACAAAGTAACGACATGACTCCCAATATTAATTGAAATGCTTTTATGGATTTAGAAAATGTTTTTATTGATTTAAAAAATAGTTGTATGTATTGATTTAAATTGACATGCATCCGCCAAGAAAAATCGTCCGTTGTTAACGTTTTTAAACAGTCTGAATGAAACGGCAGCTCTCAGCTGTGTATTTACACAACTAATGGCCCATCAACCACAGCTCTCTCCCCCCCTCCCCCCCTGATCTTTCTTCTCCAGCAGCTAAATTAACAGTAGGTTACTCTGAGTGACCAAAGGCTGTATGTGACAAGCTTACAGTTAGTGACGTAACAACACCATAAAAGCTGGTGGGTTGAAAGCAATACGGGAGGTAAAAATAACTACAGTAATTGTGACTTATTTATTGTGGCTTTTATATTTTTAGGTATAAAATGTTATGTAATTCAGGCTTATAGTTCACCTTTCTCTAAAAGCCTTCAACAATGACAATATTCATTGTAATTTAATAAATCCTTCCAACACACATTGTAAAAAATAGCCTACTGTAAGTTAAGAAATCATTTCAATATGTACATCTTCTGATGTAACAACAATAACATTATAAATAGTAACATAGCTGAACATGGTATTGCACATTTAGCTTTGACTGTTACTGACCTGAGATGTTTTTATTACATGAATTAAGGTGACTGAGGCTTTTTAACATACAGGGATGCAAACTCATCAGGGATGAAAAAGGTGACAAGGATCCGAGCCCCCGGCTCCCCCACCCCAGGGAATAACAGAGGATTTTAGCAGTCAGAACAACTAAAGCAGCAGTGTTAATAATAACAGAAACGCCAAAGAGTCACATCTAATAGAAATATATAAAAGCATTTATTTTAAATTGTGGAGCAGTCAGTTTATAATTTTGGCAGCACTGTTGAGCATTTTGAAAATGTATTTTCGTGCCTCTGTGCAAGGCTTAAGTCTTTTTATCTTTATAGCCACATGGTGTAAAGTAACTAAGTTCATAAACTCAACAAGTACTATACTTGGGCACAATTTTGAGATACTTGTACTTTATTTAAGTATTTCAATGTTTTGCTACTTTGTTCTTCTACTCCACTACAGTTCAGAGGTACATGTTGTACTTTGACTCCACTACATGTATTTAATACCTTTAGTTACTTCACAGATCTGGATTAATTAAGTGAAATATAATCAAGTGTTAAATCAGACTTTAGTTCCACCTGGAGTAAATCCACAAGCTACCCTGCAGTATACAAAGTCATTCAAACTAGCTGCACCTTTACCA
Organism: Notothenia rossii; assembly: GCF_949606895.1. Taxonomy (NCBI): domain Eukaryota; kingdom Metazoa; phylum Chordata; class Actinopteri; order Perciformes; family Nototheniidae; genus Notothenia; species Notothenia rossii. The sequence goes on along the minus strand of NC_136903.1, from coordinate 49,236,139 downwards.
GCTTTGAGAACACTTTCATGATCAATCATTATAAAACATATCATAATCTATTATTCTGAAATGGACCAATCTGCACAATGACTACTTTTACTGTCGCTACTTTCACTATATTTTGATGATAATACTTTTCTACTTTTACTTGAGGAACATTTTTAATGCAGGACTTTTACTGTAACAGAGTATTCCTACACTCTGGGACTATTACTTTTACTCAAGTACAAGACCTGAGTACTTCTACTTTTACTCAAGTACAAGACCTGAGTACTTCTACTTTTACTCTAGTACAAGATCTGTGTGCTTCTACTTTTACTCAAGTACAAGATCTGAGTACTTCTACTTTTACTCAAGTACAAGACCTGAGTACTTCTACTTTTACTCAAGTACAAGATCTGAGTACTTCTACTTTTACTCAAGTACAATATATATATACTTATACCACCTCTGTTTATAGCCTATGAAAAATACTATTAGAAATAGAAGGCTAAAGCTAACGTTAGCAGATAGTGACAATGTATGCTAGCTAGCTAGCTCAACGATTCCTTAAATAATATTGCCACAGAAAAACTCACGCACTGCCGCTCCGACAGGGAGCTCTGCTCTGAACACCTGAACGGCCCGTTCTAACAGCTGTTCACCAGCGGTCCAGTCTGTGCCACAGTGACTCCGGACGCACAGTTAATATTAACGAACGCACCCGTAGGTAATGTAGCTGCTGAAGCTAGACCATCATCTCGGAGCAGCAGAGCCTTATTATACATCCATGAGCAGAGCCGACAGGCAGGAAGACTCGAGCACACAGCTCGTACTTCATTATAATATATAAAAAAAGAACACCATGCGTGTCATGATGGCACTTAACAGCTCACGGCCGCAGATTACTCCGGGTCCCAGCACCCCCCATACTAGGGTGGCCATCCGTCCGGTTTTAGGTCGGACAGTCCGGTTTTCAATGTCTGTGTCCGTCTGCCGGCGCAGCCTTGAGCCGGACGCTCATTTGTCCTCCTTTTGAGGTGATCCCCATTTTATACTTTTAGGGTATAAAAAAAAAATAGACAATTATACAAAGAAATACAAAAAATAAGTTATGTGTAAGTATATATCCCTGTAAGACTTGTGGTCTTACAAATTATTGGCTGAATGTGATGTCAAATAAATATCTTGTATTTCATTGGTTAATAAACGTAAACAATTAGCCATGTGCTTCTTGACGTCACGTTCACGGCGTGGCACAGAGTGACGTTAGCGCTAGCAGACTAGCTCATGAGCCAACTCCGCCTAGTTAGCGGTAGGTTAAACCGCAGAAATGCCGAAACGAAAGACTTCATTTAATCCTGAATGGTCGAAAGAGCATGGATTCCTCACAAAAAGCCGAAAGGACGACTTCCATGCTTTTTGCACGTTGTGTCGTTGCGATGTGGAGGTAAGTAGCAAAGGAAAAGGTGCTGTCGACAGACATACTAACACAGATAAGCACAAAAGCAACGATCAAAGCGCAGGTGCCTCTTCACTTTTATCGTTTTTCCGTGAAGCTTCATCGCCTCAAGATGACAAAATCTCCGCAGCAGAACTTTGTAAAGTTTATCATGCCGTCAAGCATCACCAGTCATACAGGAGTGTAGACTGTGGAATAAAAGTTGATCGCACAATCTACAACGACTCATCAATAGCAAAAGGGATGACCTGTGGAAAAACAAAAGCCAAAGCTTTGTGCGAAAATATCCTAGCACCCTACTCTGTCCAGACGCATGTGGATTACATAAAAGAAAATGAACTGCATTATTCAGTGGCAAGTGATGCATCAAACAAAGGTACGATCAAGTGTTTCCCCATTGTACTGAGATATTTTCACTTTGAGGAGGGCGTGCAACATGCACTGTTGGATTTTTACAGTGATAGCAACGAAAAGTCGGAAGCTATAACAAATCAGCTGCTATCTAAACTGGAGATGTCTGGACTAGATGTGAAAAAAATGTCAGCATATGCAGCAGACAACGCCAGCGTTAACTATGGAAAACACAACAGTGTTTATCAGAAACTGAAACAGGCTCAAAAAGACGTGCTCGCTGCAAACTGTTAAGCCCATATTCTGCACAATGCAACAAGATATGCAGCAAGCAACTTGGATATTGACATTGAAAATGTTGTGCTTAAGGTGTATAGCCATTTTAGCATCTCAGCTAGCAGAACGGCGCAGTTGAAGGAATTCTGCGAGTTTGTGGAAGTGGAGGAATGCAATCTGCTGCGGCACGTTGTCACGCGATGGTTGTCTCTGCTGCCATCTATTGACAGAATCCTGAAGTGTTGGAGACCCCTGACCAGCTACTTTCAGAGTCTAGGTGAGGAGGAATGCTCCAAGATTTTGTGGAAATGCTTTGGAGAGGATGGCAACGAAGTATCTGAGATGTATTTTCTCTTCCTCAGTCACATTCTGAAAGTGTTTTCAGACTGCATTGAAGCACTTGAGGCCAAATCATTCAGCATAACCTCTGTGTTTAAGGTAATGACTGAACTGAAAGGGAAACTTGAGAGAAGGTTAAAGGACACATTTTTTGGCTTTGCTGTGAACAACAAACTCAAGCAGCTAACCCCTGATCTGGCTAAGAAATGTGAGGCTGATTTTCTTGTTTTCTATGAAAGAGCCAAGAAATACGTGAGTGAAAGGTATGACTTCTCTGAGAACAGCTTTCATAGTAAAGTGTCAAAGCTTGGCCTCACAACTGCTGTGTCCTATGGAGAATACAGTGATGCAGTCCAAGCCTGCAGCCTGAAAGACATTGACATGGATGGACTCTATGAGGAATATGGCATGGTGGAAGCTATTCTCAGCTCTTCAGAAATGGAAGGATGCCACAGTGAGGAGCGGTATCTGAAACTGTTTTCCAAAGCAGAAGTCCCACTTGTGAATCTGAGGAAGATCAGCGCCTACAACCTTCTCCATCCCATGTAGCAATGCACATACAGAACGTGTGTTCTCAATGATGACCTCAGCATGGAGAAATGAGAGAAATCGTCTGGATGTGGACAGTGTCAAGGCAGAGCTGCAAATTTGTGTCAACTTCACATTTGAGTGCACAGACATGTACCAGAGACTCCTTACAAACAAAAAACTCTTGGAAGCAGCCAGTAAAGGGCAAAAGTATCGTAAATAGACATTCAACTTGTGGTTAGTACACTAGAGTCTTATTGTGTTTTGAGTGTGAAGGATTCAGTGAAGCCAGGATAAAAACTAAAAGATAATCCCAAAGTGTCCTCCTTTTTGGTGTTATGGAAATGGCCACCCTACCCCATACCCCAAAAATATTTGTATTACAGATCTACATGAATCACACAAACGACTTATTTTGGATTCAAAACGGCGAATTTCGCCGAAAAGTGACAAGTTTGCATCACTGAACATAGACAGAGCACAACTGAAACATAACATCTGAGATGTAACAACATAATACACTTTTCGGGGATGCTTGGGATGTGAGGAGTGAGGGACACGGCTTAGAACGGGCGTGTCGCCTGGCAGGACAGGAGAGTGTGTGCACCAGTCTGCCTTGATCTATGAATTCATGTCCGTGACACTCACTGCTAACCACAGCTGTTTTATAGAAGGAAATTCCTTCACTTCATGAAAGTGTTTTAACCACACACACCTCTACACACACATGACGGGTGTTATTTTCCCCATAAGGAACAAGTCGCTGCAAATTATCCCGCTTATTACACGGCCACATTCTCAACAAAGTAACGACATGACTCCCAATATTAATTGAAATGCTTTTATGGATTTAGAAAATGTTTTTATTGATTTAAAAAATAGTTGTATGTATTGATTTAAAAAATAGTTGTATGTATTGATTTAAATTGACATTCATCCGCTAAGAAAAATAGTCCGTTGTTACAGTTTTTTTAAACAGTCTGAATGAAACGGCAGCTCTTAGCTGTGTATTTAACTAATGGCCCATCAACCACAGCTCTCTCCCCCCCTCCCCCCTTGATCTTTCTTCTCCAGCAGCTAAATTAACGGTAGGTTACTCTGAGTGACAAGCTTAAAATTAGACACAACACTGTCATTGCAAGTGACCCTCAGTTAGTTGACTTTTATGTTCAACTGCTAAATTTGTTACTGATAAAAAAGGGCTTCTACTGTACCTAATTACCTTAACACTAGAACCGCCAGAGGTTTTTGTATAGGCCTACCTAAACCCGTCAAATCCCGCTATTAGAATGTAATTTTTAACAACATAGGGTGCTACATAACACACTTTCAGGAAAAGTCACGGACTGGGAGACTTTAATATTTTATTGAAAAAAAGTTACATTGCACACACACAACACACATCACACAAATTGACCCGATTGGCGGTTCTAGTGTTAAATAAACTCACTAATTAATGAAACCAGTTCAATACGCATTATTCTTATTCTTATCATTCTTTATGAGCGCAAAAATAGTCTTAAAATGAGATCTGTTTTTTAAATGAAATCTGACGGCAGGCAGTTAGCTCTGATCACCTATGATAAATGCGCCGCACCTAATCGCTGGCCATTCAGCCACAGACACTGTTCGAAATGGGGCGGAGCTAGGGGGAGCTTGGCTCCCCCGAAGAGGGAGGGAGCTCCCCTGAAGGCCGACTTTGAGATAAATAGGGGGAGCCCAAAACAATCGTGCATATTTGTGTCACACAGATTAGAAATGTTGAGTTTCTGTAAATAACAGTTCTTGAAATAAATAATAGTTATTGTTCATTACAGTTTCTGAATATTTGTTTTATATTTGTGAATATGTCTGGGTGTTGCCATCTGTACGTGGCGGCGCTGCATTCTTACTTACGTTGCTATGGTTATGGCGGTGATGCCGGCGCGGTATTTGAAATGTTCATATTGATATTTTTTTAACTCTGGCTTTGTAATAAAAAAATATGGCAAAACGAAAACAGCCAAGCGTCACAGCTTTTGGATTCACAAGCAAAGAAGCGAAGGAGTCTAAAAATGACAACGTGAACGGAAAACAACTTTTAGTTGGCCGGCTGTAAGTGGCGTTAGGGTCGAGCTTGACAGCTCCACACCGAGGGAGAGGCCTGCCGATGCGGAGCCTGAAGAGGTTTCAACAACGGCCACATCCGCCGGCATAGTGACACCGTCTGTATTAGTAGAAGAGTGTTTTTATAGCAATTGATCGCATCCGTGCTGCTGCGCCAGTCAACAGAGCGTGCGTGTGACATATTTAGTAGCAGGATGTGCTCTGAAAAATAGGGCTCCCCGAAAGCAAATGGGTAATTCGAAAACTGACAGAGCTCCCTCTATACAAATCCAACTGTAGAGGGTGTGAAAGCACCTATTGTTTTAAATAATGGTCGGAATTTGACCTGTGAGCCTTCTGAATTACCGTGGGACAGCACATTCTAAACTAAAATGTTCAATCAATAAAGTAACATCTTATCTTATCTTAATAATATCTTCATATTAATAATAATAATAAATCATACAGTATGTGTCCGAAAGGGAGCAGGAGGAAGCAAACACAAAAATATACTGCATATTAAAGCAAACGATTGTAAAGGTTAAAGTATGAGCATAACAAATACAAAGTGTAATGTAAACATTTACATTATGATTATTTAATATATAAAGACTATATATTATTGAATTACAAGATTAGATATACTTTAGTTGATCTAAAATATTGATGTGTTCAAATGCTCTTCAAAACACAACTGAAAGTCCATGAAACTTGTCTTTCTGTATTTGTGAATGAAGCGCCATCTCCTGGTTAAAACCTGAAATTGAAAATCTGGCAACGCCCTCTTGGAAAATAGTGGGAGGGCTTAACATTCCTCTATACTGGTCTTTGGCAGGTCGTAGGCAGGAAGCTGTAAACTGGAGTCCGAAATTCAGTGCTAAATCTGTACCTTTGCATTATGGTATTAATAATGGACTTTAGATTTTGAGTTTTTTGTTGTTGTTATTTTTTGTCCTGTTGCATTCCATTTTTTGTTTTGTTTTATTTTATTTTTTTTGTCTTTGTTTTTATCCTGTCGGACTCAAATCACACTGTTGTCATCCTAACTTGTTTGCCAACTGCTATTGCGTTGTCTGTCTGGCTGTTTGTTGATAAAAAAAAAATAAAAAATGGGAAAGAAGAATTTATATTCTATTACCGATTACTCTAATATAAACAAACTCAGATTTTCTTCCAGGAATTACAGACAATGTTTTTTCCCTGTGGGAAAGGCAGGCATAACCATTTTAAAGGACCTGTTTGAAGAGTGTAGAATGTTGTCTCTTGATCGGCTAAAATGGTATATACTAGCCAAACACACATTTTTAGGTTCCTATGCGTAAGAAGTTTTGTTCAGAATCAAACAGGGTATATATTTAATCTGGAATCATCACCCACTGAACGCTTCTTTAATAAAATTCATTTCAGTTTATAGTGGAAAACCACACTTTAGAATTAAGCAGCAGTTCACTATAGGAGTGATGGGAGTGAGGCACTGATGATCCTCTCAGCAGTGTTCACTAGGAGTGACGGGAGTGAGGCACCGATGATCCTCGCAGCCAGGGGTCTGCAACCTTTTTGACCAAAAGAGCCATTTTGCCCCCTTTTCCACAAATAGTTTTTGTCTGGAGTCGCAAAACATATTTGATAGCTTATAAAGTTGTATATATTGTTACATCAGACAAAAACTACAGTTTTTTTGTTTTTATTATGTATTACATTATAGAAAACTGTTTACCTCTAATAATAAACAAATAACTCTTATAAGGAGAATTTTAAAAAATACACAGGCCTACTTTAAAATAAATCAACACAGCACTTGGGGAGTCCTCTGCACATTTGAAGAAAGTTAAAATAATTAAAATGGGCCCACTTTGAATTAAATAAAACATATAGCTGCACCCTAAAAAGAGTTAAAGGTGGGGTATGTAATTTTGGAGACACCAGCTTGAGTGCGCTAGAATTTGAAAGTACACAACCAGAAACGATCTGCCTCTTCCTTCAGACTTCCTTACAGAGCCCCTCCTCCAACACACACGAACGTGCACATGACCAATGAGGGCACGAGATAAGTTTGTGCACAGATGGAAGGCTGACAGGCAGGTAGGGCATCCAGTTATTTTAGCCGGGCCGGCTCAGATGATTGGTCGTGCTTTTTACCGTACTTCGGCTTCTACAGATGACATTTTTGTATGTATTAATTGTCAAAACATTTAATATATTCATTGCTATCGGGACGTTAAGAGCATTCCATGGAATATAACAAAAAGTGTTTCTGAAATAAATTACATACCCCACCCCAGTGTTGGGACTAACCAACTACTTACTTACTGTTACTGTAACGCAACTACTTTTTGCTGTAACTAATAGCGTTACTAGTTACCTATTCCCATTAAGTAACGCCGTTATAGTTACTGTGATTTGAATGGGTGCGTTACTGCGTTACATTATGTGATGGAACTGAACCGAATCTCCCTGCGGATGTAATTTACAGGCGAATACAGCGATGTCTTCTCACAGCACCATGGAAAAGTGAAAGTAACCAGAGAGGAGTGATGATTGGTTAACGTGGGGTAACATTTCAGGGTAAGCCAATCAGAGACAGAGTTTGGCGGGTCTTGCCTTATGAGGAAATACACACACACGAACACTTGCAAATGCTAACACACACACACACACACACACACACACACGCACACGCACACACACACACACACACACACACACACACACACACACACACACACACACACAATGGCAGATGCAAGTATCAGCGAGAGCAGCAACGCATTTGCAACTTGGAAATATTAGCACTATTTTCAATTTGTGGGGATAAAGGACGCAAAAAATCTTACGGTAAAATGTAAACTTTGTGCAGGACAGAAAGCATGGTCCACATCGAAAAACAGCAATGCCAATCTCCTGAAGAACCTAAGTAATGTACATGGCGCTATAAAACTAGTCGCCAAAGACCCCACCGTCTCAACCATCGGCAGTGACCCAGATGGAGCAACACCAACAGCCAAAAAAAGTTTTTTTTAAATCGCCACATGTCACCCAGAGTCAACTAAACAGATTGATTGCCAGGTATGTTGTTGAGGACATGCTGTCCATCGCAACGGTCGAGTCTGTTGCCTTCAGAGAACTAGTCAGCAAAAAACAACACAAAAACTTGTATTTTTATTTTTATTATTTTTAAAGTAAAGTCACTTGTTACTAGTTACTTTTATAATGTAGTAACTAATAAAGTAACTAGTTACTTTTTGAGAGCAGTAACTATAACTATTAGTAGTTACTTTTTAAAAGTAACTTGCCCAACACTGCCTTTAACTGATTGAATTATGACTGAAGATCGTCAGCTGTCTTCCTCTCCCTTGTTGTTCCTCAATACGTAAAGGCTGCAGCACCTTTGACAACTTCTCTCCACATATCAAAGATACCGGTAAACCAGCATCGTTTGCTGTGAAAGCAGATAACTCTGTCCACGCAGAATTAAACCCTCTGTGTTCCTCCCATACTTTTCTTTTCTTTGATTTATCCATAGTTCGCTCATCGAGCGGGGGGTCAGGTTATTCGCCTGCAAGAAAAGGCGCTGGTGCGGGACCGTAGCAGGATGTGACGCATATTTTAGTTGGACTAATTTTAAAAAATGTACGTGTCACAGTATCACCTCAAAATACAAGATACAAAACATTTTCAACCGTGCAACAAAATCTAAATAGTCCTCTAAATATTTTTATTTTATTTCCTTCTTATTTTTGTCTAAGCTCAAGGGAGCCAGAGTAGAGGGCTTAAAGAGCCACGGGTTGCCGACCCCTGCTCTAAGCAGTGTTCACTATGGGAGTGATGGGAGTGAGGCACCGATGATCCTCTCAGCAGTGTTCACAATTCACTGCACGGTCTTGCGGTTGGATGCTGTGCAGCTTCTACACCATGGGGGGGCTCCTGCTTTCTTCAGTTTGCGCACGAAGTAGAGGCGCTGCTGGGCTTTCTTGGTGATATTTGGTTAAAAAGAAACCAATGGTGCTCTAGGATGAGATTCAGGTGATAAGGTGGGGGGGGGGGGGGGTAACCTTGGTTGGTTATTGGCTAATGGTTACACGAGACAAAAAATCGTTATGACATCATAAAGTGGCCAAAATCTGATCAGCTCATTTTCAGACAGGTTTTTATAGAAATGGATCAGGACAAAAAGAGAGAGAATCTTTGTTCCTGAAACTTTCAGAGTCTCTTTCCACAGAGGGGACACATGTTGATGTAGAAGAGACAGGAAGAAGAGGGGACACATGTTGATGTAGAAGAGACATGAAGAAGAGGGGACACATGTTGATGTAGAAGAGACATGAAGAAGAGGGGACACATGCTGATGTAGAAGAGACATGAAGAAGAAGGGACACATGCTGATGTAGAAGAGACATGAAGAAGAGGGGACACATACTGATGTAGAAGAGACATGAAGAAGAGGGGACACATGTTGATGTAGAAGAGACATGGAGAAGAAGGGACACATGTTGATGTAGAAGAGACATGAAGAAGAGGGGACACATGGTGATGTAGAAGAGACATGAAAAAGTGTTTTTTGCACAATTGGTGAGATTTAACATTTTTGTCACATGTTTCTACTTACAAATACTGTAAATGTAATTTAGGAGAAGCCCTTACAGACATACTGAATTATGGTAAATACATGAATTTTGTTTGGCCCTCTAGAATACCAAACCATGTCATGAAGTAAACTTTCTTGCCTCTCATAGCAGCTTGCTCCACTGTTTCCTGTCAGTGTGTCATTGCTGCATGATAACAGCTCAACTATATGTGCCGCAGACACCACTCCTTAGCTATGACCCTCACTATCTCAGGCACTATCTCCCGGAACTGTTTACGGCTTGCTCTTTATTACCTTTACTGACAACAGTAAACATTGCTGCTGACTTTATAAGTGCAATCTATGTTAACGGGAAACTGTTAGAGATGACCTTCACACAGTTTGTTTGTCTTAATCTAAACAACTGAATATCGGTTGGGGAATACACCCCTAAAGCACATGTCCTCACATGTTTTTTAGGATTTCAAGAAGCATATAGAACAAACAATGGATGTATTTCATGAACATTTATCCATGCTGAAAGTAGATTTAGATGTGTTAGGAGTGAGATAGAGATTATTATGTAATATATGCACCCAATGAAGCATTGCATGAAGTCTGTTGATGATCAGAAGCTGTTGTTGGGGCTGCATAAACGTTTGTTTATTTTTGTTTTGTAGGCAGACCAGGCAGGCCTCAGAGAGCTAAACTTGGGCCTGCGACCATAGAAAATCCACAGCGGAGGTTTGTGTCGTAGCCTACTATGCAGTGTATTTTGTATATCTCTCAGTAGCCAACGATATGTGAGTCGGTTGGCTCGGACATAAACTCCGTAATAAATGTAGTCTACATTTCATAAGAGGTGTAAAACCTGAGAGCATTTTAAATCGCATTTGAACTAAATGCTTATATCATCTGTAGTTGTATTTGTATTGTTGACTTATTATGTGAACGAGGCAATATAGAGAAGGTTAAGCTGTCATTATTAGGCTGTTATGTACTGTTGGAGTGGTGAGCAGGCCTATCATTTTTGGATAGTTGTTGAGTTCGGTGGTCCGTAAGCGTTTTTTTATTGGTTAAAGAGCAACTTCCAGGTTAAAGACACCTGTGAATAAATGTGTAGGAAAATTATGAATACACTAGATTTTCAAAAACATATACAGAAATATACACTACAGTGGCATCTGGCGTCGTTTTTGTAAGAAATGTTCACTTCCGCATAAAAAAGCCTCGGCACGTTACCTCCCGTGTGTGACGTAACACGGGGGACACAAGGGGGAGAGCGGCCGGTGTAAAGTATTAATAAACATGGATCCCAATGCTAGTTTCGAAACAGAAGACACAGAAGAAGTTGAACATGAATATTCAAATACATATGACGGACCACAACCTTATAATTATGAGCCTGCTAGGCGTCCAAGAGACCAGGAGCAGCCAAGGTATAGAAGAAACAATGGCCATCGGAGAGAAATTGAGCTGTGGTGTGAGGAGAACCAGTGGAGAACTGGGCAGCTATCTTGGTGAGTGACCGGCGTTAGCTACAGAATGTTAGCTAACGTCACATCACAACATTGTGAAGTTAGCTATCATATATCAGGCTATAACTAAAGTAGCATTGCTAATATAGTAACGTTACTGGCAGTACTGTTGATACTGATCCATAACAGAAACTAATGCGCAAGTATCAGCCGTATCTCGCGTTACCTAATGCAACTCCACACTACGGTGCTGTGTACCGGAGGAGAGACGCGAGATACGGCTGATACTTGACGATCTGGCGGAGAAAGGTTGTGGAGCCTCCGTTGATTTGCCGTTGTAAATGGCTTGATGGAAAGCAGGTGTGTAGTCGGGGAGGGTGCACAGCTGATTGCAGCAGGTGAGTGGAGGTTGAGCCGGGAGCCAGGAGTGACAGCCACCACGCACACACAAACAACACAGACAGGGGGAAACAAACAAACACTAAGGAGACGGCTGGAGCAGTACAGCCACCACAGCGTTACCTAATGCAACTCCACATTACGTCTTACGGTGCCGTGTACCGGAGGGGAGAGAGAGAGAGAGCAGCGAAGGGGGGGGGGGAGAGATGTAATACGGTTTCCTGATAAAGCTGTGGAGAGTATGTGCTGCAGGGAGGTGGATGCACAACGCACCCAGGAACAAACACTAGCTCTGGTCCTTTTCCCGTGAGGGAAACTGTGGACTCGATGTCCTGACAGGCTGGTATTTGTACAACCTGCACAAACACAATACTGCAGCAGGATTACAAATGGTGAAATACAATGTAAAAATACCGAAAAATACCAGCTCACTAAAACACAACCACTCAACTCAACGCAACTACTAACTATACCCGAGAGCGGAGATGTTTACCCTTTGTGATGTAATATGACGCGTTTGACGTATGACCTTAAAAAAAAGCAGTTTTTAAGAGCAGAGCTCAAAATTGCTCCTTTCCCTCTGAATTCCTGCCCTTACAGATGTAGCGATTCATTTCAGACAGTTTGAAACGCGAGGGCCGTGATTGGTACGTGATCTGCCCTCGCTCAAGGGAAAACCTCCAGTTTGACTTGAGACTGCCCCCGTGATAGATAAATGTAATTATAATGAAGCCAGCTGCAATGGATCATTGATCCACCAGGGGGTGCAGTGGGGTTCCACACTGGAGCTCATGTGAAATAAAGTGAGATACAGTATGCTGGATGTACAGCGGAACTTTGTTAAGATCCATATGTCACGGATATCATACTCTGTGCTAAATAAGAGACATGTAATCATTTACAAAACATCACCATGTTGTTATTTAACTAAATAATTTTGTTATTCGAACAAAACGAAAGGGAGGAAATGCAGCCCGGCTCTCGATTTTTAATCCTAATTTAATCATCATCTTCACCACGATCATTTATGTTTATGTTCGCCGAATTGACATGAAATCACTGACACATATGAATATACTGTATTCAACTTCATTAAAACGTTATTAATGTGCCTAAACTCAGTAATTCACCAAAAATATGTATATTTTAATGGAGCTTCGTCGGTCGATCAGGATCCCAAAGTGTAGCGGAGGGATCTTCATCTGGATGAAGGGTGTTATTTTCCCCATAAGGAACAAGTCGCTGCAAATTATCCCACTTATTACATGGCCACATTCTCAACAAAGTAACGACATGACTCCCAATATTAATTGAAATGCTTTTATGGATTTAGAAAATGTTTTTATTGATTTAAAAAATAGTTGTATGTATTGATTTAAATTGAGATGCATCCGCTAAGAAAAATAGTCCGTTGTTACCGTTTTTTTAACAGTCTGAATGAAACGGCAGCTCTCAGCTGTGTATTTACACAACTAATGGCCCATCAACCACAGCTCTCTCCCCCCCTCCCCCCTTGATCTTTCTTCTCCAGCAGCTAAATTAACAGTAGGTTACTCTGAGTGACCAAAGACTGTATGTGACAAGCTTACAGTTAGTGACGTAACAACACCATAAAAGCTGGTGGGTTGAAAGCAATACGGGAGGTAAAAATAACTAGAATAATTGTGATTTATTTATTGTGGCTTTTATGTTTTTAGGTATAAAATGTTATGTAATTCAGGCTTATAGTTCACCCTTCTGTAAAAGCCTTCAACAATGACAATATTCATTGTAATTTAATAAATCTTTCCAACACACATTGTAAAAAATAGCCTACTGTAAGTTAAGAAATCATTTCAATATGTACATCTTCTGATGTAACAACAATAACATTATAAATAGTAACATAGCTGAACATGGTATTGCACATTTAGCTTTGACTGTTACTGACCTGAGATGTTTTTATTACATGAATTAAGGTGACTGAGGCTTTTTAACATACAGGGATGCAAACTCATCAGGTATGAAAAAGGTGACAAGGATCCGAGCCCCCGGCTCCCCCACCCCAGGGAATAACAGAGGATTTTAGCAGTCAGAACAACTAAAGCAGCAGTGTTAATAATAACAGAAACGCCAAAGAGTCACATCTAATAGAAATATATAAAAGCATTTATTTTAAATTGTGTAGCAGTCAGTTTATAATTTTGGCAGCACTGTTGAGCATTTTGAAAATGTATTTTCATGCCTCTGTGCAAGGTTTAAGTCTTTTTATCTTTATAGCCACATGGTGTAAAGTAACTAAGTTCCTAAACTCAACAAGTACTATACTTGGGCACAATTTTGAGATACTTGTACTTTATTTAAGTATTTCAATGTTTTGCTACTTTGTTCTTCTACTACACAAGAGTTCAGAGGTACATGCTGTACTTTTCCTCCACTCCATGTATGTAATACCTTTAGTTACTTTACAGATGTGGATGAATGATGTGAAATATAATCAACTGTTAATTCCGACTTTAGTTCCACCTGGAGTAAATCCACAAGCTACCCTGCAGTATACAAAGTCATTCAAACTAGCTGCACCTTTACCAGCTTTGAGAACACTTTCATGATCAATCATTATAAAACATATCATATCTATTATTCTGAAATGGACCAATCTGAACAATGACTACTTTTACTGTCGCAACTTTCACTATATTTTGATGATAATACTTTTCTACTTTTACTTGAGGGACATTTTGAATGCAGGACTTTTACTGTAACAGAGTATTCCTACACTCTGGGACTATTACTTGCACTCAAGTACAATATCTGAGTACTTCTACTTTTACTCAAGTACAAGACCTGAGTACTTCTACTTTTACTCAAGTACAAGATCTATGTGCTTCTACTTTTACTCAAGTACAAGACCTGAGTGCTTCTACTTTTACTCAAGTACAAGATTTGAGTACTTCTACTTTTACTCTAGTACAAGATCTGTGTGCTTCTACTTTTACTCAAGTACAAGATTTGAGTACTTCTACTTTTACTCTAGTACAAGATCTGTGTGCTTCTACTTTTACTCAAGTACAAGATCTGAGTACTTCTACTTTTACTCTAGTACAAGATCTGTGTGCTTCTACTTTTACTCAAGTACAAGACCTGAGTACTTCTACTTTTACTCAAGTACAAGATCTGAGTACTTCTACTTTTACTCAAGTACAATATATATATACTTATACCACCTCTGTTTATAGCCTATGAAAAAAACTATTAGAAATAGAAGGCTAAAGCTAACGTTAGCAGATAGTGACAATGTATGCTAGCTAGCTAGCTCAACGATTCCTTAAATAATATTGCCTCTCAGTTCACATCACGCTCTGCCGCTCCAACAGGGAGCTCTGCTCTGACACCGGAACGGCCCGTTCTAACAGCTGTTCACCAGCGGTCCAGTCTTTGCCACAGTGACTCCGGACGCAGAAGTTAATATTAACGAACGCACCCGTAGGCAGTGCTTAATTTGTAAATCATAAGGTGCCGGAACGCAAAGTACATATGACAGCTCAGGGATGACGAGACGCGTACAGGTCCCGGAACGTATACAGAAAAGGTGCTGAAAACAACATGAAAATGTCCACTTGCAACGCTGTGGGACTTACAAGCCTCAATTTCAAATAGTATCCATGGTATAAATGTTATGACGATAATTTATAATTTTTTTTATAGGCTAGTAAGCACAACATAGGCCCACATCACCACAGGTAGGACTTCAGTATACAGCCAGCAATTAATTTCTCAACAGGTTTAACGTGTAAAAAAAATATTTATTAGGCCTATTCAAAGATTGGCACGGCGGCCTATTAATAGACAGTATGTTTGCTCACCATATTTAGTTGTTTAAAACACCCCACATCACGAGCATGTCCGGATTGTCCTCTATCTCTTTTTTTCTGCTTTTACTGCGTGTGTCTGTGGCAGTTCTGTGTCCTTTGGCCACCCAGGATCTCACGTACGGGACTGGATTGAATTTAGCCAGGCGGGGTCCAACAAGATTTAGGAAGAGTAAAGATGACATGGTAGATGTGAGCAAAGAGCTACGGTTGGGAGTGCAAATCAAGTTCATTTGAGAAAATCCGCGCTCACATTCAGCACTTGCAATGGGAGAACTGTTGACAGCAACAAGTAACTCCATCAGCTCATCGGGGGTGTCTTTACCATCTGAGTCTCTGTACGTTCTGTAGGCCCGTATGACTGCGCGCGGGTTGGCAATGTTGAAGCGCTGACACAGTGACATGACCTCAGTCTCTCCATACAGCGCACCTGCGTCCTCGGGCCAGTATTGTGCGTAAAGCACCTTCAACTCCTCAATGAACTTGTTATATCCAGTTTTATCTGGCATCCGGCCTCCTTGAGATAACATACGGTCCTCCAAGTTCTTGGCCACAGTTAGAAAAAACTGACCTGTCGCTGGACGTCCCACACTCTTCTACGCTCAATGCGCTCTCCTCTCCTACTGAATCTTCCTGCTGTAAGCCAGCTGATGTCGCGGTTCCGTTCGCCTCTTGCTCCGGCTGTTGTACCGGGCTAGTTGATGCCAGAGTACCCACCCTTTGCTGTTGGTGGTCCACCTGGCTGACGGTAGCTGGCTCCTGTTCCGGCTGGCGGTGAACCTGACCCGCTGCCCGGGCTTGGCTAGCTGTCGGTTAGCTAGCTGGCTAGCTGTTGCGGCGCTAACCTCCTCCTGGTTTTGACCATCAACATGACCGCTGCAGCTGCCCTCGTCGCTGCTTGTGGAGGCTTTTCTGACTCGTTTTGAAGTGTCTATTACCTCTTCCTTCTTTTTGAAGAAAGACAGTAAATGTAACTGTCTTTTTGACATGCTTGCATTGAATCACCGTTTCTTCCTCTCTGCGACGTGCTCCTCATGTGGCGAATTTCAAAAGTGAAAGACGTTTGTCCGTTGGTCCAGCTTTTCAGTGCGTCAACACAGATCTCCGACTCTTTCAAATCTTAATCTTAATAAACGACATGAAATTCTTGGGATATTTTCTGTAAATTAATATCTGCATATTTTATTTCATTTTAACCATTTTTTATTTTTATTTTTTGTGAGAGGTACCGGATCTGCCCAAATAGGTGCCGGAACACAGGGTGGCCAAAATGAAGAGGTGCCGGATCCTGTTCCGGCAGGATCCGGCTCAAATTAACCACTGCCCGTAGGTAATGTAGCTGCTGAAGCTAGACCATCATCTCGGAGCAGCAGAGTCTTATTATACATCCATGAGCAGAGCCGTCAGGCAGGAAGACTCGAGCACACAGCTCGTACTTCATTATAATATATAAAAAAAGAACACCATGCGTGTCATGATGGCACATAACAGCTCACGGCCGCAGATTATTTCGGGTCCCAGCCCCCTCTATACCCCAAAAATATTTGTATTGCAGATCTACATGAATCACACAAACGACTTATTTTGAATTCAAAACGGCGAATTTCGCCGAAAAGTGACAAGTTTGCATCACTGAACATAAACAGAGCACAACTGAAACATAACATCTGAGATGTAACAACATAATACGCTTTTCGGGGATGCTTGGGATGTGAGGAGTGAGGGACACGGCTTAGAACGGGCGTGTCGCCTGCCAGGACAGGAGAGTGTGTGCACCAGTCTGCCTTGATCTATGAATTCATGTCCGTGACACTCACTGCCACCCACAGCTGTTTATAGAAGGAAATTCCTTCACTTCATGAAAGTGTTTTAACCAAACACACCTCTACACACACATGACGGGTGTTATTTTCCCCATAAGGAACAAGTCGCTGCAAATTATCCCGCTTATTACACGGCCACATTCTCAACAAAGTAACGACATGATTCCCAATATTAATTGAAATGCTTTTATGGATCTAGAAAATGTTTTTATTGATTTAAAAAATAGTTGTATGTATTGATTTAAACAATAGTTGTATGTATTGATTTAAATTGACATGCATCCGCTAAGAAAAATAGTCCGTTGTTACAGTTTTTTAAACAGTCTGAATGAAACGGCAGCTCTCAGCTGTGTATTTACACAACTTATGGCCCATCAACCACAGCTCTCTCCCCCCCTCCCCCCTTGATCTTTCTTCTCCAGCAGCTAAATTAACGGTAGGTTACTCTGAGTGACAAGCTTACAGTTAGACACAACACTGTCATTGCAAGTGACCCTCAGTTAGTTGACTTTTATGTTCAACTGCTAAATTCGTTACTGATAAAAAAAGGGCTTCTACTGTACCTAATTACCTTAACACTAGAACCGCCAGAGGTTTTTGTATAGGCCTACCTAAACCCGTCAAATCCCGCTATTAGAATGCAATTTTTAACAACATAGGGTGCTACATAACACACTTTCAGGAAAAGTCACGGACTGGTAGACTTTAATATTTTATTGAAAAAAAGTTACATTGCACACACACAACACACATCACACAAATTGACCCGATTGGCGGTTCTAGTGTTAAATAAACTCACTCATTAATTAAACCAGTTCAATACGCATTATTCTTATTCTTATCATTCTTTATGAGCGCAGAAATAGTCTTAAAATCAGATCTGTTTTTTAAATGAAATCTGACTGCAGGCAGTTAGCTCTGATCACCTATGATAAATGCGCCGCACCTAATCGCTGGCCATTCAGCCACAGACACTGATCGAAATGGGGGGGAGCTAGGGGGAGCTTGGCTCCCCCGAAGAGGGAGGGAGCTCCCCTGAAGGCCGACTTTGAGATAAATAGGGGGAGCCCAAAACAATCGTGCATATTTGTGTCACACAGATTAGAAATATTGAGTGTCTGTAAATAACAGTTCTTGAAATAAATAAAAGTTATTGTTCATTACAGTTTCTGAATATTTGTTTTATATTTGTGAATATGTCTGGGTGTTGCCATCGGTATTTGGCGGCGCTGCATTCTTACTTACGTTGCTATGGTTATGGCGGTGATGCCGGCGCGGTATTTGAAATGTTCATATTGATATTTTTTTAACTCTGGCTTTGTAATAAAAAAATATGGCAAAACGAAAACAGCCAAGCGTCACAGCTTTTGGATTCACAAGCAAAGAAGCGAAGGAGTCTAAAAATGACAACGTGAACGGAAAACAACTTTTAGTTGGCCGGCTGTAAGTGGCGTTAGGGTCGAGCTTGACAGCTCCACACCGAGGGAGAGGCCTGCCGATGCGGAGCCTGAAGAGGCTTCAACAACGGCCACATCCGCCGGCATAGTGACACCGTCTGTATTAGTAGAAGAGTGTTTTTATAGAAATTGATCGCATCCGCGCTGCTGCGCCAGTCAACAGAGCGTGCGTGTGACATATTTAGTAGCAGGATGTGCTCTGAAAAATAGGGCTCCCCGAAAGCAAATGGGTAATTCGAAAACTGACAGAGCTCCCTCTATACAAATCAAACTGTAGAGGGTGTGAAAGCACCTATTGTTTTAAATAATGGTCGGAATTTGACCTGTGAGCCTTCTGAATTACCGTGGGACAGCACATTCTAAACTAAAATGTTCAATCAATAAAGTAACATCTTATCTTATCTTAATAATATCTTCATATTAATAATAATAATAAATCATACAGTATGTGTCCGAAAGTGAGCAGGAGGAAGCAAACACAAACATATACTGCATATTAAAGCAAACGATTGTAAAGGTTAAAGTATGAGCATAACAAATAAAGAAGTGTAATGTAAACATTTACATTATAATTATGATTATTTAATATATAAAGACTATATATTATTGAATTACAAGATTAGATATACTTTAGTTGATCTAAAATATTGATGTGTTCAAATGCTCTTCAAAACACAACTGAAAGTCCAAAAAACTTGTCTTTCTGTATTTGTGAATGAAGCGCCATCTCCTGGTTAAAACCTGAAATTGAAAATCTGGCAACGCCCTCTTGGAAAATAGTGGGAGGGCTTAACATTCCTCTATACTGGTCTTTGGCAGGTGGTAGGCAGGAAGCTGTAAACTGGAGTCTGAAATTCAGTGCTCCATCTGTAGATGTATGTCTCGTAAAACATATCAAATCCTACATTCAATTTTTTTATTGTAATTTTCAAGCAAGTTAAGCATAAATGTAGAAAAAGAAAAAACCTGCAAGATGCTCTTTAAGTGGTCCTTGGTATGAAAAAGTTTGAGAAACACTGCGCTAGTGGATTGTCAACGGGGGAAGCCTCGCTGCTGGGAAATTATACAGATGGCTAGTCTTCCCCTGAAAAATGTCTATGCACACGTTATTATTAATAATATTAAAAAAAGAATTGAATTATTAATTTTTTTAATCATCTCGCGACCCCCACTTTGGGAACCCCTGCTCTAGGACAGGAGTTCCCAAACTTTGCCATACCAAGGACCGCCATATAGCATTATCGTCTGGCGGGGACCCCCCTGTTGAATTTTTTTTTTTAAATGATGAGTACATTATGATGGAGAATATGACAAATTAATCATACAGCTTAATACATTTTCTAAATATATATTTGTATTAATAATCAGTTATTCTTCTAAACATTTTTGGATTTATCTTTTGTTTGTCATTCACTACATTCATTGTGTCTTCTGTTATAAACATTATTAACACAATATTAAACAGTAATATGAACAGTACACATATTTTTAAAGCATTTGTAAAGTTATTTCTGTCTTTATAATATTATACAATTTTGAACAGTAATATGAACAATTAACATATATTTTTAGCATTTTTGAAAGCTACTTATGCCTTCATAGTATTATATATTCAACAGTAATATTAACAATAAACATATTTATATTCATATATGTAAACTTCAATATTTGCTACATCCGTGCTCTCATCCAGCTGCAGAGCAAAATATTCACTAGCTCTCACTTGCTCCAAAAGCTGAGGCAGCTCGCGTTATTGTTAACCGAATATATTCCGCCTATGACGGAATTCTTTTGACAATGACGGGAAAATCTGAAAGCAGTCCGTCATTTTGACGGATTAGAACAAACTCAGAACAGTGCCAACATTTCCCCGCAGCAGGGCTCCGGTGTTATGCCCTTATGTCGTTTCCAGACCTAACTATGCCGTACAAATCATTGAAATGTCTGGGAGTTTATGCTTTACGCTGTGGCGCGCTCCCGCGAGGTGCAGTGGGCATGCACAACACGGCATAACACCGGCGCTAACCCCCCTCCCCCCGTTGACTGCGGTCAACTCAGCCGTCTCTCGCATCTGCTTGGTCAAATGAGCAGCGCTTCATTTTTGAGTGCGCGATTAATAGCGTCTTTACGGTAATCGCTGAGAAGCGGCGCTGACGGTAGTACAAGTGCTTATGCTATATTTGATCAATCAATCAATGATATTTGATGAGGGATAAAATGATTTTTAGCCATAAGTTCTTTGAGTGATCATTTGTCTAACTCCACTCCTGAGTACAATAATGCATGTTTTCTGCCATCTTTGATGAGAGATAAAAGGATTTTTTGCAATAAGTTCTTAATAAAATTGGTACTGTTGGATTCAGTACTACTTGGACGACTACCAAAAGTACAATCAAGTACTTTTAATGTGTACTTTTTTAGGAATACTCGTTTAAACCCCCCCATCCTGAGTACCCTAACCAGAAATCAATTATAAACCCTATGGGAAACAAAAACACATGGCTACAGTAAAAATGCCTGTTTTGGAGTCTTAAAAAGGTGCAGTAGAAGGACTTTAAATGTTGTTAAAGACACGACTATTGTAATTCAGTCAAGAGAACAGACAAGAGAATAAAGGAAAGTGAATTGTTATAATGGGTGATGTAACTTTAATTACAAGACATAATGTGAGGTCATTGGTACTCATACTATATACAGTGATCGTTTTGTGATCCTGGGGAATGAGCCTTGTTCAGGTAAAGTGTGCTGGAGGCTGAAGACGTTGACTGGTCCTGATGGAGAGAGGTTTTGGTCCTGATGGAGCGTGGCCTCCTGCCAGAGGGGAGAGGGGTGGGAGGGGTCGGCCACTTTCTTCCCGCCTCAGGGTCCTGGAGGCGTGTAGGTCATGGAGGGATGGCAGACAGGACCCTCTCCGCAGAGCGGATGACATGCTGCAGCCTGCCCTTATCCTTGGCTGTGGCTGCAGCGTACCAGATGTTGATGTGGGAGGTGAGGATGGACTCGATGATGGAGGTGTAGAAGTTAACCATCATCGTCTTTGGCAGGTTGAATTTCTTCAGCTGCCTCAGGAAGAACATTCTCTGCTGTGCTTTTTTGATGAGGGAGCAGATGTTCTACTCCCACTTGAGTTCCTGGGCGATGATGGTGCCCAGGAAGTGGAAAGACTCCACAGAAGTGACTGGAGTCACACAGAGTGAAGGGGGCGGGTGGGGCTATAGTCCAAGTAGTACTGAATCCAAGAGTACCAATTTCATTAAGAACTTATTGCAAAAAATCATTTTATCTCTCATCAAAGCAACCCTGTCTCCTAAAAATGACGTTCCCAAAGAACTAAACTTCATTCTCAATTACGTTTAGCTAGAAAAGTATTTTCTCCCACATTACGTTCGTTATGAACGTATCTCATACGTTTATTTTCTACATATCTTCTATTTCTTATGAACGTATCTTAAAGATGTTTATTTTCTACATATCTTTGCCATTTATTGTCTTGCTTATAATAATGATAATAGTCATTTATAAATATCATTTTAGAGCACACATTTGAAATCAGTAGGCAAGGCCGTAATTTTGCCAGCTGTTACTCTCATGAGCGAGGCAGAAAATAATAGTTTTAACATGCCAAAAAGCTGCTGTGTCGTTTATTGCACCTCAAACATTAAAACAAATCCAGAGTTACGTGTTTCTGTACTTCCTCTAATAAGAAAGGACATTAACAGAAGATCTCTGTGACGCCATATGTGGTGTTGTTAATGCGATATGTTATCCGAAAAAAAATTCAGTTTAGGATGGCCGAAGACACTACACTACCCATAATCCCCAGCTATCGTTTGGGACTACAGTCACGTTGACAAACCCCGTGATTAATCTTCAAGCTCTGGGATTGGATGTTGAAGTGGCAGTGCGCCAAGGTTACGCCGAGCATCCAGCTCTTTGAAATGGAACGAAACCACGGCAGACTATTCAAAACTGGACTTGAACGCCCCCCCAGAAATACACATGCTGGCTATTGTGTTTCGCAACATGTTCTCTATGGCACGTCTCAACTGGGAATTGTAGTTTTAAAAAACGTTTTTGTTTTTCCCAAAATTAAAGTTGACAGTATTAAACTGTGTACAGCTCTGGAGGTTTAGGCGATAGGAAACACATTGGTGTGTACACATTTAAAACACTTAATTACTAAATGGGTGAAAATCGCAAAAGATTGTGTCCATAATGTGCAGCATTAATATATACCCACATGACAGCTCATTGTTATACTTTGTAATTCTACTCCACTACAATTCAGAGGTTAACGTGGTATTTTTACTCCACTACATTCATTTTAGTTACTTTGCAGATTCTGATTAATGATGTGAAATATAAACAACCCTTAAAGCAGACTTTAGTTACACCTGAATAAAATTCAGATAATGGTGAATGTCAAGTGCCAACAATCAGGAGAGATATTTGATAGTTGGTGCTTGAGAAGACTAAACATTTATCTGCAGATCTCTATAAAGTATATTAATTACTCGTTATTCTCTACTAGTTAATTAAAAACTTTATAAAATTGCTATTTTGCACATCCCTTTCAAGATTTCCAAATGTTTATTGACATATCATATACACAACTACAGTGTAGTTATGCAACAATGCATTGCAAGACATCTATCAATATGTGTGTATACCTCCACCATTAAACTGTCAAATTCTGCACATTTCTTATACTATCTACATACATAAGAGTATAAATAATGTGTATAATATCAGTTAAAATAAGTGCTTCAACATAGTTAACATTGCAGGAAAGCAATATATTAGACGTTAAGTACTTTGTCAGGCTTAATATTTATCCGTAGATAGATACCCCCAAAGCTTTTTTCTTATTTGAAAGAAGACCTTAACCTAAAGTATTTTTAAATGTGTTAATAAAGGTTAATTAGTTTGTCTGTTTTGCACATCCTCATATTAATATCTTTGTACATCCAGCCCTAAACTGTTGTATTGTAGAGATCACTTACAGTATCTTTCTGATTTTTTATATTCTATATTTCTATCATTGACCTTCTACTTTCCCCCTATGAAAGTATGTACTCTTAATATTTTTTTCATCAAATAACATTATTCAACAAAAATAATTCAATAACATGCTTTAACCACTAGGCGGTGCACACAAGGTACACACAGCATACTAATAATAACTTTGTATTATTAGTGTAGGACACTTATGTATGTATAACATCTGAAGATGTGTAGTTTTATTCATGTTTTTACATAATTTTACAGGATATTGCTATACTATTTCTCATGTTTTACTTCTACACATTAATATCTGATTTGTAAAACATCACAGACAGAAAGGTATATCCATCATTTAATGGTAAGCTATTGAAATTGTGATTCCATAGATGTGTCTCCCATCACCCAAATCCCCTGACTATTCTCTCAACTCAGTATTTACATTCTTATATTCAAAGAAAATCAGTAATATCTTTAAAAACTACAAGTCCTTTTCTATCAGCTGTGCACCGTTATCTACCAATTGGATCAAATATAAAAGTCAGCCGAATTACTATTTATACTGCAAGGAGACGTATTTTGTGAAAAGAAATGCAAGATGTTGTTTAATTGTTGATATATTTATGATCCACGTCACATTTTCCGTTTTGGCGACAGTTCTCCTGTTTGTCCAGAAGTCTTCTCATCAGGGCTCTATAACTAAAGAACTACGGCAGATCTGTAATATGTAATGCAGTCGAACCGTGTATTGCAATGCAGTCCAAAGAGAAAAGCAAGAACACTTTTTTTTTTAAAGTTTTCGGATATCATATCGCATTAACATCATATCCCAACATGCATTGCGGCTAAAACATCCAATCAACGAGCTTCAAGGTGAGGATCTTGGGTAATCTGTTCAGTGGGTGGTTTGTATCGCTAAATAAAAACAAGGATAATTGTGTGTTATTGTTGAGTAATAACAGTGTGTTATTTAGAAAAGAATAACAAATTAGAAGGAAAAAAAGATTTTCAAAAATAAAGATTTCAGTATTTTGAGGCTCTGAGCCCCATTTCTTATCCTCACAGACAGCAAAAAAAGTTAGACATTATACGATTTAAAAATAAAAACAAATAAATAAAAAGATAAAACACTGGCATGTGATTTACGTTAGAATAAATAGAATGGTTTTGAATAATATATGAGAGTAAATCTACGTCACTTTACAGCCCCGCCCACTTTTGGGGAAACCAACGCTGTCATTTGAACGGCGATCAAGCCTGAAGCCACAGATCTTCTTTTACTGTCCTTTCTTCTTAGAGGAAGTACAGAAACACGTAACTCTGGATTTATTTTAATGTTTGAGGTGCAATAAACGACACAGCAGCTTCTTGGCATGATAAAACTATTATTTTCTGCCTCGCTCATGAGAGTAACAGCTGGCGAAATTACAGCCTCGTCTACTGATTTCAAATGTGTGCTCTAAATGATATTTATAAATGACTATTATCATTATCATAAGCAAGACAATAAATGGCAAAGATATGTCGAAAATAAACGTATTTGAGATACGTTCATAACGAACGTAACGTGGGAGAAAATACGTTTCTAGCTAAACGTAATTGAGAATGCAGTTTAGTTCTGTGAGAACGTAAAGATAGCAGAATACATTAATGTGTGTACTCAGGACAGGAGTTTAAACGAGTATTACTCAAAAAGTACACAGTAAAAGTACTTGATTGTACTTTTGGTAGTAGTCTCACAGACCGACGGGTAATAATGGATTTTGACGAAAATCTTACGATCCTCTCCGTCAAAATGACGGGCAGCGAAAAAGTCTAGCGCAACCTCTGAGCTGAGCAGATACTCAGTTTCACTCTCAGTAGCGGCAGCTCGATTATGATTGGCTTGATGGGCGGTCGTGTGATTTAAAAAAAAAAAAATGTATATATATATATGAATAAGTAAAAGATATGAAAACATTGGCATAAAAAAAACACTGCTCTAGGAGACATATGGCGCGTTTCCACTGCGTTTTTGGTTGCGTTTCCACTTGGCCTAGTACCGGCTAGCGGGTCCTAATTCACAGTTTTTCTGGCCCCATAGAATTGTGGTTCTAGGGCCAGGAACAACCAGGCTGAGTCGGGCTGAGTATGCTAAACTAGAGAGAGAATAGCTGGCAAGGGGGCTACAACTACAACAAGATGAACATATTTGACCGTGATTTAATTGTAATACACGTTTCAAAATGATGCCGAAGTAACAACATACTGATACCGGTTAGTAAAAACCATGAATTAATGCTTTGACAAGTCTGCAGACAGACGGCAGGCGAAAAACCTTTTAAAATGCGTGTTTTCTAAATAGAGATTGGCTAAGCTAACATTGTAAATGCTCCGACCGTCCACACTCACAACAACGGCCTATACAGACATAAATAAACCAGCGACTGTATTCGCCATGACACAGACAGTCTGTGGTTTGTACTTGTTTAACTTTTGTCTAGTTTCTGAACAGATATTAGGAGCTGTGAGCTCTGAGGGCTAACGGCTGTGTTGTTTTTCTGGGGCTCTCATTGAAGATGACGTCACGGCTCCGCCTACACTGCGTTACTATAGATACTACCCCTTTTCCTAAACTGTAATGGGAATGCGCCATAAAGTGAGCCAGTCGTAACGAGGCCTAGCCATACCGAGCGAGGCCGTGTAGTGGAAATGCGCCATAAGCACCAGGAAGGTCCTGCATTTTACTATCTGACTGAGATGACCACAATCATGTGTTGGAGAAGCCTTTCAGATGCATACAGATGATACCATTACATATAAAAGGACTTTGTCAGTTTCCTCACAGCTGTCATGTCATTAACGTAGCAGGGCTGTTTAAAAACTAATTTTCAGAAAACTGTGTTAGTTTGCATTAAATTTAATTAATTTAAAGAATGAAATTGCAGTACTTAGTGTAGAGGGTGACAGAGCGCAATGTGTTGTGCCCTAAGCTATGATTCTAACCTTTAAGTAAGTGTGTGTTGTCGAGCAACAACATAACACAAAATAACACCAACGTATCCCTTTAGAACAGGGGTGTCAAACTCATTTTAGCTCAGGGGCCACATGGAGGAAAATCTATTCCCAAGTGGGCCGGAGCGGTAAAATCATAGCATAATAACAAAAAAATGACGACAACTTCAGATTGTTTTCTTTGTTTAAGTTTAGTGAACTTTAGTGCAATAACAGTACAAGCACATTTAGACTTGGCGTATCAACAAAAAGCCATACAACAACATTAAGTCATATACTGGGAATGAACAAAATACAAAAACTCTTCTCAAATAACTAATTTGTCATTTTAACATATTAATCCTGTACTAACTCACCAAATGATTGAGACAAATTGAGGTAGAAACTTTTCAAGAGGGTTGAGTTACTTACTTCCTGCCTTGTAGGCTACATTACTTATTGATAAATAAAAGCTGTGCAATGCATGAACAATTTCAACAAACCTAACTTATGAACTGAAGTTACTGTCATTATTACAGTAAATCACACACTGTTCACTTTCTTTCAATCTGCACAGAAGACAATCATTTTTTAGATAACTATATCAGGGTGCAGTGTCTTATGCAGCATTTTAAGTTGGGTTACCCACTGTTGTTTTTGCTCCTGAAACCTGGCATCTTTTAGCTTTCACAAGTGCATCAATATCAGGGGTCAAAGCCTGAGTGGCAGCCAATTTCAGGATGTCATTTAAGTGCTTGTGCGTGAGCCTTGAGCGCAGCTTTGTTTTATTGATGCTCATTACAGAGAAAACTTGCTCACAAATATACGTGGTTCCAAACATGCACAACACTTTTGCAGCAAGGGCTGTCAAGTTGGGGTAACCTGGCAAAAGATACTGATAAAATGTGTCTAAGCCAGCTGCAGCAAATTTCCCCTTCAAATCTGAGTCACACTGCAAGTCTATTATTTCAAGTTGAATGTTGACGGGCAGATCAGAGGCATTCGCGGTGAATGGCGAGCAGAAAACTTTGAAGTCTTTCTCCAGTTCACCAAAAATCTGAAAGCGTTGCTCAAACTCCCGCAATAGTCCTATTAGTTTATCTTTGAACCGCTTCATGTCTGCGACATGTTGGGTATCGCACACATTTTTCAGACAAGGAAAGTGCGCTGCATCACCTCCCGCGAGCTGCGTCTCCCACAATGACAGCTTCAACTTGAACGCACATACGCTGTCATAATACTGCGTTACAACTTTGTTGCGCCCCTGCAGCATTGTGTTCAAGTTATTCAAGTGCTCTGTAACATCCACCATGAACGCAAGATCCTGCATCCATTCTTTGGACTTAAATTCTAACACTGGTCTGCCTTTTTGTTTCATGAATTGTTCAATTTCCTCTCGTAAATCAAAGAAACGCCTCAGCACAATGCCTCGGCTTAACCATCTTACCTCGGTGTGGTAAGGCAGGCCGTAGTTGTGGTCTTTATCTCTGAGAAGGTTGTCAAACTGACGGTGATTCAAGCCTCTTGATCGGATGAAATTAACAGTTTGGATGACCACCTTCATGACGTTATCCATCTTTAATGACTTGCAACACAATGCCTCCTGGTGCAAAATACAGTGAAAAGTCCAAAAATCACGTCCTCCATTTGCAGTCTGCACTTTTTCCCTGAATTTCGTCACAACACCTGCTTTTTTCCCGATCATTGAAGGCGCACCGTCTGTAGCCACGCTGACAGCGCGTGACCAGTCCACTCCGACTCTGTCCAGGGCACCCTCGAGTGTGTTGAAAATATCAGCCGCTGTCGTGGTATCCGTCATCGGCACCAACTCCACAAACTCCTCGGTTACGGTCAAAGTATCATCAACTCCGCGGATGAATATGGCCAGTTGCGCAACATCTGTAATGTCCGTGCTTTCATCAATTGCAACTGAAAACGCAATAAACGACTTAACTTTGCGCTTCAATTGGCTGTCCAAATCCTCCGAAAGATCAGAAATCCTGTGTGCAACTGTGTTTCTTGTCAGGCTGATATTTTCAAAAGCTTGACGCTTTTCAGGGCACACAATCTCTGCAGCTGTCAGCATGCATGTCTTCACAAATTCACCCTCGCTAAATGGTTTTGAAGCCACTGCAATTTCATTAGCAATAAGGTAGCTGGCTTTCACTGCAGCATCGCCGATTTCTCGGCTATGAGTAAACACAGACTGCTGTTTTTTCAGACCCGCCAGCAATTCCTTCACCTTTTCGCTTCTCTGTTTTCCTTTCAAGTTATCATATTTGTCGGCATGTTGAGTCTCATAGTGGCGACGAAGGTTATATTCTTTCAGCACTGAAACGTGCTGCGAACAAACCAAACACACGGGTTTCCCATTCACTTCCGTGAATAAATAGGAGGATGACCATTTTTCTTGGAAAACTCTGCACTCTGTGTCCACTTTTCTCTTTTTTGATAGCGACATTTTGGGGAGTGAGGAAGCCAAGCACGATAGACTGTAAACACAGGATTACTTCCTCAGCCCCGTTATACATAGTTTGCTCGCTTCACATAATTGCTATTGCGACACCCAGTGGACACATTTAGAACAGCAGTTTCTTTCATTGAAAAATTGCAGCTCTTTTTATTTTTTATACTTTCCAAAATCATCTCGCGGGCCGGATTAAACTTGTTCACGGGCCTGATCCGGCCCGCGGGCCGTACGTTTGACACCCCTGCTTTAGAAGCTAGATGCCTCTGGCTCAAGAACAAAACCCTTTCTTGACTTTTAAGACGACAGGACTAAGTGTTTTACACAGTTTATAGCTGTCAGCATAGATACAGATTTGAAATTATTTAGTAAACTTTAACTTTTTCTCTCTTCATACTGTAGTTAATATATTAGTATTACAGTGACCACAACAAACCCTCTTAAATACACCCTCCCCTCCATTCAGGACCAAAAGGTCTGCAGTTATACGTGGTTGGCCTGATAAAACAGTGTAATGTAACACTGAGGGTGCCAAGTTTAATAGATCATATAAGAAATATAGGGTGTCATGTATAAAACATAGCAGCGTAGCATCCACAGTAAATGTACAAGTACAATGTTTGCTATTGGGCCATATGAATAGACTTTGATTGATTGATGATCGAGGAAATATATGCACAACTAAATATATTCTGATTCATAAAAACATTGTATAGCTATTATCTGCAATATCCTTTAAGAAACCCCAAATCAACTTGGCAATGTGCACACATGGACCAGCCTCATATGGCGCCCTCCACATGACCACTTTAACCATAATCAATGCTTTATGTGCCTTTCCAGCGCACGTAATCAAATGGATCGCATACTGGAGAACGGTCACATTACGCTTGATGTAGCTCCTGTAGTGCCAACATATAACGTTATGTGTTCAATGCAACAGTATACAACGGCCTAAATTCTGTAGCCAAATGTGATTAACTTAGGAATAATTTTTTTAGCTAGTGGGATTCTGGGTAACGCAGCATCATGGCCACGACTCTGTCTTGCAACCTGTTATAGCCAGGGGTTGTTGATTCGGAAAATATATTGTGGCAAACTTCTTTGGAACACATTAAAGTATCAAGTCACCTCAAGTCAGAAGGCTCAAGTTAAAGTCCAG
The DNA here is from genome assembly GCF_949606895.1 of Notothenia rossii. Taxonomy (NCBI): domain Eukaryota; kingdom Metazoa; phylum Chordata; class Actinopteri; order Perciformes; family Nototheniidae; genus Notothenia; species Notothenia rossii. The sequence goes on along the minus strand of NC_136903.1, from coordinate 49,205,953 downwards.
TCCAGAGTCATTGGTGTTCATGTCCAAGTTGAGTTGCAAGTGTTTTGTGATTTTGTCAAGTCGAGTCAAGTCATAAAATGTGTGACTCGAGTCTGACTCGAGTCCAGGTCACGGGGCTCGACTCCACACCTTTGGTAGTAAGTGATCGGCAGGTCCAGGAGAGTCCTACCTACACATATAATATAATATTTTATTGTGTCTTTAGTAGGGATGTTTGTAGCCTTTATTTAACCAGGTGAAAGCCCCTTGAGATCAAAAGATCTCTTTTTCAAGGGTGACCTGCAGGACATTAGTTACACATGTAACATAAAAAACAACAGCACAACAATAAGGATGACATACAACATAATGTACAGGGTACAGTTTACAAACTCTATTTACAGTGACAGGTACCATGAGTATCAAACAGCATGTCACTCAGCCGAGTTTTAAAATGATGCAGGGGAACCAAAGTGCTCCATTTTAAACATGTTTGCAGACTGTTCCAAGTTAGTGGAGCTGCACAACTAAAAGCTTTCTTCCCTAAGACAGTCCTAGCACTTGGCACATTTAATAAAACAACATCATGAGATCTCAGGCAATAAGTACTTTCAATTCGTCGAGAGATCAGAGCAGATATAAAAAGGTAGTTTACCCAACATGGCTTTGTAAATGAACATGTACCAATGACTGAGCCTCCGTACAGTTAGTGATGGCAGACCTGCCTTGGCATACAGGGTGCAGTGATGAGTAAGTGCTTTACAGTTAGTAACAAATCTCAGAGCACTGTGATAGGCGGCATCTAACTTTTCCAGGCAATGGGCAGGTGCATTCATATAGATCAAATCACCATAGTCCAGCACAGTTAAAAAGGTCATAGTGACTAGCCTTTTCCTGGCTTCAAATTAGAAACAGGACTTGTTTCTGAAAAAGAAACCTAGTCTAACCCTCAGCTTTTTAAGCAGATTAATGACCTGAAGTTTAAAAGTAAGACAATCATCAAACCAGATACCTAGATATTTATAACAGGTAACCACTTCAAGTCCTTGTCCTTGCATTGTAACAATATCCAAAGCAGTGTCTGTAGTCTTTTTAGCTTTAGAAAAGAGCATTACATTGGTTTTATCAACATTTAAAAGAAGCTTAAGCTCAGAGAGCTGAGTCTGAATAATGTTAAAAACAGCCTGTAATTTAACACAAGCCTCCTGAATGGAGGGACCTGCACAGTACATCACGGTATCATCTGCATAAAAATGTAAAGTAGCTTCATCCAAATTTTCACCTAAACTGTTGATATATATAGAGAATAAAAGTGGACCTAAAACAGAACCTTGAGGAACACCATTAGGATAATGGTCAGGCAGGCAGTAACTCAGTCCGTAGAGGCTTGTGACTTGGCAGTCACTGGTCCAAGTCCCTTAAAGCACCAACATTTACATTGTGTGTACTGGTAGCGGTGTCAAATCCCCTCTCAGGCAGTGCTGGGTGTCCTTGAGCACGGCACCAAGATAGCCCCAGCTGCTCAGGCGTGAAACAGCCCCTTCACTTTGACACCTCTCCATTAAAGCATGTGTTGTGCATGTGTGTATTTGAACTGTTTGAGCGTGTGTGTGTGTGTGTGTGCGAGTGTCGTTGTGTGTCGTTTCATTCCACATAGTGGGAGGGAGTGGTGCACATAATCAAAGTGTGAGAGGTTAATAATTCACTTTTGAGAAAGGCGTAATGACTCTGTGTTTATCCAGTGACAATGCACTGAGATCATAGCAGTAAAAAATCCCCCCTCCCCCCTCCTGTGTTTTTCTGGCACAGACCGTGGAGTTTCCAGTAAGCTACGTGATAAACACAGATTCTGGCCTGTGGCCAAATCTACCTGCCAGACAAGTATGTTGACCTAGTAGGTGTGTGTGTGTGTGTGTGTGTGTGTGTGTGTGTGTGTGTGTGTGTGTGTGTGTGTGTGTGTGTGTGTGTGTGTGTGTGTGTGTGTGTGTGTGTGTGTGTGTGTGTGTGTGTGTGTGTGTGTGTGTACTCATGCGGGAGTATTTGTTTAGGGAGTGCTCTACTGAGAATGTTCATTAAGAGGTCTAAGAATGTCAGTGAGAGGACACATCAGATGGCTTGTTGTTGAGAGGACTCTCAATTAAGTTAGATTACCATGAGTGGTCATACATATCAATTATGATTGAATTTTGTTGCACTTCATTAAATGCAGAAAAGAAAGAAAAATAATTTTCTGCCCACAGCTGTGGTCTCTCAGGGCCTTAGTATCTCGTTTCACCTGCTGGTGTATGAAATAATTTGTCTTGCATACATTTCACATACAAAATCACACATCTGCTATCAAAAAAACTCCTTGCACTCAGATCACAGATAAACAGCACCAGAGGAAGGAAGCAGACAATTGGTCACAGTCTGGTTGGTTCACTCTAGAGTTATAGAGAATGTTAAACAAACCAAATGTAATATACAAACAATACAAGAAGAAGGAATAGAAGAAGAAAGATGACAAACTCTATTCATCTTTGGGGGGAAGTTACATTTTCACTCTGTTAATTCACACATTATATGCTAAATAAATAAACTAGGGCTGTCAAGTTAACGCGTTAATAACAAAAACAAATTAACGCCAGTAATTATTTTTAACGCGATTAACGCGTGTGTATTTTTTGTCCTCGGCCGCCCCTTAGTTTCAGAGCGCATCGAGTTTAAAATACCATCTACAAGCTGATGCTGACAGCCCCGCTCCTGCCATCCGCTTGCGGCAGACCACACTTCCACGCTCACCAGTAGGCACCGACTGGCCATCGGGTGGACCGGGAGGGTGTGTGTATGTGTGGCGCGAGAGAGAGACCTTACGTGTATTGTTGTTGTTAGCATCTGGTGCTAGCTAGCTGCGCTAACGGATATAAGGAGCTGTTGAAAACAGAGGAGCGACATTTTGCCGACAACTGCGCCGGTCCGTTGCTCACTGGTGCTAGCATTACTGCTAGTGCTAGCTGTCGGCAGCGGGTGTCTCATCTTCAGATGGTTGCGCATAGCAGATGCATTTGTATTGTACTTCAGTACAGCTGTACACAACTGACACTTCACTGTGGAGTTGGTTACATCTTCGTTGAAGTACTGCCATACATAAGAATGTCGGACGTATTTTGTAGCATTTTGCAGCACCTCGTTTACCTCAATTTTTTTCACGACTAGTTGACTAGGGCCTACAGCGCCGACTAGTGGTAAAGGTAGTCGATTAGTCGACTAGTCGATTAGTTGGTGAAACCCCTAACACACACACACACACACACGCACGCACGCACGCACGCACGCACACACACACACACTTTGTATTGTATTATTGTATTGTATGAGAGAGGTTCCAGGTTGAATTGAAGCGGATATTTGTAATGTTCAGAGAATGTTATGTTTAATATTCATGAGAATATTTGTCATTGATCAAATGATAATAAACAAACATTTGCATAAAGCATATTTGTCCACTCGTATGTTGATAAGAGTATTAAAAACTTGAAAAATATCCCTCTAAGGAACATTTAGAACAGATAAAAAATGTGCGATTAATTTGCGATTAATCGCGATTAACTATTTTAATCGACTGACAGCCCTAGTTATAATAAACATACATACTGTATTTTAAATGGATATACCCGCCTTCTTTCATTTATCTTTCCATTCCCACAACAATATACATAAAGAAATTGCATATTTTGGACATAGTTCGAATGGTGATTAATCATGATTAATTCATTTTTAAGCTGTGATTAATCTGATTAAAAATTGTAATAGTTTGACAGCCCTAAAATAAACAATTAATTAATTCTTTGGAATTACAATAAATGTTGTAGCAACCAGCAGCAACAGGTGTTTTCCAGTCACAACAGTCCATGCAAATTGCTGATTGAAGCGTCCACAGGAAACTTATTTGTGTATTTGAGAGCTGCCAGCTCATTGCTTTCATAACCCTCTGGCATTCTGGCACTACATCTCTTTTTTCTGCAGGACTTGAACACCACACTATTGTTCCAGATCGGCAGATGAAAATGAGAATCACTGGAGACAGGTCTTAATGACAGTCATTGGCACAAGGATATTTTGATTCAACAGACAATCCATCCAGGTGTTATCATTCCCGGTTTTCCACAACAGGCCAGACCTGCTGAACACCAAGCTGAAACCAAAAACCAGAGCCTGCCAGTGTCAGTTGGAATAAACAGACAGAGGTGTGCAAACCACAAAGCCCTGTTGTGCTGCTAAATGTTGCACATATCAAAATGTTACACTGATAAGTGTGTCCATAGTCAGAGGTTCCATACATCTTTCAAGGACCACTAGTAACTGTGCTGTTTTAATGTTATTACACCAGTGGGGCCTTCAAGGTATGCAGAGAATACCCTGAAATACTCAGATAAAACAAACTCCGTCCCGCGGGCCCACCACCTACGGGAAACAGCGATGGGGTCGGGTGCGCTGCCAGAAGGGTGGTAGTGAAAGCAGAGGGTCTCCCCCCCAATGCTTTTATGCTTCTTTCTTTTCTCTATTCTCAACTGGAGTGCAGGTTAAAAAGCACATTTTGTCCGTTTATAACTCAAGACTGTCATCCCCAGTTGTATCCCTTCAGTCCATTTATTGGGACAATAGCCACTTTAGGATGATTCTGTTGAGCCTGTTGGAGCCCTGGTTTTCACAGGACAATTCAGAGTTATACCTATTGGATTCAACACATGAGAGGGTGCATGCAATACATGATGTGCAAGTCAAAAGCATATTCTGACCCAGGTGGTAGATAAAGTATGATTGATTTTAAACAGAAGTGAATGTAGCAGTGCTGTTGGTTTAACTGTCAGCTCCTCCTGTATCCATGCCGAAATGCCTTAAGCACAAATTGTCTTTGCTATGTTTGTGTGGCACAATTTAGATTCAGTTTTCCTATATGAAGCACTACAGCAGAAGTATCTCAGACCCTTTTATAAATACTTTTATACTTTTAAAATACTGTGGCGGCATAGCTCAGTCTGTAGGGACTTGGCTTAAGAACCAGAGCCGGTTCTGTAGAGAGTGGACAGGTAGCTGGAGCGCTGCCAATTCACCTCCTGGGCCCGGCAGAGGAGATGAATATGTATATATTAGAAGTTTTTCAATTCTGAAATTTCCCCTCCTAGACTCTTATCCTCAACACTTAGTCCCGCCCACAGGAGATGCGAGCGGAGGACTGAGGAGGGGAACCGAGGAGAGAGGAGGGGAAGCAGCAGGCGGTTAGAGAAATAAGAACTCCTCTCCTCTGAGCGGTCATTTTAAAGAGACGTCCATTAATGATGACAGGAGGCACAGCAGCCCTCTGTCGGATGGACAGATGTGTTGATGACGACTTATATATTTCCTTTGATTCATTCACAGTGCGGTATAATGAGACAATAACAGGCTACAGATGCGGACACACACACATATATTTATATAAATATATACAATTTCAGAATCAAACAACTATGAGAGCATTCTCATAATAACGTAACACAATCAGAGATTGGATATATCCCCCCCCCCCCCCCTCTCTCTCTGCTTGCTCAAATGGGTAATTGAAATTACGGGCCAGGAGTGATATATATTATACACACTGCTCTGCTTTCTGCACGGACCTCACAGCTGTTCTCTCTGGAAACATCGCAATGAAAGCAGTTTCTAAAATAATATCCAGGGGATGCATGCAGAGCTGTCATTGGCTGAGATAAGTCCGGCCGTGCGTCAAGCCTCCATCGTTCCCGGAAATGCATCCGCGGAGGAGCCGTGGAGGACCCATCAGTGTCTCCTCGGTTAGAGCTCCTCCAGAGAGCTTCCTCGATGCTCGATGCTCGGTCCTCGGTGTGCATTTAGAGAAATGAGATGTCCTTCAACATCCATTTCAGGGTCACAACCGGAGGACAGAGGAGTCGAGGAGGGGAAATTTGAGTATTGAGAAACCTCTATTGTCTTTAGGGTTGCACATGTTTTCAGCTGTGATAACTGTCAACCATGTGATGAGTGCTTTTTAGAGCCACATCTCACCATGTTAACATTTTACAAATTCAGAATCTGACATATCAATTCGTAAGCAAAAGAATAATCTAAACCTCGATTTATTCTATGTATGCAAGTTATCACACATTTGAAGAGATAATGAATGATTTGCATCTTCAGACTTACTACGTACAGTATAACACACAAAAAAATAGCCCTAATGTAATTCATCAACTTGATACATTTCCTGGTGGCATTTATTGCCTAAAATGTTCTGTTTACTAAATGCAAAATTGCCATAAAAAAGACTCTTAGTCAATATAGAGTTTTTATTTAAGAAATCCTGTGATCTGGGTGGTGAATGTAGACTATAAGTTTGACATTCACAATTATCAATGTTCACATTCTTCATGATAAGTACAGCATTAAAAAAATCACAAAACAACAAATACAACGAAACAATATGACATTAATTCATCACTCACCTTAACACAATACAAATCACATACACACAGTGACAGTGTGCAACTGACTGACAAACTGTTTTCATTCATCCAACCTGCTTTCTACATTGTGTAAATAGAAATACACTCTATAATAAGTGATACCAATAGACATGTAGTGCATATCATTTCTGTATTAATGGTGAGTAGCATCACATATTTCACCAGTGCTCTCTGTTCCTGATCTGTCCTTCACCAGTATGACATTCAGAAATCTAAAACTGATTTTACATTTATATGGAAAACCAATGATTCACCCTTTTAAAATAAAAGTAATATCAGAAAAAGGACATTATATATGTTAGTGCCTCAAAACAGTCAAAAACTCCCATATGCTTAAACACAATTCATAGTGACAGACCAGGGTGAGTCCTGCACCACTAAAGAAGAGTGAATTCTGTTCTTTTGTAATAACTTTTTCATCTTTTAGTGACTTACAGAAACTCACAAGTGTCCATACGATATTACTTTTCGTTACTATGTACAGTTTTTACACTGGAGATCAAAAAGACAAAATAGGTACAATATTAAAATTGGTTCATAAAACCTACTACAGCCAAAAACGATGGCTTACATTTTCTGCAACACCTTCCTTTTGAGAGGAAGTGAGTGTCTTAAACATCAAGGGCAGCTACTCAGTTTATCTTCAGACAGGCCACACAGATATTATATCTGGAACAACTGCTCTGATTGTAGCTACCGCCCAACGATTGGGCCTCACATGCCCATTCCCATCTCCTCCATCTTCCAGCCGTTGGAGTTTTTTCCAAATTTGTAAACAAGCCTCCGGCCGTCGACTCGCTCGAGGATCTCTCTTTTATAGTAATACCTGAAGGGGAAGATGATCAGTTATTGCCAATTAAACACATTAAGTATCCAGATCTAAATTGATTGTTAGGAAATACTTATGTGAAAAGTAGCTGTGGGTCTCATTAACAAGATGGTTCTTCTAGTTAGACCAGGATTAAAGGGGACAATTTAAAAGTTCAGGGTCGATCAATAAGTCACAGATAATATTACTGAGCCTGTCAAAACCGTTTGGGGGATCTGACAAATGAGTTATCTTGAGTGCTTTGTTCATATAAAGTATAGCAGTGAAGCTTTAGGATGTAACCTCACAAGCTTCAATGGTCTTTTATGTTCCAACATCTTATTTATACAGCTCTAAATGTTGAGTGTTTTATGACTCTTCTTCTTTACCACATATTAATGGTGGACCCTTTGACATGCAGGGAGATACAATGCAAAGCTGCTGGAACAGCTGTAGTTTCCCATCAGCTGCTTCATGAACTCACCTCATGGCCCGGCTGAGTTTCTCGTACGTCATGCTGCTGTTCTTTTTCTTCTGGCCCCACATCTGGGCCACAGCCTCGGACTTCAGGAACTTAAAGACACCCTCCCGGCGGTCCTCCCACTTCATCAGGCCCTGGTTCCTCTCGGGGTGGATCAGAATGTCCCTGATGAACTCCCATAGGTGAGTTCCACGGGGCGCTGCAGACAGTTAGCAAAATGAGCTCAATGTGTGTTTGTGTGTGCATTGATGTCAAGCAGAAGCATGCAAGCTAAACAGATATGCATGTGCAGCCTGATAAAGATGCAAAGCAGAATCCATGAAACAGCTCAGCAGAGTTCAAATACTGACGCCTTTTGAGCAGTGTTTTACATGTAGCCTTACCGTGTTGTTTCTTTTTGTGATTCTCATAAATGCTGCAGCTGTGCTCTCTGCTGACTTTGGGAGGTCTCCCCCGGGGCCGCTTCAGTCGAGACTCTCCTTTTTCCGTTTTGATGTGGTTCTCTGTCAACACAACAGTATATTGTCGGACGTTAACCTTAGAGTTTGTTGAATCCAAAGAACCATTTGAGATGTTCTGCATACTCACTTGAAATCAGAGGGTAGGAGAACTCTGGGTCGGATTCTCCAGACTCCTGTGAGCTGAGACTTGAGAAGTCAAACATGCCACCTAAACAGAGCAGAGGCATGGTTCAGATACACAGCCTCTTAAGACACTGAGAGACAGAAGATTTGACATGAAGAGGATGCAGTACTGACTGTTGGAGGAGGAGCTGAGCTCGCTGTCAGACTGGTTATCAGACAGGTCCTCCAGTGGCCCCATGCTCAGACTAGTCAGTTCATAATCATCCCTGTAGTCCAAGTCCCTTTTGCTAATGGCTCCTTCAGCTGTTGGTGGTAAGTCACAGCATTAGCCCTATCATGTTCACACTCTATGGATCTTATGCTTCTATGCAACATCACTATACAAAATGTACCTTGGCCAATTCTAATGGTGCTGAGCAAAGGATAGTTGAGGTTGTCCAGGAAGTGGTCCAGCAGTTGGCAGGTCTCGCTCAGCTCCGGTCCTGACAGGCTGTGCAGCTCTGCAAGAAGAAGGAAATGAGGAGAAGAAACCTTTTAGCCATACCATTCATCCAGGGGAAGAAAAGTACAACACAACATATGCATGTCTGATTTTATATGGACACACAACTGGCAAATGTGGCATTCATTTTGTACTTATGAATCTTGACACTGTAATTGAGGTCCAGCACCGAAAATAAAATGATTTTTTCAATTACATATTAATATATTTAACCTCTGCCCTTTTTTTAAATCATTCCAACATGGCGGATGTAGTTTACCATATTTGGTCTTGTGTTCTTGCAGACTCTGGTGCAGTTGGAGGCCGAGCTGTGGGCCGAAAACCCCGATCAGCTGCTCCCTGCTCATCTGGCAGAGAGCAGGCCCGTCCATGTTGCAGAGAGCCAGGCTTAGGGTGCTTGCATCAACCTTGGTGCTCTCCACGTGGTCGCTGATCCATTCCAGAACATGTTCTGCTGTCCAGCAGTGAGGGCTGACCTGCCTGTACCACTGGCCTGCAGACACAAAGCCAATTACTTCATATTCTAGTATGGAGAGTTGGTTTACAAAATGATTCCTCCACAATGTATTTGCACAGGCCATCATTGAGCTTTAGTAGCTTTTAAAGACACTAAGACAAAGGTTAAGACACTGTACATTTGAATATAAGATTGATCTTTGCTCATACATCTAATTAACAAAGAACATGTCAAAGCAGGAATCATCACTCTGGATTTGTGTCTGGTCAGACGAACAAAGCTCTAACTGTTTCAACTTTCAGTAGGCAGCCTTCTCTATGTGACGGTTATGCTGAGTTAAACATTGGCTGCCTGGTAAATGATTGAGCCACAGAGTCTTAATGAGGTCAAAGCCCAGCTCAGTGAGAAATAAAGGATCATGTTGACTGTGAGATTAGTCTTCATCTGAAACTGTCCACGAAACTCAGACCGGACGATAAAAGTTAACAAAGCGTTCACAGCCAACACATTACAGTTTCATTCTTTTGGTGTCACACATGTCATCAACCACAATGAGACACAGAGCTGGCTCTCAGCAGCCGCTGGTGGTTCCTCTTACCGCTCATGCTGGAGCTGTAGGCTATACTGCTGATCTGAAGGCTGTTGATGCTGAGGAGCTGCTGCGGCAGGACCTCGAGGGGCCCAGTCTGATACATGGTGAGGTTGGCATTAGTTAGGATGCTGCTCAGGCACTGTGATGACATGGAGACACTGGGAAACATAGAAGAAGGCACATGTTAACACACCACTTTAAAACTAATTTAAAGAGAATCTAATAATAAATGAATGTGTTTATTTTTCTCAAGCTTTTTTAGAAATAATAAAAATCAGCACTGTTTGAAACATGAACACTTACATTTGAATTGATTAGTTAACTGATATATTTTTTACCTGATTAGACCACGAGCCACAATGTGATGCTTAAGAAAAAGTCTCCAGGACTCTGAGTGTTTTAATCTCCAGGTTAGAGCTCCTCGTCCTATGTTTCTGAGGCTAAGATGCTCTTGCTGCTGTTTTTAACCACCTGTTGAGATTTATACTCCTGTGAAGGGGGGTGGATTCAGGTAAGTTCAGGGGAATTCCACCTGAAACGGCCACACCTCCTCCCCCCCCTCCTCCCTGCTTTCATGAGAACTTGATCAACAAAAAAAACCTGCTTTGCTACAAGTCAGGGTTCGATGTATTTGTATTGCTAGACCTGGTCAACTTGTATAGGTTGGCAGTGCGTAGTTAGATCCCTTACATTGAAAACTAAGTAGCATTGCTGAAATCTTGACTCAGAACACATACATGAAAACAGTATGTCAAAACAACGCTGTAGTATTGTTTGCTTCACTCAATGTTATAATGTCACTTATCACTTTGTGCACTGCAACTGTTTTGACCTGACTTATCATGTTAATATATCCATGCCACAGCCACCTTCACTCCAACCAGGAAGGGGGGGGGGGGGGGGGCTGTTTCGGTGTAAATTTTCAGATGGCCATAGTTTCTAAATATAGCAGCAGCGATGACAGCAAACAGCCGGCTATGAGGAAACATGGTTTTTTTCATCACGACCAAGCCTGTGAATAATAAATCATCGTTATCAAGATTGTTGTTGTAACCTGATGTGAAGGCAACCTGCTTAGTCTTTCACAATCAAAGAATACTGAGGAGAGATTTCATTATGAACACAGACTAGGCTAGAAATGGAAGTTCTCATTGTTAGGATACTGGTTGAGTTCTGTCGCAGGAACCTCTGGATCTTGATGCAGCTCACTGATGGTCCCTGGTGGTGAGTGAGCAGAGGCCCAGCCTGCACTACACAGTACAATACCTTTCATTTAGCTGACGCTTTCATCCAAAGTGACTCACCATTACCAATTACAGGGACATTCTCCCTGGAGTAACTAAGGGCTAAGTGCCTTACTCAAGGGCACACTAGTGGTGGTGTTCGAACTCACAACCTTCCGATTTTCAGCCCACCTCACTATTCATTAGACCACCACTATCCCAATACAAAGGAGCTTTATTGGCATGACCACATCTTAAACATAGCATTGCCAAGGCACGCTATAACAAGGTGTTGCATGTGGCACAACAGCAAAACACCTAACACACTGTACAACAACAACATGCAAATCAAATATAAATACACTACACTGATGCTGCTGCTGTAAACAATGAGTGATACAGTACAGGTCAAATCCATCAGTCATTACAGGTACATTAAGCTTCATTTCCTGGTGTTATTATTACAGAATTCTACTTTCAGAATATTAAAAGTAGCTGGAGAGTCAGCAAATCAGTGTCAACTTTTATGTTTTTACTTTATGATTTATTGAGTTATTACATTAATCATAAGGTTTTGAAAATGTAAATGTGTAAATGTTAAATAGCCTAAACCAGAAGAAAAAAAATTAACTAAACATACAAAAACTAAACAAACATCAATCTTAAATTCATAATGCTGTCATGGTTACACAACACGCTCTCACTCCCAACCCGTCACATATTGACGGACGGTCAGGGCCCCTCCCCGTCCAACACACTCTTACTCCATAAACGTCCAGGAGCGAAGTTTGGTCAGGGTCCCCGAGGCGTACAGTTGTGACGCTCCTAGGCTCCTTCAGCTTCATAAAGGGACGCAAATAGCTTTCAACTGATTGCAATGCATTCCCATCTGCGGCGGGATTTGACGCTCATGGAAGCACGGCATTCGTTTGTGTCGGCTGCCCTTAAAGGCAATGTGAGCGTCCATTCCCATTGGATAACGGAGAATTGTACACCCGGAAGTAAGTATTCCCCTTACTGTTGATTAATTTTACAGTGATATCTGCATTACTCATCGACTAAAAAACACCAGATTACCCTTGTTAATTACACAACATTGATTGGTTTATATTGTGTGCAATACTTTTGTATTTTTTCCCATCGATTCGGAGAAACAAATATTTTTTCGGAGTAAAGGATGGCAGAAGACACTACACTACCCAGAATCCCCAGCTATCGTTTACGACTACACCATGTGCTCTGTTTGACAAACCCCGTGATTAGTTCTCAAGGTCGGAGATGAAAAACCTGGGTCGCAGGTTCCTCAACAGTGCATTACAAGACATCTATCAATATATGTCTATACCTCCAGCATTAAACTGTCATATTCTGCACATTTCTTATACTATCTACATACATCTTATAAGAGTATAATACATATGTTTAATATCAGTTAAAATAAGTGCTTAAACATACAGTAGTTAACATTGCAGGAAAGCAATATATTAGTACTTTGTCAGGCTTAATATGTATACCCCCAAAGCTTTTTTCTTATTCAAAATAAGACCTTAACCTAAAGTATTCTTTAATGTTTAAATAAAGCCTTATTAGTTTGTCTGTCTGTGTCTCCTATTAATATCTAATAATAAAAATAATACATTTCAATAACGTGCTTTAACCACCTTTCTATCCCTTTCTATCAGCTGTGCACCGTTATGGTGTGTACATATACCAATATACCGATTGGATCAAATATAAAAGTCAGCCGAATTAGTATTGATACTGCGAGGAGACGTATTGTGTGAAGAAAAATTGAAGATTTTGTTTGATTGCTGATATATTTATGTTCCACGTCACATATTCAGTTTTGGCGGCAGTTCCTCATGTTTGTCCAGAAGTCTTCTCATCAGGGCTCTATAAATAGCGAACTACGACAGATATGTAATATTTAATGCAGCCGAACCGTGTATTACAATGCCATTATGTGATCACCTTCAAAGAGAAAAAGCAAGCAAACTCGGAATAAAGTATTATTTTATTTTTTAAAAATGTTTTCGGATTTCACATCAACAGGAAGTCCGGTTAACTATAATGTCAGTGTGCAACAATACCCCAACCCATAGATCCGCGGGTGAATAATAATCACCACATTACACACATTCCTTCACATTTAAATTTAAATTTACATTAAAGTATTTCGTGAGGCCTTCTAAAATGTTTTTAAATATAATTAGGGTTGTAGTTGAAGAGTTTGTAAATTATTGCATTGCGCAATCGCACAACGGCACGTCCATTAATTCCACAACTACACACATGGATTAACATCGATTTAATACATTAATTTAGCCTTTGTTTCTGCTAAAAGAGGTGTCGACAGGCTGGGGCAACAAGAACATTGGCGAAATCGAGTGTGACTGTTACAAAAATAAATAATTAGGATATTATATTAATACTGACAATAACAACCGACCGTCGGGGTAGCACTTGCCGGTGAGTGGTCTCATGGCGTCTATTATCAACGCTATGGGAGGTCTGTGAAGGTCTATGGGACGCCCTTCCCATTGAAAACTGACTTCTAAGGGGTGACAGGGAGGGGCCCTGACCGTCCGTCAATATGTGACGGGTTGGGAGTGAGAACGTGTTGGGTTACAAGTGTCCATTATGTCCAAAGCATTTATCGGTTCTTCTTTGAGCAGTCGTTTATTTCCTCCATTTAAAACTCATTCCCTCAGTGTGTTGAGAGGGCATTTATTCCATTGTATAAACCTGCTCTTTAGCAGGGAGGCTCAGCCTTACTCCAGTTTCTTATTATTGTCTTCTTGCTTGTGATCAACAAAATCCTGGTTGCATATCATTATCAACTAGACTATTCTTTATACTTCCTATGTGCACCACATTGCACGCCTCAGTTATTCCATATCTCAGAATTCCCCCAAAATGAACATGCACATTCTTCCAAAAATGAATGTAAATAATAACCTTCCTAAAAAGGTGGTTTGCCACTTTATTATCCCTGAAACCGTCAACATGGTTGTTGTGGAATTGCATCAAGATTGCCTTGAGTCCAATTGTATGTCCGTGTCCTTACCTCGGTCACTCGAACATTTCTTTTTTGAGATATAGATAAAAAGTCAAAATGTTCGAATCACTATATCTCGGTCAAATCCTGGAAACTCATGATATGTCCATTATTAGTTACCGTACAAAACGATTTCGCTCACAATGTCTGAAGGTTTAATAATTTAAACGGATTAAAGACCTTTAATCACAGGAAACCTAGCCCAAAATTCTCACTTCCAATTCTAATTGTTCTGTTTCATCACAACAAACCATTCAGTGAATTGAAACTTACTGGATCAAATGAGTCTTGTAGTGCCTTCAATTTCTAAGATTATCAATTAGACACTGGACTGGGATGTCTGCCAAACTCATCTTTTCACTTTGCGCTATATTATTTTGTAAGATTTATTATTAAATGTATTATCTTGGGCTCTGTCCCTGTGTCCTATGATAAGTTATGATTGAGTTATTTACTGTAAATACAGTTTTTAATTATTCCTTATTGGCCACAAAAAATGATGATATGCTTAAAAATCAGTTTTTTCATGTTGTGTGTTTTATGGGTTTTCATTTCTGTAGATTTTACACACATACGTATGGTCTTATGAATTATTATTTGTTATCTCATAGAGCAGTGTCCTTTGGAATGTGCTAAACTTTCAACCAATAATGAAAAGCTAACTTTCAAATGTTTTCCCCAAAATGTCACAATATCACACACACCCTGTGTCCACAGTGTGTTGGAGGAAAAGCTTAGTGAGGAATGTAGCCGTTCAGGTTTCGGCTTTCTGACGAGCACCTGCTTTCATAGCCTGCAGACTAACAGGCAAATTATTTCCTCACTTTGCTGTCTTTTGTCACCACCCTTTATTACTCCATTATACCTGTTGCTACGGGGCTTTCCACGACGTAACAGAGATCAGCCATCATGTGTGCAACGCGTCTGATGTGTGTGTGTGTGTGTGTGTGTGTGTGTGTGTGTGTGTGTGTGTGTGTGTGTGTGTGTGTGTGTGTGTGTGTGTGTGTGTGTGTGTGTGTGTGTGTGTGTGTGTGTGTGTGTGTGTGTGTGCGTGTGTGTGTATGTGTGTGTGTGTTATGTGGTGTGATTTATAATTGCAATAATTAATTCATGCCAACAATTATTGTATCGTGCAATAACAGCTTTTTTTATTATTATTTAGAAAGTCCGCTGCTCACTGGCTCTGAATAGACGTAGAATAGAACGTTTCTCATTTATCTAATTTCCCCTCCTTGACTCCTATCCTCAAGACTTAGTCCCGCCCACAAGAGATGCGAGCGGAGGACTGAGGAGGGGAACCGAGGAGAGAGGAGATGAAGCAGCAGGCGGTTAGAGAAATGAGAACTCCTCTCCTCTGAGCGGTCATTTTAAAGAGACGTCCATTAATTATGACAGGAGGCACAGCAGCCCTCTGTCTGATGGACAGATGTGTTCATGATGACTTATATATTTACTTTTAATTGATTCACAGTGCGGTATAATGAGACAATAACAGGCTACAGATGCAGACATATACACACATATTTATATATATATATATATGTATATAAATATATACAATTTCAGAATCAAACAAGTATGAGAGCACTCTCATAATAACTTAAAATAATAACGTAAAACTATCAGAGACTGGATATAAACTGCTGGATATTATGTAATTAACTGCTTTAATCGCAACGCAATGTTTACAGTGAGAACTGCTGCTGAGGTCCGTGCAGAAAGCATAACAGGGTGTATAATATATTGCTCAATAATATATAACAGATCTACATTACTCTCTGTATTTGTATATAGTTTAGTATGTTAGATATCTACAAACAAAGAGTCGATATTTTTCTAAGACCATTTAGTGCTTTACATAATAAAATACACAACGGCTGTAGCCTGATTATGCTTTAGGAGCTGTAGGTGTGTGTGGTAGGCCTACAGTGTATGCGTGCGTGTGTGTGTGTGTGTGTGTGTGTGTGTGTGTGTGTGTGTGTGTGTGTGTGTGTGTGTGTGTGTGTGTGTGTGTGTGTGTGTGTGTGTGTGTGTGTGTGTGTGTGTGTGTGTGTGTGTGTGTGTGTGTGCTTGCATGTGCGTGTGCGTATATGCGGCAGACAGTTTCCTCTGCCTACTTTTAATAATTGTAAATACAAATCTTGGCCCGTAATTTCATTTCCCCATTGTAGCGACCAGAGAGGGGGGGTATATCCGGTCTCTGATAGTGTTAAGTTATTATAAGAGTGCTCTCATACTTGTTTGATTCTGAAATTGTATATATATGTTTATATAAATATATATATATATATATATATATATATATATATTTATATGTGTGTGTGTTTGTATATGTCCGTGCGAGGGGCCGTGTTGGCCATAATTCATTCTGGTCCTCTCACACATATACATTCTCCTTTTACATACATATATTTTCACTCTCACACACATAAATTCTCCTTTTACATACATATATGTTCACTCTCACACACATACAGTACATTCTCCTTTTACACATATATTTTCACTCTTACACATACATATAATTTCACTCTCACAAACATACATATAATTTCACTCCTACACACGATAAATATATTTTCACTCCTACACACACACACATTCTCCTTTCACATGCATACGTGTACTCACATTGCATTAGGTAAAATAAAGCAGGCAGACATAACAGGAAGAATATGTACCCAATCAAATAGGACACGGTCCATTCAAATGTATCCATGTAAATTACAACCTATAAAAAAGCTTAGATTTTTGTATTTGTTACGTTGTTTACTTTATGTGTTACTTGTTCTGTGTGTGTCAGCCATTAATTCTTTCATGCATGAATTATGAAAGCCTCAGTCAGGATTCTTTTACCAAGTGTCATTATTGCTCTTGGGGCATGAAAAACAAGATTTGAAAAAAAAATGTAATCTAGTTTTTTCAAAGAGATATTTATATGTCCACTCAGCAGTATGTGTTCAGGGTTTGAACTGAAGAGAATTGAACTGAAAAAAGATTTGCAAACTTAAAATTACATTATAATAACATAAGTATATTGATTTACGGCCCAAAAAGATATTGCAGATGAAGTATTTTCAAGAATAACCAGGGCCAGGGGCTAATTTGAGGCCCCACGCACAATTATTTGATGAATGCTAGTGGAGCTTTGCGGCGGCGAAACCGTGCCGCGCCACCCTAATTGCGCAACATAAGCGCATAGGTGCGCTTCAGATGAGGCCCCCCGCCGCAAGGTGTGTCCTCCTCCACAAGGTGAGGCCCCACACAGTCTGCATGATCTGCCTGTAGGGAGGGACGGCCCTGGGTACAGCAGCAGCAGCAGTACCAGTATTCATTGTAGTTTAAATATAGCCAGTGATGCATGACGTCCACTGTAGTGGACAGGTGGTTAATCATGATTTCCTGCAAACATAAAATCAAAACTTTGATCGTTTATGAATTATATGATTCCTTAGTTGTTACTTGATGTCATCACATTCTTTATACCTGCAGGGGACGCTTTCCATAAAAGGTCATTCTACAGAAACGCACACTTTTGGAATAGCAACATGTCTTAAAATGTAGTCAATTGTCCTACATTTAAACTTAAGTTACAATATTGGTTAACCCTTTGACTTTATGAATCCATATAAATGAGAGCTTAATGATAAAAAAAAAAAAATGTACTTTGACTTCAAGAATGCTTGTGCCATCTTTTTGTCACTGGTGTTACCTCATACCTTTAACAATATTAAAGGCTTTTTAGAAATGTTTTTTTCACAATCTATTCTGCACATATAGTCAGAGGTACAGTAGGACAATGATAATGCAAAAAATTAGGAGATTATGTATTTATTTATTTTAATCAGGTTTGTGAAAAGTGTGATTGTGTGACGTTTGCTTATTAACATCATCATATCTTTTCTATAATAATAACAATATTTGAAGGACAGTCATACAAATTTAATGATAGTATCCTTAACATCCTAACTCTTGAATGAAGCAAAGGTCCATTGATATAAAAATAATTTACAAGTCAAATGCTACACTTTTGATTTCATTTGACTAAAAAAAAACACAGTAACACCAGTGACACAATAAAACACCAGTGACACAAAGAATACTAAATATTGTTTTATTCAATATTAATTACTTATTTGAGATAGAAAATTGTGTAATTTAGTACAAAACCAAAGATTATCACTGACATTAATTCAAATAACTTTAACAACAGTTAAAAACACATTTGAACTACTCAGGAAACTACTCAGGAAACCACTCAAATGTCCATTAAAGTACATTCTCAAGCTCATGTGCCATTGGCTGCTACTACTACTATGTTGCTGGACTAAAGGGGGAAACTTAACTTGGAACTGTCCTCTTTATGTCTGTAACCACAGGGGCTTAGTTGTTATCCAGCTGCCCCATGATGAACTCCCAGAGTTCCTGTTCAATCTGAACTGATCGTTTGTTTACTGCCAACGGCTCTGGGATTAGGCACATGATCTGATCATCCCCATACCAGTTCACATCTTCTCTGGGGCTTGGCCAGAAGAATCTATTGATGCTATTCCGGTGCATGCACTTTACTTTAACATTGTGCTTCTCCACCTCTAGGATTATGCCTGGATAGGGCTGGTCATCATATCGCACAACACACCACTGCCCACTGTGGTGGTGTTTGATGACATCTGGTCTGACATCCAGAGCTTTCTCTGCGTGTTCCGTTGCCACTAGGGAAACCTCCTGTAGACTGTGGCATGAGCAATCAAACACCCCTCAGCAGCCTGGCAGAAGCAGCTAATGTCCCTGTATTTCAGGATACCTGGGGAGATGCTAAGGACCTGATGCATCTTCATGGTGCCTTTAACTGTGAAGAGAGGCACTTGGTGTAGACCAGGGGTTTTCAAAGTGTGGGTAGGTGAGCCTCCCCTCAGAGAAAATAAGAACAGCCGTGCCCCCCCTCCCAATTATTATTGCTGTTATTATTATTATTATTATTATTATTATTATTATTGTTGTTGTTGCTATAATGCAGGGGTATTCAATTGCATTTCAAAGAGGTCCAGTAAGAGAAAATGTAATTAAATGCTCTGTTTTTGCTGTCTACCTTCCGCCATTTGAAATTACTCCGACTGTTTCTCTCCTCTTGTCTCGTCTCGGTGTGTGTGTGTTTGAATCTATCGTGCTGACTGCAGCGATTTGATTGGCTGAGTAGCGTCACCTCCTTAAAACATTAAACCATAACTTTTTTAAACCTTTTTATTTTTATGTTTTAAACATATTGTATAAAACTCCCCCACTACTTGGACTATTCCTTGCACCCCTCTAGAATAAGCCCGAATGGTCTCAACCATATTGCATCAGTAACGTGCACTTGTTATTATAACAAGATCGCAAGGACGCTGGTAGCGATCGAAAAATTGAGTGTTGTTCAGTTTGTGTGTTGTGGAACATGCGTGTCCGTGCATGAAAATATACCACACACCCAATTACAATTGCATGTTCAATTCACTACCTTGGAAGTTAATACAGTTGTTAAAGTTGGAACAGCCTGTGGACAGCCGTTCTTCCTTGCATGTCAGTCGCCGACACCTTCTTACAGAGGACAGGCACATCTAGCTGCAGCACGACCCGTATATTTCCGCGCGCCGTGTTCTCAAGACATATTTTTTTTAACATTTTCAACATGGTGGATAAATCCTTATATGCTCCCGGCAACACAGTGAACGTCAACTTTGCCTCCTTATTACACTCACCCCTACTTTAGTGGGAACAATGAGTCTGCGTCTTTGATGCACACAGGAATAAACGCAGATCATACTCTGGCTGCAGCCTTGACCGGTACTTGCTTTTGATCAAGGTCAATGCGGAAAACCTGCACTCACACAGGTAGGTGGAGGTGAAGGGAATGAGCACTTTTACAGCTTTTTTGGCGAGGTGGGGGAACTCGGTCTCCACAGACAGCCACAAGTGGGCAAGTGTCACTTTACTCGTCTTTTTCTCGTTCTTTTGTGTCTCACGCTGCGCCTCCCCTGAAGCTCTCTGGCGCCCCCCAGGGGAGGCGCGCCTCACACTTTGAAAACTGCTGGTGTAGACTTTCATCCTTCTTCTCAACTTCCTCCTCACTCACATAAAAGAGCTTCACCTTCCTTGATTCCTTCAGCTGCTGATAGAAGCTCTTTGCATGAGGTATGTCCTTACCCTGGCAAACCAAGGTGTCAGCTGTTCTCTTCAGTGCACCCCCCACCCCATCTGGTGCACCCTTCCCATGACTTGACTCGAAGAAGTTCCATGTGATCTTTGAGA
This sequence comes from Notothenia rossii, assembly GCF_949606895.1. Classification (NCBI taxonomy): domain Eukaryota; kingdom Metazoa; phylum Chordata; class Actinopteri; order Perciformes; family Nototheniidae; genus Notothenia; species Notothenia rossii. Next base: position 49,185,478 of record NC_136903.1, on the reverse strand, counting down.
ACCCCATCTGGTGTGGTGCAGTGGAAATCATGTAGAAGTTTTTTCGGTTTTTGTACTGGGTGGCAGGGCCATCACTGAAGAGGTGAAGGTGCTGCACACCAGGGTGATGATCTGTAAGCATTTCCAGGATGGGGTCAAGATGAGCCCATACAGCTGGTGGGTCATGCCTTCTGCTGGGGGAGATAGTGCAGAAGGGCATCGTTGGCAGGTCCTTCAGATGTAGGACTCCGGTGTGGAGGGTCACCTTTTGATGTGATCCCCCAAAGTGGACTGACTGGATCTCGTTTGAATATTTACCTGTGTAATTCTCATTAAAATCAATATGGATGAGGCAGTCCTTGGCGGTCAGGTTCTCTCTGAGATTTCTGTAGGCGTTGTATTGCCATCGGATATTGAATATATGTCTCCGAAACTTGAAGAGCCTGTCCTGGAATTGTGCCACAAGTTCATCCTCTTGTATTGGGAAATCTTTCTTTACAGTGATTGTGCTCATCCTCGTCTCTTCGCCTGGTTTGGAGTAGTCCACCTTCTCCTGGCACCACTGTGTCAGAGTTACCACCGTATTTGTTGATTTGGTGAGAGGATAGGTAGTTTGTTTGCAATCCACACATTCACCATAGGCACATAACTTGGAGGTGTTGCAAACAGTGCTGTCTGACATTTCCACAGGGTTTTTGGAGTTTGAGATGCCAAGTCTGTACAGTTTATCAGCCATGAACTGTAAGTTCTCATGGGTTTTACACTGGCACGTCTCCCTGTCTTTCTCATTGGGTGTAACCACCCAAAATGGTCTCTGTCGGCAGAAGAAAGCATAAGAAATATGTTGGAGCTCTGCTACAAATTTCTTATGGAGGTTAAGCAGGGAATCACAAAGTATCCTCCTCTGTTTCTTAACCTTCCTGAGGGTTAATGTGTTCTTCTTCCCTGTGGTCAGTCTGCTGACATCATCCCTGAGATAGAACTGTCTCCCAGTCTCCATCTGTGTTTTGGCCACTTGGACTTGTTTTGGTGTTCTCAAGGTTCGAGACGCACAGCCAATGCTCTTCTTGCAGTATGTCCTGCATCTGTATTTTTTTATCATCTTTTCTGACAGTAGCTGTGCAAGATTCTGTTTGGATTTGGTTTCCTTCAATCCCTTATATTTCTCTCTCAAAAGAGCAAAGTGGAACTTCAGAGCTTTTCTGACTGGAGGGTTGACTTGCTGACCTTGTAGGATTTTCCGTGTTTTTGCTCCTGGGCTGTTCAAATTAGCACACTGTAGACGTGTGTTACGTTTCTTCAACTTTTCACATTTTCGTTTGAAGACAATGAGCTCATCTTTCAGTTTATGAATTTCCCTTTGCTTTCTTTGAGCATCTTTCCTAAGTACTCTCCTCCCTTCTTGTAGTTGTCTGTAAAACAAAACTATTAGCTTAAAAAGATTTCATTTAATTGGTTTCATTTAGGCTCTTGACTGTTTTATTTACACCATCATTTTACCATAGTTTTCACTCATTTCACCCTCAAGTTTGTGTGTGTGTGTGTATACTTGGTTTTCCTACAATATCAGGACCACATGTCCTGGTAATGCTGGAAAACCTGAAAGATGCTACAATATCAGGACGTCCCCATTTTGTACAGGGGTCATTTTCAGGGGTAAGTCCTGATATTTCACTAATACAAAGCTGTGTGGGGGGGTGGGTGGGTGTGTGTCCTTGTAAAGATATTATATGTTGGGATAAAATCACTGTTGTGGGGACTATGGGAAGGTGTGCATGATGTCCTTTCCCTGTAATGTACAGTAGTTACCAATCCTTGTAGGCTATGGTCTGTGACATATTTTACTATTGATCACTGGATTCGTAACATCTCAAGTTCCATATCTACCTTGAAATGCTGGGTTATCTATCTGGAGATGATGGGGGGGTCAATGCTCCTGCTCCTCGCCTTTGCCAGCATCTTGCCTGGCGGACCTGCCATGCCTTGTGTTCACTTCTCTTCTCCCTTGCACTTTTGTCACTTTTTTTTTTTTTTTTTTTTGTCTGAATATCTTTGACATAGCCCCGTTTCCTTTGCTCTAGGTATGCTGCTCTGCGCTCCGGATCTGCATCCCTGCGCTGTCTGTAGATTATCTGCTTTTCAGCTGCAGTTAATTTAGCCATACCTGACCAAAGGAACAATAACAATGACAATAGGAAGTTGTGATCATGAAATGGGTACTAATGAGTTATACTTTATGCATAACAACTTCTTTAAAAGCTTTTTACTAAAGCTTATTTACACAAGATAGTCACTGTTGTTACTGGTCGTCACTGGTGTTACCATGTGGAGCAGTAACACCAGTGACGGTAACACCAGTGACCATTTTCATGAAATGTGTATTTTACAAAATGGCAGCTACAGTACCTCAAACAACATCTTGCTAATCATGCTAAACTCACTAAAATATGTAATTTAATCAATTTGTATTATATATTTTGTACCTTTCTCTTCTTAAAAAATAGGTCATACCAGTGACACTAACTAAATGTCTCGTATGAAATTATGAGATAAATGAGAACATTTCCAAAATTTGAAAAAAGACAGCAGACTGACAACGTACCTTTCTTCACAGTTCTTCAGGAAGTAGAACGTAGGAAGTGATGTCACAAGTCTTTGGATTTTTTCAGAATAGGGATTTTTGTTAAGCGGTAACACCAGTGACATGACACCAGGGGACAGCTATTTCCATTATATTATTTATAATATTTAGTTGCTATTTTATTTTTTTATGTTATCCACTTCATAAATGTGATTGTGGTGTATACATTATTGCATTTAAAATTGGAGAGAAATATATTTGTAAACTCTAAATATGCCCCTAAACCTCAATACATGACATTGGGGACAAGCACTTTTCTTGTATTTGGAATTTCATATAATTGATTAAAAACAAATATTGCCCAATTTTTGGCTCAAATAGGTATAATTGTTCAAAGAACATTTTACATGATTCAAATATATAAATTAAATGTGACTACAAAGTATGTTTAAAGTGTATGCTTTCTGCAAAGGCTGGGGACAGAAAAGTGTGCGTTTCTGTAGAATGACGACTTTGGTCCATGTGGCTTTCTGTCGTCCATCTTAGTTTAGAGACATGTATCATGCACTTAAACTGACTTGGCACTGAGTGGCAGTGTATGGGATGATGCAATAGGGTCCTATGTAGTGGCTGATGGTGCAACTATGCAAAAAAACAAACAATACAAGAAAACACCTTTTGAATAGCTGTCCACTGTAGTGACCTCTATGCATGAAAGGGTGGTAGAAAGAATAGATACACTTGCAAACATGTCAGAAGAACCAGCGCAGAAGAAAATTAACAGTCAATCTAAACTTACATTTAACAACTGGAAGATCCCATCCCTGACATCCACATCTCCGGAGCCTGGACCTTCTTCAATCATAGAAACAGTGAAGCCAGATGAACCCAAAAGCAGCAGCTCTGCGGCCGCAGAGACTGTCAAAACCGCCGCCGCCCCCACCGCCGTCGCTGAACCGAAACAGGCTGGTTCCGACTGCATGGAGGTTTGTTGTCGGGACATTGAGGCGGGTAAAGCTGTACAGCTATCTGTCGAAAAGAATTAGACTGCTCGATTATTTGGGCAGAGAGAAAGGTACTTCAACGCAGAATGGTACACAAACAGAGAGTGGTTAATTATTTGCAAAACCACTAAATGGGCCTTCTGTGAAATATGCAGATTTGCTGCTGTCAAACTGCTTGTAACTTTCTCAAAATGTGGAGATGATAGCTTTGTTAATACCGGAGTTAATAACTGGAAAAAGTGCCCAAGCTTCCTGGACAGCCACGAAAAGTCTAATTTCCACAGAGAATGTATTAAAAAAAAGTGCGCTTTCTTCAGTCAAACACCAGTCAACATACAGCTTTTCAAACAACAGCGTATTGAGCAGGAAAAAAGAAGAGATGGAATGATTGAGCAACTGCGCTGTCTGCAGTTTCTAACCCGACTGGGCCTAGCAATCAGGGGGCATGTGGATAAGGAGAGCAATTTCCAAAAGCTAGTTGAACTCGTAGCTGAGAAAAACACTACTTTGAAAAGCTTCATGCTCACCGGGAAATATGCATCACATGAGACAATTAATGAACTTATAAATCAAATATATCGGGAGTCTCACACCACTATATTAACTGAAATTAAAAGCAATGCAAAACACTATGCAGTTACAGTATTGTGGATGAAACTCGCGATTGCTCCGGGCATGAACAGTTGTCTCTGACTGTACGATGGGGATCAGCTGATTATGTTGTCCATGAAGACTTCATAGTGACTGTCCTAAGACCAGTGTTGGGCAAGTTACTTTTAAAAAGTAACTAGTAATAGTTATAGTTACTGCTCTAAAAAAACTAGTTACTTGATTAGTTACTAAATTATAAAAGTAACTAGTAACAAGTTACTTTACTTTAAAAATACAATAAAAATACAAGTTTTTGTGTTGTTCTGTGGCACAGTAAGAGAAAAGACAACTCCCCACATGTACATTAGTTAGGTGCTTCAAGAGATTGGCATTGCTGTTATTCGATGTGGACAATGCTTTCTGTCCTGCACACAGTTTACATTTGACCGTAAAAATTTTCTTCCTTTATCCCCACAAATTGAAAATAGTGGTTATATCTCCAAGTTGTAAATGCGCTGCTGCTCTCGCTGATACTTGTATCTGCCATTAGGCGCATTCACACCGCAGTACTTTTCCCACAAAGGTTCATGAGAACTTAGTTAATCAGAACTCTTTAGTCCTGATTAACTAAGTACAGGTCGCGTTCACACCGGAATAAGTCCCTGGGGGTGGATTAGGCAAATGAAGCCGCTGACGTCACTTCTTCTTCTTCTGCTTTGGGTTTACTGGCAGGCCGCAAACAACTTCACGGCGTATATTGCCGCCCAAAGTCCCCGGCCGGAAGTCCCCGGTTGTTGGGGACTGGCTTCAGTAGAAGCTGCTGGGACTCCAAGCAGCTTCTACTGAAGCCTTCCGAGTAAATCGCCAGAACGCCGACACCTCCTCATATCCACCGCTGCCATGTTTTATTTTGTGTTGCCATAAGTTAGTCTCTCTGCGTTTCTGCGCTGGGCTAATGCTAATAATGCTAATAAAATGGTGGCTTCACGACACTTTTTTGAGTTTTACGGGGCGTGGCTTGCAATCCGCCCAGCCAATCAGAAATATAGCTCTTTTCTCACAAGAGAGCCGCATGAGAGTCCCTGCTCTCTAGCAGGGACGGAAAAGGGGGTAAAAAGGTTGTCATGAACTAATTTTAGTTCCGGCTCTTTTTGGTGTGAACGCGACATTTCGGAACTATATCGGAACTAAAGTGGGAAAAGTACTCCGGTGTGAACGCGGCTATTGTGTGTGTGTGTGTGCTGGTGGTGAGCGTTGCAGTGTATGTGTGTGTTAGCATTAGCAAGTGTTTGTGTATGTGTATTTTCCCCATAAGGCAAGACCCGCCCAACTCTGTCTCTGATTGGCTTACCCTGAAATGTTACCCCGCGTTAACCAATCATCACTCCTCTTTGGTCACTTTCACTTTTCCATGGTACTGTGAGAGGACATCACTGTATTCGCCTGTAAATTACATCTGCAGGGAGATTCGGTTCAGTTGGATCACAAAATAATGTAACGCAGTAACGCACCCATTTAAATCACAGTAACTATAACGGCGTTACTGAATGAGAATAGGTAACTAGTAACGCTATTAGTTACCGCAAAAGGTAGTTGCGTTACAGTAACGCGTTAGTTTGTAACGCGTTAGTCCCAACACTGCCTAAGACTGACGCAGAATCAATAACCCACTGATAAATTGCGATGTTAACAACCTCATGATAACCTCATATGCTTTAACTTAGGATCATACCTGTGTTTAGTCTAGAAAAAGGTAAATATGTGCATTTTATTATAAAGTTGTGTATATTTACAGACTGTTGCAAAAACTCCACGGAGTTCACTCCGTCACAGAGGGGGAGTGTGTAGGGGTAGGGTGTAGGGCGTGGTTTGGTTTTGGGCCATACACACACATTTTTTTGGCCCCCCCACTTCTAAAATGAATCTGCCGTGCCTGAGTCCAACCACATATTACATTACATGACATGTTACTTGTTAGACGCTTTTATCCAATGCGACTTACATACTCAATACTGTGGACAATCCCCACAGGAGCAATTTGGTGTGAAGTGTCTCAACAACATGCTGACTGCAGTGGGGTTTGAACCTGTGCTCCCCTGATCCGAACACCAACGCACTATCCCACTGCGCCACACGCCTCCCTGTACAGTTCGTGTCCAACACATGTCCTGCTACACATGTGCTACAGCTGCCCTGCTGCTCACTGTTTGTCAAAGTAAATAAATAGTATTTTTATATCAATAATGTACTTTCTATGCCCTGCTTCATAACCAATACTGACATCCAGTGGCATAACCATCGATGGTGCAGCCGGCCAGGGGCCCCCCTTTATATACAGTGGGGCAAAAAAGTATTTAGTCAGCCACCAATTGTGCAAGTTCTCCCACTTAAAAAGATGAAAGAGGCCTGTAATTTTCATCCTAGGTATACCTCAACTATGAGAGACAAAATGAGAAAAAAAAAGAAATCTAGAAAATCACATTGTCTGATTTTTAAAGACTCTATTTGCAAATTATTGTGGAAAATAAATATTTGGTCAATAACAAAAGTTCATCTCAATTCTTTGTTATATACCCTTTGTTGGCAATGACAGAGGTCAAATGTTTTCTATAAGTCTTCACAGGGTTTTCACACACTGTTGCTGGTATTTTGGCCCATTCCTCCATGCAGATCTCCTCTAGAGCAGTGATGTTTTGGGGCTGTTGCTGGGCAATACGGACTTTCAACACCCTCCAAAGATTTTCTATGGGGTTAAGATCTGGAGACTGGCTAGGCCACTCCAGGACCTTGAAATGCTTCTTACAAAGCCACTCCTTCGTTGCCCGGGCGGTCATGCTGAAAGACCCAGCCACGTTTCATCTTCAATGCCCTTGCCGATGGAAGGACGTTGTCACTCAAAATCTCACGATACATGGCCCCATTAATTCTTTCCTTCTTTTTTGATTCCACGGATCAGTCGTCCTGGTCCCTTTGCAGAAAAACAGCCCCAAAGCATGATGTTTCCACCCCCATGTTTCACAGTAGGTATGGTGTTCTTTGGATGCAACTCAGCCTTCTTTCTCCTCCAAACACGTCTAGTTGAGTTTTTACCAAAAAGTTATATTTTGGTTTCATCTGACCATATGACATTCTGCCATTCCTCTTCTGGATCATCTAAATGCTCTCTAGCAAACTTCAGATGGGCCTGGACATGTACTGGCTTAAGCAGGGGGACATGTCTGGCACTGCAGGATTTGAGTCCCTGGCGGCGTAGTGTGTTACTGATGGTAGCCTTTGTTACTTTGGTCCCAGCTCTCTGCAGGTCATTGACTAGGTCCCCCGTGTGGTTCTGGGATTTTTGCTCACCGTTCTTGTGATCATTTAGACCCCACAGGGTGAGATCTTGCGTGGAGCCCCAGATCGAGGGAGATTATCAGTGGTCTTGTATGTCTTCCATTTTCTAATAATTGCTCCCATAGTTGATTTCTTCACACCAAGCTGCTTACCTATTGCAGATTCAGTCTTCCCAGCCTGGTGCAGGTCTACAATTTTGTTTCTGGTGTCCTTTGACAGCTCTTTGGTCTTGGCCATAGTGGAGTTTGGAGTGTGACTGTTTGAGGTTGTGGACAGGTGTCTTTTATACTGATAACGAGTTCAAACAGGTGCCATTAATACAGTTAACAAGTGGAGGACAGAGGAGGCTCTTAAAGAAGAAGTTACAGGTCTTTGAGAGCCAGAAATCTTGTATGTTTGTAGGTGACCAAATACTTATTTTCCACCATAATTTGCAATTAAATTTTTTAAAAATCAGACAATGTGATTTTCTGGATTTTTTTTTCTCATTTTGTCTCTCATAGTTGAGGTATACCTAGGATGAAAATGACAGGCCTCTCTCATCTTTTTAAGTGGGAGAACTTGCACAATTGGTGGCTGACTAAATACTTTTCCCCCCCACTGTATATATAGCATTGACCGGTTCACGCAGTCTTCAAAGTAACCAAACAACCTAAATTAATTTGTAATTTGTCTGTTCAATGACCTTGCTCCCTTTCATGTCATGTGCAACCCAGTATCACGGCCAGACGTGTATATGTCACGTTGGTCCACACTGGGAGACGTCAGGATGACACGGTTTCACCCCCTCAGAGCGTCACAGTGACACGGTATTGTTAACTTGGCCCACCAGTGCAGAAATACCGGATGTTGACCAGCAAGCCTCTATCACGAGATATCTCTGTTTTGAGGTGACGATAACTTCACATGGACACTGGCCAATCTAAAACTTCTTTAGTAACATACGTAGTATATATACATTTCCTTGACAAGAACTGAAAAAATCTTCGTATGCTCCACAAAAATGTGTGTTATAGTGAGCCAAAAGTCGTGATAGAGGCTTGCTTGTCAACATCTGTGTATTTCTGCACTGGTGGGACATGTTAACAATACCGTCAAAAGTTATAGGTACTGTAGCTAGCAGCAGCAAGATCGGCCGCATTATAAAAAATGTAATAGCTTGCATTTATAATGTACAGCAAACCTAAGCACAAGAGCGGCGCTCAAAAGAGAAAGGACAAGAGAGAACAAGGAGATGTAACGGCAGTGGTTCTTAAATGGGGGTACGCGGACCCCAGGGGTACATTGGAGTACTGCAGGGGGTATGTGAGATTTATTTTATGTTAATGAAAAAAAAAGATAATTAATGCATTTAAACAAACTACTAATAGTAGATTAACTACTTTATTCAAAGGTTTACAGTAATTCTGGATAATAAAATGGAAAAATAAACGGGGTGCTCTCTTTTCCTCTCCCTCTCCTGACAGCCCGTCAGTCTCGTGCAGCTCGCTGAACCTGTACTAAGTGACCCGACAGTAAAGAATAAACATATAAAAAAACTAGTTGAGCTAGTTCCAGAGTAGATAAACTAGCTAAGTGTGTTGGGTCTAACTCTCACCCCCAGTTTCCGCCGGGTCCGTCTGTGCCGCGCTGAGCCGCTGCGCAGCCGTAACGTAAGGTCGGGCAGGCAGCCCCCCCTCGCAGGAAGTGGAAAGGTGAGCATCCGGACCAAGCCCATCCCCCACATATACTAATTTAGCAGACCCCCCTCCTTCATCACAACACCTCCACTACGATACGCACAATGGACGACGAGGTTTTCATCATGGAAGTGGAAAAACACACTATGTTATATGATGTAACCATTGCTTACTACAAGGACAACATCAGAAAGGACAAGGCCTGGTTTTTAGTCGCTGCAGTTTGAGGAGTGGAAGGTAACAACTACATATTAATGTTTTAAAGTTAATTAATACCTAAATTAAACCCGAATCAATAACAAAACTGCGAGCCTGCACGCACGACGCTACGCTTCTGAAACGCTTCTGGGACGCGTCTGGTGGGTTATGGCGCTAGACCAAAACCACGGCGCAGCCGTGATGCGGCGCAGCGCGGCGCAGACGGACCCAGTGGAAACTGGGGGCTAGGGAATGCTCCGGTTTTTGGACAAAATTAACATGGGATCACTCCGGTCAATGTACGTACTTCGTCTCACTGGAATATTAATGGCCAGATTGAATACAACATCGACCCAATTTCTCCGGTCACTGACAGGAGAGTTTTGAAAGTGACAAAACACTGTTCCACACATTTAAAAACACTTAATCAATGTTTACCCAGGATCCATGCACCTTCCCTGGCTTGTAAAATGTGGTGATGCGCCCTGGAGGTATTCTACTATTTAAAACATGTATACACTCATGTACACCCTTCATAGGGTTCCCTAACACAATGCACACAGCCTGGAGCAGCGACTCGGCCGTTTTCCCCCGTTTGTCCATTTGCCTATCAGTTTGTTAACGAAATGGACAGAGCCTGCGTTTTCCCCCTAAAAGTGACTTTTAATGGTGGTTTTTGCGTTTAAATGATGGGTGTTATCATTCACAGGGTCCCTTAACACAATGTACACACAGCCTGGAGCAGTGGAGCAGCGGCTCGGCCGTTTTCCCACTTTTGTCCATTTGCCTATCAGTTTGTTAACGAAATGGACAGAGGCTGCGTTTTCCCCCTAAAAGTGACTTTTAAAGGTGGTTTTTGCGTTTAAATGATGGGTGTTATCATTCACAGGGTCCCTTAAAATGCACACACAGCCTGGAGCAGTGGAGCAGCGGCTCGGCCGTTTTCCCACTATTGTCCATTTGCCTATCAGTTTGTTAACGAAATGGACAGAGGCTGCGTTTTCCCCCTAAAAGTGACTTTTAATGGTGGTTTTTGCGTTTAAATGATGCTTGTTATCATTCACAGGGTCCCTTAACACAATGTACACACAGCCTGGAGCAGTGGAGCAGCGGCTCGGCCGTTTTCCCACTTTTGTCCATTTGCCTATCAGTTTGTTAACGAAATGGACAGAGGCTGCGTTTTCCCCCTAAAAGTGACTTTTAAAGGTGGTTTTTGCGTTTAAATGATGGGTGTTATCATTCACAGGGTCCCTTAAAATGCACACACAGCCTGGAGCAGTGGAGCAGCGGCTCGGCCGTTTTCCCACTATTGTCCATTTGCCTATCAGTTTGTTAACGAAATGGACAGAGGCTGCGTTTTCCCCCTAAAAGTGACTTTTAATGGTGGTTTTTGCGTTTAAATGATGGGTGTTATCATTCACAGGGTCCCTTAACACAATGCACACACAGCCTGGAGCAGTGGAGCAGCGGCTGGGCCGTGTTCCCACTTTTGTCCATTTGCTTATCAGTTTGTTAACGAAATGGACAGAGCCGGCGTTTTCCCCCTAAAAGTGACTTTTAATGGTGTTTTTTGCGTTTAAATGATGGGTGTTATCATTCACAAGGGTCCCCGACACAATGCACATAGTCTGGAGCTAGCTGGGGTCCTGCATATGCCTTAATCACACTTTTGTCCATTTGCCTATCAGTTTGTTAACGAAATGGACGGAACCACTGTTTTCCCCCTAAAAGTGACTTTTAATGGTGGACTTTGCGTTTAAATGATGGGTCTTATCATTCACAAGGGTCCCCGACACAATGCACACAGCCTGGAGCAGTGGAGCAGCGGCTGGGCCGTGTTCCCACTTTTGTCCATTTGCCGATCAGTTTGTTAACGAAATGGACAGAGCCGGCGTTTTCCCCCTAAAAGTGACTTTTAATGGTGGTTTTTGCGTTTAAATGATGGGTGTTATCATTCACAAGGGTCCCCGACACAATGCACATAGTCTGGAGCTCGCTGGGGTCCTGCATATGCTTTAATCACACTTTTGTCCATTTGCCTATCAGTTTGTTAACGAAATGGACAGAGGCTGCGTTTTCCCCCTAAAAGTGACTTTTAATGGTGGTTTTTGCGTTTCAATGATGGGTGTTATCATTCACAGGGTCCCTTAACACAATGCACACACAGCCTGGAGCAGTGGAGCAGCGGCTCGGCCGTTTTCCCACTTTTGTCCATTTGCCTATCAGTTTGTTAACGAAATGGACAGAGCCTGCGTTTTCCCCCCTAAAAGTGACTTTTAATGGTGGCCCTTGCGTTTAAATGATGGGTCTTATCATTCACAAGGGTCCCCGACACAATGCACACAGCCTGGAGCAGTGGAGCAGCGGCTGGGTCGTGTTCTCACTTTTGTCCATTTGCCTATCAGTTTGTTAACGAAATGGACAGAGGCTGCGTTTTCCCCCTAAAAGTGACTTTTAATGGTGGTTTTTGCGTTTAAATGATGGGTGTTATCATTCACAGGGTCCCTTAACACAATGCACACACAGCCTGGAACAGTGGAGCAGCGGCTCGGCCGTTTTCCCACTATTGTCCATTTGCCTATCAGTTTGTTAACGAAATGGACAGAGGCTGCGTTTTTCCCCCTAAAAGTGACTTTTAATGGTGGTTTTTGCGTTTAAATGATGGGTGTTATCATTCACAGGGTCCCTTAACACAATGCACACACAGCCTGGAGCAGTGGAGCAGCGGCTCGGCCGTTTTCCCACTTTTGTCCATTGGCCTATCAGTTTGTTAACGAAATTGACAGAGGCTGCGTTTTCCCCCTAAAAGTGACTTTTAATGGTGGTTTTTGCGTTTAAATGATGGGTGTTATCATTCACAGGGTCCCTTAACACAATGCACACACAGCCTGGAGCAGTGGAGCAGCGGCTGGGCCGTGTTCCCACTTTTGTCCATTTGCTTATCAGTTTGTTAACGAAATGGACAGAGCCGGCGTTTTCCCCCTAAAAGTGACTTTTAATGGTGGTTTTTGCGTTTAAATGATGGGTGTTATCATTCACAAGGGTCCCCGACACAATGCACATAGTCTGGAGCTCGCTGGGATCCTGCATATGCTTTAATTACACTTTTGTCCATTTGCCTATCAGTTTGTTAACGAAATGGACAGAGGCTGCGTTTTCCCCCTAAAAGTGACTTTTAATGGTGGTTTTTGCGTTTAAATGATGGGTGTTATCATTCACAGGGTCCCTTAACACAATGCACACACAGCCTGGAGCAGTGGAGCAGCGGCCCGGCCGTTTTCCCACTTTTGTCCATTTGCCTATCAGTTTGTTAACGAAATGGACAGAGCCTGCATTTTCCCCCTAAAAGTGACTTTTAATGGTGGCCCTTGCGTTTAAATGATGGGTCTTATCATTCACAACGGTCCCCGACACAATGCACACAGCCTGGAGCAGTGGAGCAGCGGCTGGGCCGTGTTCCCACTTTTGTCCATTTGCCTATCAGTTTCTTAACGAAATGGACAGAGTTTTCCCACTAAAAGTGACTTTTAATGGTGGTTTTTGCGTTTAAATTATGGGTGTTATCATTCACAAGGGTCCCCGACACAATGCACATAGTCTGGAGCTCGCTGGGGTCCTGCATATGCTTTAATCACACTTTTGTCCATTTACCTATCAGTTTGTTAACGAAATGGACAGAGGCTGCGTTTTCCCCCTAAAAGTGACTTTTAATGGTGGCCCTTGCGTTTAAATGATGGGTCTTATCATTCACAAGGGTCCCCGACACAATGCACATAGTCTGGAGCTCACTGGGGTCCTGAATATGCTTTAATCACACTTTTGTCCATTTGCCTATCAGTTTGTTAACGAAATGGACAGAGGCTGCGTTTTCCCCCTCAAAGTGACTTTTAATGGTGGTTTTTGCGTTTAAATGATGGGTGTTATCATTCACAGGGTCCTTGACACAATGCACATAGTCTGGAGCTCGCTGGGGTCCTGCATATGCTTTAATCAGGCGTTTTAACACTTTTCCCCACGAAAATGATTTTTAATCATTTTTTCGGGGCTATATAAATCAAATTCCGGGTAATGCGGAGCACAATTGTACCTTTTACTATTTTAATGTATTTGCATTATATATCTTTGGGCTATAAAAGCGACATATTTGGATGACTTTGTCAGTTTATGGAGCTTATCCCACAAATCCTGGAGGTTCCAGGCCGAATTTTTGGAGCTCATAGGCGTCCTGCCATAGGCCCCCACCCGTGGAAAGAAAATCAAATGAAAGAAAACGGTCAATTATATCTTAAAATAATCAAAAATGAAGTTTTAAAAACTTCTCCAAAAAATGACTGAGTGCCAACGGAGAAGGGGCTCCGAGATGCTCAACACTTCGGCGCATCGCGCCGAAGCCCCGAACACTTTTCCACCCCCCCGTTGCAATTTACAACGGAGAGGGGAATCCAAACTTCCCCTTCTCCGTCCGAAAAAACCGTTCATGTTTTTCAAGCTACTGTCTGCACGAAATCGGAAACCCGGTTTTTGAGAGGACTCAGAAAAAAAACGGCTGTGTAACTTCATGGAGGAATTCATCCGCTGTATGTGCACTCTGGCTCGGATACATTTTGTTGCCCGGAGACCCCCCAGCATGGTTCTTACCAAACTTTAAGTTTTTGAACTGGGCTCCGGAGGAAGGAAAGGGGAGTTGCCAGGGGACTCTACCTGCCTCATGAGGCACTATTTTCGGATACATTTGAACAATTTTAGCCCTTTTTTATGGTTCTCCAAAAAATAACTCAGACTTTTTCAGAGTGTGGAGGAATGCGAGGGGAGTTGTCAGGGGACTCTACCCGCCTTATGAGGCACTATTTTCAGATACATTTTAACACTTTTAGCCCTTTTTTATGGTTCTCCAAAAAAACAACTCAGACTTTTTCAGAGTGTGGAGGAATGCGAGGGGAGTTGTCAGGGGACTCTACCCGCCTTATGGGGCACTATTTTCGGATACATTTTAACACTTTTCGCCCTTTTTTATGGTTTTCCAAAAAAAACACTCAGACTTTTTCAGAGTGTGGAGGAATGCGAGGGGAGTTGTCAGGGGACTCTACCCGCCTTATGAGGCACTATTTTCGGATACATTTTTTCATTTTCACCCATTTTCCTATGGAACTCCAAAAAGTGAAGTTAGTCATTGTTTTTCCTTCCTCTTCTGATTTCAATCAATCAATCAATCAATCAATCAATGTTTATTTATATAGCCCAATATCACAAATGTTACATTTGTCTCAGTGGACTTCACAGTTTGTACAGAATATCAGTATGACAATACGACACCCTCTGTCCTTAGACCCTCACATCGTACAAGGAAAAACTTCCAGAGAAAACCCCACAGTTTAAAGGGAAAAATGGGAGAAACCTCAGGGAGAGCAACAGAGGAGGGATCCCTCTCCCAGGATGGACAGACGTGCAATAGATACCGTGTATAAATTGAAAAGATAATACATTTGCAACATAGGTAGTCCAAATGTTTGGAAATGCATGTGTGTATAATAAGAAGATGAATCCACGAGGATATCCATCCAGGACTTATGATCCAGGACCACAGCCACGACTCAAGATCCAGGACTCGCAATCCATGACACAGGACCGCAGGATCATCCATGACTCCGGATCCCGGCGTATATAGACACCAAAAAGAAAGAAATTTGGGGAAGCTGGGTTAATCGGAACATGAGAGTACACAGGTATAGACAGAGAGAAGGAAGAAGTAAGATGTCCCCCGACAAACTAAGCCTATATCAGCAAAACTAGGGGCTGAATCTAATCAGCCCTAACTATAAGCTTTATCAAAAAGGAAGGTCTTAAGCGCACTCTTAAAAACGGATAGGGTGTCTGCCGTCCGAACACAAACTGGAAGCTGATTCCACAAAAGTGGAGCTTGATAAGAAAAGGCTCTGGCTCCCATTGTACTTTTAGAGACTCTAGGAACAACCAACAACCCTGCATTCTTGGTACGCAATGCCCTAGTAGGACAATAGGGTATAATGAGTTCTTTAAGGTAAGATGGCGCCTGCCCATTAAGGGCTTTGTAGGCGAGAAGAAGAATTTTAAATTCTATCCTGTGTTCTATAGGGAGCCAGTGTAAGGCAGCCAGAACAGGAGTAATGTGGTCCCTTTTCCTAACTCTGGTTAGTACACAAGCTGCAGCATTTTGAATCAGCTGAAGCGACTTGACTGACTTCTTGGTACACCCTGATAATAAGGAGTTACAATAATCCAGCCTTGAAGTAACAAATGCATGGACTAGTTTCTCTGCATCGTTTGGAGGCAAGATATGCCTGATTTTTGCAATGTTACGTAGATGGAAGTAGGCGGTCCTTGAAATTGATTTTATGTGGGTGTTAAAGGATAAATCCTGATCAAATATAACACCAAGATTCCTTACAGTCTCACTGGAGGCCAAATTAATGCCATCCATAGTTAATATATCTTTAGATAATTTGTTTCGTAGATTCTTCGGGCCAAGTACAATAACTTCAGTTTTGGTCGTGTTTAACATCAAAAAATGTAAGGTCATCCACGTTTTTAAGTCCTTGAGGCAGTCTTGAATTTTATTTAGATGATTAATTTCATCAGGCTTGATTAATAAATATAGTTGAGTATCATCCGCATAACAATGAAAGTTTACAGAATGATTCCTTATAATATTGCCTAACGGAAGCATATATAGGGTGAACAAAATAGGTCCAAGCACTGAGCCCTGTGGCACTCCATGGCTAACTTTGGTTTGCATGGAAGATTCATCGTTGACACGTACAAACTGAGAGCGTTCAGATAGATAGGACCTAAACCAGCCTAAAGCAGTTCCCTGTATGCCAACTAAGTGCTCTAGTCTTTGCAATAGGATATCATGGTCGATAGTATCAAATGCAGCACTAAGATCGAGCAAGACAAGAATAGAGACAAGTCCCTTGTCAGAGGCTATTAGAATGTCATTTTTGACTTTAACCAGAGCTGTCTCTGTGCTATGTTGTGTTCTAAAGCCAGACTGAAAATCTTCAAATAAATCATAGTTTTTTAAGTAATCACACAGCTGTTTTGCGACTGCTTTCTCAAGAATTTTTGAGAGGAACGGAAGATTAGAAATAGGTCTATAGTTGGCTAAAACCTCTGGATCGAGGTTGTGCTTTTTAAGAAGCGGTTTTATCACTGCTACTTTGAATGATTGTGTAACATAGCCTGATAATAAAGACATATTCATAATATTTAATAAAGAAGTGCTAATTAATGGAAAAACTTCTTTTAACAGCTTAGTTGGAATTGGGTCTAAGATACACGTTGATGGTTTAGAAGAGAGAATCATTGAATTTAATTGTTCAAGGTTTATGGCTGAAAAGCATTCTAGTTTACTATCTAGTGTAATATTAGAACTTACGTTTCCGGGAGCTGTTGATAACACTATACTGGTCAAAGGCAAGAGGTCATTGATTTTGTTTCTGAGAGTAACAATTTTATCGTTAAAAAAGCACATAAAATCATTACTACTGAGTGCTATGGGAATAGAAGGCTCAGTCGAGCTGTGGCTCTCTGTCAGCCTGGCTACAGTGCTGAAAAGAAATCTTGCATTATTCTTATTCTCATCTATTAATGAAGAGTAGTATGCTGCTCTCGCTTTACGCAGTGCTTTCTTATATTCATTGAGAGTAAAATGCCAAATTAAACGAGATTCTTCAAGTTTAGTGGAACGCCATATCCTTTCAAGTTGTCTCGACTTTTGCTTTATTTTGCGGGTTTCGGCATTATGCCATGGAGCTAATCTATGTTGTTTTATTTTCTTCTTTTTCAAAGGAGCAACAGAGTCTAATTGTATTCGCAGCGCATCTGTAGCACTATCAACAACATGATCAATTTGGGGTGGTGTACATTTTGTATAAGTTTCCTCCCCTACATGCAGACATGCTATCGAGTTAAGTATTGGTGGAATCTCTTCCTTAAATTTGGCTATAGCACTAACAGATAAGTTTCTGCTGCAGGAGCTTTTGGCTAATGCTTTGTAGTCTAGTAACAGTACTTCAAAAGTTACTAAGAAATGGTCGGATAAAGCAGGATTATACGGTTCGACTAATAGTTGCTCAATTTCAATACCATAAGTCAGAACAAGGTCAAGAGTGTGATTATAGCAGTGGGTTGGTTTATTTACACTCTGAAAGAAACCAACAGAATCTAATACAGAGTTAAATGCAACAGTAAGGCTATTTTTATCATCGTCAACATGAATATTAAAGTCACCTACGATAATTACTTTATCTGTTTTAAGTACCAAAGCTGATAAAAACTCAGAGAATTCTGATAAGAATTCTGAATAAGGACCTGGTGCACGGTACACTGTAACAAATAAAATTGGCTGCAAAGTTTTCCAGGTCGGATGCGTAAGACTGAAAATGAGGCTTTCAAAGGAGGTATCATTTAATTTTTGTTTAGTATTGATAAGTAAACTTGAGTCAAAGATTGCTGCAACTCCACCTCCTCGGCCCGTGCCTCGGGCAATATGAGTATTGATATGGCTGGGTGGAGTGGCCTCATTTATGCTGACATATTCTTCATGTCTCAACCAAGTTTCAGTGAGACAGCATATATCAATATTATAATCTGATATTAAATCATTTACCAGTATTGCTTTAGATGCTAGAGATCTTATGTTTAAGAGACCACATTTAATCTTCCTGTTTTGTTGCACTGTAGTAGTTGTTACATTTACTTTTATTAGGTTATTATGTATGACACCTCTATTAGGTTTTACCTTAAATTGTCCTTGGGCAGACACACACACCGTTAATATTGGGTATTTTATTGGGGTCGGGATTCCTATGGATGACTGCCTAGGAGAGAGCGCAGAGAAGCGTGTAAGACTGTGACTCTGCCTCCTGGTCTCAACTCCAGTTTGTCATGGATTAAGTCCACAGAGCCCTGAAATGTTTGCCGAAATGAGATTTGCACCTTCCAAAGTAGGATGAATGCCGTCTCTCTTAATCAGACCAGGTTTTCCCCAGAAGGCTGTCCAATTATTCACGAAGCCCACATTGTTTGCTGGGCACCACCAAGACAACCAGCGCTGAAATTATGACATGCGGCTATACATGTCATCATTGATCAGATTGGGGAGGGGACCAGAGAAGATTACGGTGTCCGACATTGTTTTAGCATAACTACACACCGACGCCACATTAAGTTTGGTGCATTCTGATTGGCGTAAACGAACATCATTACCACCGACGTGAATAACAATCCTACTGTATTTACGTTTATTTTTAGCCAGCAGTTTAAGATGCGCCTCAACGTCGCCCGCTCTGGCCCCCAGAATGCATGTGACTGTGGACGCTTCGGTCTCTAAATTCACGTGTCTCATAATAGAGCTACCAATAACCAGAGTTGGCTTCTCAGCGGGTGTCTCGTTGAGTGGGGAATATCTGTTAGATACGTGAACGGGTTGGTGGGGACCTGCGGGTTTCGCGTTATGCCCCTTCTGAACAGTCACCCATTCTCCCTGCTGCTCGGGAGTTGCCGGGGGACGGCTAAGAGGAGCTACCTTTTGCCGGTCCGCACCGGCTAACATGGGCGTTACTGTAGCTGAGTTATTTTCTAAGATGCGGAGCCGGGCTTCTATGGCTATGATTCCCGCCTCCAACCTAACAACTATACTACATTTAACACATGTATCGGTACCAGTAAAGGAGGTAGGGGAGTAACCAAACATGAGACAGTTAGAGCAGGAAATAGCACCCGAGGGTGGGGAAAGAGCCATGGCTAGCTATCAAGCTAAAGTAGCTACCGTTAGCAAACCCGAAAAGAGTGTAGGCAACTGTGGAGTTACAGTCGCTAAGAGAAGGAGAGTTTGTGAGTGCTTAAGCTGTAGTAACGTGTGATTACAACATCAGGCAGTTGCCGTGATCAAGAGTTTTAAAACGATCGATTAAGTTAAGATAATAAGCTATCAGCAACAGAACAGGCACACGGGATACCCGGAGATGACAACAACAACCGGAAGTTACAACATGCTTACCGCAATAGTGGTCCGTGTAGAAACAATGTATTTTGTGATTTCTCACTGATCGAATGGCAAACGCGACCCGCCATCGGAGGGCCTCTGCCGGCTCGGCCTCGTGCCGATGCTCTGGCGGTCGGTTCCTCCGAACTGCTGGTTCGACTCTGATGGCCGGGAGGGACGAGGGAACCGTCGGAGGGGTCTGCTGGAGGCTCCTGCTGGAGTCCTGCGTTTCACCGGGACCTGGCTCGAAAAACTCGAAACCCTGACTCCAGTGCGGTGTGGCGGCCGTGCGCCTCCGGGTACCTGACTCCCCTGCCTCCTCCGTGTGCTGCGTGGGCTGCGTGGGGGTAACCCTGCGTGTCCGTTACCCTGCGTTTCTCTTACCTCCCGGGCCGACCGATATGAAGCGTTTCCAAGACGAACCGTCTGACTCAGGGGTCCCACCACGGGTTCCGTAGCGGGGCGGAAGTTCCACCTCCCCACTTCGCCGCGGAATGCAAGACAAACACCTGTTTCTCTAATCCTCCACTGTTGCATAGCGGCCTTAGTCGGCTGCGGCATTCAGCAATTGGCCTTGCTCCGGGCAAAGGACCCTACTTCATCACAGGCTACCTGTTTGATCCTGCGTAACAACCACATATATGCTTGTCTGCAAAGAGGGAAATGCCTGGTCCCGCCCGGGGTTTCCTCTACGGCTAGTGTCCAGCCAGCTGCGGTATCAGCAAATTTGACCCGCCATCGGAGGGCCTCCTCCCCGGGTCCAGGTTCCGGTGCTTGGCGGTCGGTTCATCCAAACTGCGGGTTTGACTCTGCTCCTGGAGCGGACAAAAAGATATGCGGCGAATGTCGGAGCGCATATATGCTTGTCTGCAAAGAGGGACATGCCTGGTCCCGCCCGGGTGTTCTTCTACAGCTAGTGTCCAGCCAGCTGCGGTATCAGCAAATCTGACCCGCCATCGGAGGGCCTCCTCCCCGGGTCCAGGTTCCGGTGCTTGGGGGTCGGTTCCTCCAAACTGCGGGTTCGACTCTGCTCCTGGAGCGGACAAAGATATGTGTATTTGCCTGAAGGATGGAAATAAACAAAGAATGATATTTTACAGGACATGACGGATATGTGTTTTTTCCAGGCTTTTTGGAAATAAACCAAATGTGATTTTGCAGGGCATTACGTAGCTCATTTACCCATGTGATGTTGTGCAGTACATTAATGAGCTCATTTAACGATATGGTGTACCAGGAGAAGTGGGATGCTGCCATGTCCCAACTGGTCTCCGGAGGAATATAAGGAGAGTTGACAGGGGACTCTGCCCAGTGCTTATGAACCGAATGAGGGGTGTGTTAGAGGGAAAGGCTCTGGCTGTTTCTGCAGCCTCTGCTTCTACCTTCTCTCCGCACCCCGATACCAGCGCGTGCCTGCTGTAAAAGGCAGTTGCACGGGCTCTCACTGCCACTAACTCTGAGCCTGGCTCCCGAGCAGCACGTTCTCCCCGGCAGTCCGCCAGCAGATGAAAAACACCCACCTCTCCGCCTCTTCCGAGGGACGAGGGAACCGCGCGGGGGGGTCTGCTGGAGGCTCCTGCCGGGTGCTCCATACTGCGTTTCACCGGGACCTGGCTCAAAAAACTCGGAACCCTGACTCCAGTGCGGTGTGGCGGCCTCGTCCTGGCCGTCCACCGTGCGCCTCCTGGTACCTGACTCCCCTGCCTCCTCCGGGGTCAGGTGCGAGGGGTTCAGTGCCTCCTCCCCCCGCTGCGGCGAAGGCCGGAGTGGTATGGAGCGCCCGGAGGTACTGTTATCCCCACGTTTTCGTACCCAAAACTGTCTTGTGAGCTCGTGGCAGAACCATGAAACAAAAAACAATCAATGTATCGGACCCATCACCAGCCCCGCGTTGGTGCGGAGGTGGGACCATTTTAACCAGGTGGTAACCCAAGTCCTCCCCTTGGTCCATGTTCCCTGCATTGAAGCATCGGACCCATGGTTGCAATCACCAGTTAGCTAACGCATATAAACGGAGAAACAGAAAACCATTTAAATAGAATTCATTGTGTGTGTTTTAGGAAGGATGTTGTCCGAATGCCCGGTGTGCAGACTCTGCTATCTGGCTTTGAATAAGCACCTTAAGCACAAACATGCAGTGCGGAACCTGGAGGAAAGAGGCATCATTCTTAAAATGGCCAGTGGCAGAATAAATGTTCGGACCAAACCCTGTCCCATCACAGGGTGTTCGTATGCTGGGAAGATAGACTACACCGTCATGTAACTCGTGACCACCCTGAGTTCTCCCGAGATGAGGCACATCAGGTCATGGCAAGGCTGAAGCATAGTGTGGCCATGCAGTTTCTCCATGACCTCCGAGAGACTAATCCCATCATTGGAATGGCTACTTCATTGGATATAGACAATGAGAAGGAATAGCCGGTACTCCCTCCACCCTTCTCCCCACATACCGAGTGTGACAAAGAGGACTGCAGGCAGGTGAGTCTGGAAAATGTGGCATTGAGGGCTCAGAAGGATGCCCTCATTGATGAGGTGAAGACCCTTCGCCCCAGGCTGAAACAGGGTCTAAAACCCAGGAAGCAGAGTGCCACTGCTGCTCTGCTTGAGGAAGACGAAGAATGTATACGATTTAAGGGCCTAGCAATCTCAAAGAGCCCCGGCAGGAACACAGTAGCCTCCGGCAGCAATACCCCTCTCAAGATCCTGGTGAAGACTTTGATGCGGTCCCCAGAAGCCTCCGGTAGTGAGACCCCGGTGAAGACTGTCATGCGGTCCGTAGAAGCCTCCGGTAGTGAGACCCCTCTCAAGTCTGTGATGCGGTCCCCAGAAGCCTCCGGAAGCAAGACCCCGGTGAAGACTGTCATGCGATCCGTAGAAGCCTCCGGTAGTGAGACCCCTCTCAAGTCTGTGATGCGGTGCCCAGAAGCCTCCGGAAGCAAGACCCTGGTGAAGACTGTCATGCGATCCGTAGAAGCCTCCGGTAGTGAGACCCCTGTCAAGTCTGTGATGCGGTCCCCAGAAGCCTCCGGTAGTGAAACCCAGGTAAAGACTGTCATGCGGTCCATAGAAGCCTCTGCGAGTGAGACCCCTCTCAAGTCTGTGATGCGGTCCCCAGAAGCCTCCGGAAGCAAGACCCCGGTGAAGACTGTCATGCGGTCCGTAGAAGCCTCCGGTAGTGAGACCCCTGTATGCCAGAAGACCCGTGCGTCTGTCTCCAATAAGCTGAAAGCTAATCTGGCTAAGGACTGGCCCTCTCCCCGAAATCACTGGTCCACTGGGAAGGGACGGGGGAATACCATGCGTGAAATCACGTTGCCTAAAAGCATGGAGACGTACATTCAGACATACAGAGGTCATTGTGAGGGTGTCGCACCGACAGTAAAACGGAAAGAGAATTGTATGTCCAATGTCAGCCGGATAAAGAACTTCCTAGTATTCATGGCCCATGGTGTTGACCGGCTGTCAGACTGGCTGTTTGTAAAAGACACAAAGAGGGTCCATGGCTGGCGCGAGTATATTTCAAAGTCGGGCCGGGCAGTCACAACATTGCTGTTGTTCCTGAAGACTGTGAACCATTTCCTGAGGTACTTGTCTGCGTCAAAGCTCCGGGGGTGCAGGCTCACCCAGTCTGATATGGCCCACATCATCAGAGAGGTGAAAGCCAACATGAACGATTTGAAAAAGTCTGTCACTGTCCACCAGTTTAAGGTGAAGAGGAACAAGCTGGATCGTCTGCCGAGCCAGGCGGAGCTTCTCGCCGCCATGGCGGCTGCTGAGAAGCGCATCCCTGATCTCCTTGACCTGATGGCTAGCAATCCGACCTCAATCACCCAGTACCTGCTATATGGCTATCTAACCCTCCATTGCAGCCTCCTGTATGGCCACCGTCCGGGTGTGTACGCAAACATGACCAACACAGAGTTCTTTGAGGCGGACAGAAGGGGCACTGCTGAGGGCTACATCATCCACGTGCAGGATCACAAGACTGCCAAGACATTTGGCGAAGCACAGCTGGTGCTTACAATAAAGGAGTTTAGCTGGGTCATGCGGTGGATGGGGATAAAATAGGGCTTGTCCGGTCCTCAGAGTGAATTCTTCCTTTTCACAACGGGGAAGCACGCTTCCAAGAACCTGAACGCTCACTTGAAGAGGGCTTGGGCTGATGCTGGGCTAGAAACAGCCGTCACCTTCTCCATCTTGCGCACTGCCCTGGCTGACAATATCAAGCATCACCAAGATCCAGAAAGCAGGTCGATTCTCGCTAGGTTTATGTGTCACGACGTAAGCACTGCAGACCAGTTCTACGCGAATACGCCTGGAATAAAGGAGGGATTGAAGATCCGCTCCATGTTCAGGGCGGCAGCAGCTGCAGCAGCAGCATCATCAGAAGGAGGTCTACCACCGTCAGCTACCTCCGAAGAGGACTCAGGGGCGGAGAGCAGCGATACCTCTTCTTCAGGGCCGGTTGATACTCCTGATGAGGGGACAGGGGCCGTGGACTCAACCTTTTTTCCCCGGTGCACCGTACAAGTTAGACGGCTAATATGGCCCCCAGGCCCCTGTTAATCATGTTGTTATTATGTTTATTATGTATATTTTGTATACTGTTTTTGTAAAAATGGTGTGATAATTAAATAAATAATAAAACATTAGTATAACCTTGAAGGTTCCCAGGGGCAAATACAGTGCCAGGTATCAGACTATTTAAACAATGTTTACCCAGGATTCAGACACCTTCCCTGGCTTGTAAAATGCAGTGATGCGCCCTGGACGTATGAGACTATTTTAAACAACTTTTCCCCGCCTTTCAAACACGTATCCCTAGGTGTTTTAGCCTGTCATTTTGCAGGATATCATTTCACATTGACCCTCTCCTGAAAATGAACATATTCTGTGCATTTCCGGGAGAGGTTACATGTTAAATTATATCCTGCAAAATGACAGGCTAAAACGCTCTTCCATACGTTTAAAAACACTTTTCCGACTATTTTAAACAACTTTTCCCCGCCTTTCAAACACTTGTTCCTGGGTTATAGCCTGTCATTTTGCACGATATCATTTAACATGGAATCTCTCCTGGAAATGGACATATTCTGTGCATTTCCAGGAGATGTTCAATGTTAAATGATATCGTGCAAAATGACAGGCTACAACTCTCTTCCAGACGTTTAAAAACACTTTCCCCGACCATTTAAACATTATTTCTGGCTTATAAAGTGCGGTGATGAGCCGTGGTAGTATCAGACTATTTAAAGGGTTACCAGGAGCATGAGAATATCCTCCAAAGAAGGGGTGGTGGTATCGTGAAGAAGGCCGAATATGGATGCCGATGTGCGGACGGTAAAGCACCGCAAAATCCACCCCCTTTAGGGTTACCAGGGGCATGAGGTTCTGTAGGGTGTGATCATCTGGGTTTAGTCCGTGGGGGAGTGCTTAAGTCCGGGGGTCCGGGGACTCACGGTGCACAAGTTTATGGAGGTGCCCATGTCAGGGACACATGCTGGAGGTCTGTGGTCCGTCCTTTGGGGGTCTTGGAGGGGCCACAGAGAGGTGATTTCCCCGGTCTCTGACCTGGATGTGTGAAATAACCTGAGTCCACATTTCAGGGACACATGCTGGAGGTCTCTAGTCCGTCCTTCAGGGCTCTGTGAGCCGGCAAAGAGAGGGGATTTACCCGTCGTCTCTCCTGGAAGTGTGAAATAAACAGAGTCCCCATTTCAGGGACACATGCTGGATGTCTTTAGTCCGTCCTTTGTGGGTCTTGGAGGGGCCACAGAGAGGAGATTTCCCCGGTCTCTGTCCTGGATGAGTGAAATAAACAGAGTCTCCATTTCAGGGACACATGCTGGAGGTCTCTCTCCCGAGAGTGGACGTCCATTGCCTCTAAATAGGGGTAAAATTAGGTCTGTCACTTTGGGTAACCGCACCACTGTCGGACGTCTCCCGAGAGTGGACGTCCATTGCCTCTAAATAGGGTTAGTGTATTTTGCTCCGCTCAACGGTCCGTCACAGCGGGGGAGCTTTGATCTGGAAGAGCTGCGTGTTCTCCGTCAGCAGCAGCTGATCTGATCTCTGATCTCTCTCTCGCGTCCGGTTATACTTCACTCGCGTTTATGTCCAAATCTATCAGATCTAGCTAGTTCTAGTTAATTATATGACTGCCTGCTTATCAAATGACCTAAACAATAAGCGTTGCTTGGCAACGGCATGTGGCCGCAAAGTATAGCTGTTGTTGTGGTATGTTTATATCAGGGGTCAAAATCCCATGCTCATAAAATGCTCATATATGTTGTTCTCTTCATTTCCCATGCCCCAAAATAAATAAATATACCAATTTTAGGAAAAGTAACAAAGTTTGAGCAGTGTGGGTTTTATATTAATAGAGTTACACATATTTGAAAACGTGAAGTGTAATTACTGCAGTTGCCTCCCAGTCAGAATGACAAAGATCCTCAGTGAAGCACAAGCCCATGTTTCTCACTAAATTGTAAGTACAACTTATTAAAAAGATCAGTTAAACGCAGCGAATGTCGTCTTAGTGTTATTGCATGATGTTAAAATTGGTTTGCCATGAATTTAGTGATGGATTGTAAACGTTTTAAATGTAGCATATAAGTGTTACAGTTACAATGTTGTTGTTTTAATAAATCAGACACTGATAGTGCAGCGCTGTACTGTACCTCTTTATATAGGCATTTTTTCCCTAACAAATTGTTTTTGCGCTGCTCAGGGGGTACTTGGCTGCATTTTCTTTTCAAAGGGGGTACATTATTGAAAAAAGTTTGAGAACCACTGGGCTAAACTGACGAAATTAGAAAACATTTTTTGTCATATATTCATCCATCCATCCATCTTCTCCCGCTTATCCGTGGTCAGGTCGCGGAGGTAGCAGTTCCAGCAGAGAGCCCCAAACTTTCTTTTCCCTGGCCACATCAACCAGCTCTGACTGGGGGATCCCAAGGCGCTCCCAGGCCAGCGAAGAGATATAATCCCTCCACCTGGTCCTAGGTCTACCCCTTGGTCTCTTCCCAGCTGGACGTGCCTGGAACACCTCCCTAGGGAGGCTCCCAGGTGGCATCCTAACTAGGTGCCCGAACCACCTCAACTGGCTCCTTTCGACGCGAAGGAGGAGCGGTTCAACTCCGAGTCCCTCCCGGATGACCGAACTTCTCACCTTATCCCTAAGGGAGACACCAGCCACCCTGCGGAGAAAACCCATCTCGGCCGCTTGTACCCGCGATCTCGTTCTTTCGGTCATGACCCATCCTTCATGACCATAGGTGAGGGTAGGAACGAAAATGGCCCGGTAGACAGAGAGCTTTGCCTTCTGGCTCAGCTCCCTTTTCGTCACAACGGTGCGGTAAAGCGACTGCAGTACCGCTCCCGCTGCTCCGATTCTCCGACCCATCACACGCTCCATTGTTCCCTCACTCGAGAACAAGACCCCGAGATACTTGAACTCCTTCAGTTGGGGTAAGGACTCATTCCCTACTTGGAATGGACAGTCCATCGGTTTCCTGCTGAGAACCATGGCCTCAGATTTGGAGGTGCTGATCCTCATCCCAGCCGCTTCACACTCGGTTGCGAACCGATCCAGTGAGTGCTGAAGGTCGCAGACCGCTGAAGCCATCAGAACCACATCATCTGTAAAAAACAGTGGTGCAATCCTTAGTCCACCGAACTGCAGACCCCCTCCCCGATGACTACGCATCGAAATCTGATCCATGTATATTACAAACAGGATTGGTGACAAAGCGCAGCCCTGGCGGAGGCCAACCCTCACCGGAAAAGGGTCCGACTTACTGCCGAGGACCCGGACACAGCTCTCGCTTTGGGAGTACAGAGATTGGATGGCCCTGAGTAGAGACCCCCTCACCCCATACTCCGGCAGCACCTCCCACAGTAACTCCCTGGGAACCCGGTCATACGCCTTCTCCAAGTCTACAAAACACATGTAGACTGGATAAGCGCACTCTCAGGCCCCCTCCAGGATCCTTGCGAGAGTAAAAAGCTGATCCGTCGTTCCACGACCAGGACGGAATCCGCATTGTTCCTCCTCAATCTGAGGTTCAACAATCGGCCTGACCCTCCTTTCGAGTACCTTAGAGTAAACTTTCCCGGGGAGGCTGAGTCGTGTGATGCCTCTGTAATTGGCACACACCCTCTGATCCCCCTTTTTAAAAAGGGGAACCACCACCCCGGTCTGACACGCCTTCGGTACTGTTTCCGACTTCCACGCAACGTTGATGAGAAGTGTCAACCATGACAGTCCCTCAACACCCAGAGCCTTCAGCATTTCTGGGCGGATCTCATCCACCCCCGGGGCTTTGCCACTGTGAAGTTGTTTGACGACCTCAGTGACCTCCCCCCGGGAGATTGGTGTCGATCCCCCGTCATACTCCAGCTCTGCCTCTAACATAGAGGGCGGAGTTGTCGGGTTCAGGAGTTCCTCAAAGTGTTCCTTCCAATGCCCTAACACTCCATCAGTTGAGGTCAACAACGTCCCATCCTTACTGTACACAGCTTGGATGGTTCCCTGCTTCCACCTCCTGAGGTGTCGGACAGTTTTCCAGAACAACTTTGGTGCCGCCCGAAAGTCATTTTCCATGTCTTCTCCGAATTTCTCCCACACCCGCTACTTTGCCTCGGCCACGGCTGAGGCTGCTGCCCTTCGGGGCTGTCGGTACCTTGCAACTGCCTCTGGAGTCCCCCGGGATAACAAATCCCTGAAGGCCTCCTTCTTCAGTCGGACAGCTTCCCTCACCACCGGTGTCCACCAGGAGGTTCGAGAGTTACCGCCCCTTGAGGCACCTAGGACCTTGAGACCACAGCTCCCCGCCGCGGCTTCGGCAATAGAGGCTTTGAACACCGACCACTCTGGATCAATGTCCCCAACCTCCACAGGAATGCCCGAAAAGCTCCGCCGGAGGTGTGAGTTGAAGGCCTCCTGAACTTGGGCCTCCCCCAGACGTTCCCAGTTCACCCGAACTACACCTTTGGGCTTACCAAGTCTATCCAGAGGCTTCCCCCGCCACTCGACCCAACTCACCACCAGATGGTGATCAGTTGACAGGTCTGTTGATACGATAACAAAATCAATCATGGACTTTCTGCCTAGGGTGCTCTCGTACCACGTACACTTATGAGCATCCTTATGTTCGAACATGGTGCCCGCTGGACGGAGAAGCGGAGGTGTTGCCCGGGTTGCCTTTTCGGGCTGTGCCTGGCCGGGCTCCGTGGCAAGCCCGGCCACCAGACGCTCGCCGATGAGTCCTCCTTCTGGGCCTGGCTCCAGAAGGGGACCCCGGGCTTCCTCCGGGCCGGGTATCCTCACTTCGTGTGTCGTCTTTCATGAGGTCTTGTGAACCAATCTTAGTCTGGCCCCTTCCCTGAGACCAATTTGCCATGGGAGACCCTACCAGGAACACAAGGTTCCAGACAACACAGCCCCCAGGTTCATCAGGGCACACAAACCTCTCTACCACGGTAAGGTGCTGGTTCTTCAGAGATGCTTTTTGTGATACATTGTCCTCGAAATCGAACGCTAACGTTAGCAATGTTGACGTGCAGCGGCAGCTGGAGCCGGGGGCTAACGATAGCTCACCTGCCTCACCACCATCCTTGCCATCTAGCTCCACAAGTGAAGCTGTATCCGTGGCCGTGGCTGTGCGACCGACAATCACTCTGGCTACTTAACTTGGCTTTCAGAGGACATACATGAAGAGCTGCTGATTTGAAAAAACAAACGTGAGAGACGGCTGAGTGGCCGCAGTGCAGAATCGCTGTTTAGTTTAAATCTCCTAACAATGTTGTCCATTTTAGACAGAGGCTTATTATATTTACAGCCCTTAATAACATTCATTTTCTGGGCTCAATGTGTGTCTTGGCCGTTTTTGTTGTGATCGCTAAATTCACCTCGTGTCCCCTTGATTGTAATATTATCACAGTTCCAAGCAAACGAGTGCTTTTGTTTTGAAATCACATCCATGAGTTTCGCCTCGCCCCTCGCTCCAATGGCTATTAGACCATTTAGTAACGTAAGAAGCAAAAAGCAAAAACGCCTCGCAGTCACTCTTCCGTTCACTTGTTTAATAAAGAAAAACAAATGGTCCGTAGATACAGGGATTCATCTCCCTCCATCATGTTGATTTCAATCAGAAGTTCTGAACATGAGCCCGCCCCGCTCGACCTTCTGAGCCAATCACAGCGCGACAATGACCTGCCTTCCGTTTCAACCACTGGCGGCACATATCAGACCCGTGCCGGGGGGCGGGGCCATATGACCGGGCCCTTTAAACCCAATAAAGCTTGACAAAAATATCGGGAGTCCGGGGTGGTAATCTGACGCTCGTGCGTAAAAAGTCGCTCAGTCAGTAAGATTACAATTTAAAACAATGTTTGAAAGAAAAGTAACTAAAGAAAAGTTGTAATATTTAAGATTTCATTTCTGCAAAGGGTATAGAAACGAAATATATATCAGAGATAATAATGATATAACATGACATAAAGTCCAACCAACCACAAGGACAACGAAAACATAGCCTAATAAAATGACTCCATTTCTGACACACCATTCACCATGGACAGCCAGCCGCCACCATGAGGGCACCACAGCAGTGTAAAATTGGCACGGTGGCCCATACATTCACGTACAAGTAGGCTACTGTACAAATTAAATTTGAAGTGTACTCACCACTACTTGAAGGGCACTCGGCGAGCCTTGCGCTCCGCGAACTCGTCCACAATCCGCTGTATGTCCAATTTCTTGGCTCGGTCACTTTCGATGGACAGCAAGGCCAGTCCACTCAGTCTCTCCTGTCCCATCGTGCTCCTCAAATAGTTTTTGATGAGTTTTAATTTGGAGAAAGAGCGCTCGGCGGTTGCCACGGTGACAGGAAGAGTCAGAAATAAGATGAAGGCTGTGCAAACCTCACTGAATGTAGATGTTACTGCTGGGTTGTAAACAATGAGCATTTTTACCAGATCCGCGACAGATTTTAATTTTTGTATTTGGTCCCTGAAACAGGTTCTGAAAGAAAGCAGCTGGCCAGGGAAGCTGGCGGCGATGTCCCGACCGTAGTGCTCTCTAAGCCGCTGGGCAGCTTGGTGTATATCCTCATCCTTTGCTTGTAGTAGTGTGTTGGGGTGAATTGCCTCAAACATGTTCACAGTTGCATTTAAGATGGTGAATCTTTGGGACAGTTGCTGGATGATTATATCGAGACATGCATTGAAAACGGTCACCCGAAGGTTGCTCTCTGCGTCAGTGAGGCGGCTGTTTCCAGAAAGTTCATCAAAGTGTCTCTTAACTTTCCTGGCCCTGGTTGTTTCAAACTGTGTTTGACTTCCCCATTTAGTAGCCAGGGCAAGAGTGGCGGACTTCGCCTCATCAAATTGTCCCCTATACTCCACCAAAACACTGATGGCATTTTGCAGTAGAGTAGATGCTTTGAGAATATCCGCGTCTTCTGCTTGCAGTAAATGTGAAGCACAATTTATGCTTTCCAAAATCTTGGTCTGCATGTTGACCAAAAATAGAAAGCTAAATTTGCTTATGGCATTCTTGAGTGCACTTGCTTCATTGCGCTCATCCTTTTTGTCACTGGTTAGGGAATGTTCCGGTATTTGGACAACATTAACATGGGATCACTCCGGTCAATGTACGTACTTCGTCTCACTGGAATATTAATGGCCAGATTGAATACAAAATCGACCCAAATTCTCCGGTCAATGACAGGAGAGTTTTGAAAGTGACAAAACACTGTTCCACACATTTAAAAACACTTAATCAATGTTTACCCAGGATCCATGCACCTTTCCTGGCTTGTAAAATGTGGTGATGCGCCCTGGAGGTAGCGGGTAGGCTCTGTGCGTGGTGCTGAACCCCAGCCTGTCTATGTGGAATACAAAAACAAACAAAGACAAACACCTTTAAGGTCACCAGGGTCGTGAGGTTCTGGTTCTGGCGGTGTGCATGGAGGGGTTTAGTCCGAGTGAGGAGTGCTCGAGCGTGGGAGGATGTGTAAGGCAGAGGAGGGGAACAAAAGGTGTGTGCAGGAGCAGGGAGAAAAGAGAAAATAAAAAGACTCAAAGTGTTCCACCTTCCAGCAGCAGCAGCAGCAGCAGCGGGCCCGCGGTGCTGAACACCTGCCTGTCTATGTGGAGTACAAAAACAAACAAAGACAAACACCTTTAAGGTCACCAGGGTCGTGAGGTTCTGGTTCTGGCGGTGTGCATGGAGGGGTTTGACCTGGCTCCCCGACACAATGCACATAGTCTGGAGCAGCGGAGCAGTGGCTGGGCCGTGTTCCCCCTTCTGTCCATTTGCCTATCAGTTTGTTAACGAAGTGGACAGAGGCTGTTTTTTGCCCCTAAAAGTGACTTTTAATGGTGTTTTTGGCATTTAAATGATGGGTCTTATCATTATCCAGGGTCCCCAAGACAATGCAACTAGTCTGGAGCTCGCTGGGGTCCCGCAAATGCTTTAATCACGATTTGGTCCATTTCCCCATCAGTTTGTTAACGAAGTGGACAGAGGCTGTTTTGTGCCCCTAAAAGTGACTTTTAATGGTGTTTTTGGCATTTAAATGATGTGTTTTATCATTATCCAGGGTCCCCGACACAATGAAACTAGTCTGGAGCTCGCTGGGGTCCCGCAAAATGCTTTAATCACGATTTGGTCCTTTTCCCCATCACTTTGTTAACGAAGTGGACAGAGGCTGTTTTTTGCCCCTAAAAGTGACTTTTAATGGTGTTTTTGGCATTTAAATGATGGGTCTTATCATTGTGGAGGGTCCCCAAGACAATGCAACTAGTCTGGAGCTCGCTGGGGTCCCGCAAATGCTTTAATCACGATTTTGTCCATTTCCCCATCAGTTTGTTAACGAAGTGGACAGAGGCTGTTTTTTGCCCCTAAAAGTGACTTTTAATGGTGTTTTTGGCATTTAAATGATGTGTTTTATCATTATCCAGGGTCCCCGACACAATGAAACTAGTCTGGAGCTCGCTGGGGTCCCGCAAAATGCTTTAATCACGATTTGGTCCATTTCCCCATCAGTTTGTTAACGAAGTGGACAGAGGCTGTTTTTTGCCCCTAAAAGTGACTTTTAATGGTGTTTTTTGTATTTAAATGATGTGTTTTATCTTTCTCCAGGGTCCCCGACGCAATGCACATAGTCTGGAGCTCGCTGGGGTCCCGCAAAATGCTTTAATCACGATTTGGTCCTTTTCCCCATCACTTTGTTAACGAAGTGGACAGAGGCTGTTTTTTGCCCCTAAAAGTGACTTTTAATGGTGTTTTTGGCATTTAAATGATGTGTTTTATCATTCTCCAGGGTCCCCGACACAATGCACATAGTCTGGAGCTCGCTGGGGTCCCGGAAATGCTTTAATCACGATTTGGTCCATTTCCCCATCAGTTTGTTAACGAAGTGGACAGAGGCTGTTTTTTGCCCCTAAAAGTGACTTTTAATGGTGTTTTTTGTATTTAAATGATGTGTTTTATCTTTCTCCAGGGTCCCCGACGCAATGCACATAGTCTGGAGCTCGCTGGGGTCCCGCAAAATGCTTTAATCACGATTTGGTCCTTTTCCCCATCACTTTGTTAACGAAGTGGACAGAGGCTGTTTTTTGCCCCTAAAAGTGACTTTTAATGGTGTTTTTGGCATTTAAATGATGTGTTTTATCATTATCCAGGGTCCCCCGACACAATGCACATAGTCTGGAGCTCGCTGGAGTCCCGCAAAAATGCTTTAATCACGATTTTGTCCTTTTTCCCCATCACTTTGTTAACGAAGTGGACAGAGGCTGTTTTTTTGCCCCTAAAAGTGACTTTTAATGGTGTTTTTTGGCATTTAAATGATGGGTTTTATATTTTCTCCAGGGTCCCCGACACAATGAAACTAGTCTGGAGCTCGCTGGGGTCCCGCAAAATGCTTTAATCACGATTTTGTCCTTTTTCCCCATCACTTTGTTAACGAAGTGGACAGAGGCTGTTTTTTGCCCCTAAAAAGTGACTTTTAATGGTGTTTTTGGCATTTAAATGATGGGGTCTTATCATTATCCAGGGTCCCCGACACAATGAAAACTAGTCTGGAGCTCGCTGGGGTCCCGCAAAATGCTTTAATCACGATTTGGTCCCTTTTCCCCATCACTTTGTTAACGAAGTGGACAGAGGCTGTTTTTTTGCCCCTAAAAGTGACTTTTAATGGTGTTTTTTGGCATTTAAATGATGGGTTTTTATATTTCTCCAGGGTCCCCGACACAATGAAAACTAGTCTGGAGCTCGCTGGGGTCCCGCAAAATGCTTTAATCACGATTTTGTCCTTTTCCCCATCACTTTGTTAACGAAGTGGGACAGAGGCTGTTTTTTTGCCCCTAAAAGTGACTTTTAATGGTGTTTTTTGGCATTTAAATGATGGGTCTTATCATTATCCAGGGTCCCCAAGACAATGCAAACTAGTCTGGAGCTCGCTGGGGTCCCGCAAATGCTTTAATCACGATTTGGTCCATTTCCCCATCAGTTTTGTTAACGAAGTGGACAGAGGCTGTTTTTGTGCCCTAAAAGTGACTTTTAATGGTGTTTTTGGCATTTAAATGATGTGTTTTTATCATTATCCAGGGTCCCCGACACAATGAAAACTAGTCTGGAGCTCGCTGGGGTCCCGCAAAATGCTTTAATCACGATTTTGGTCCTTTTCCCCATCACTTTGTTTAACGAAGTGGACAGAGGCTGTTTTTTTGCCCCTAAAAGTGACTTTTTAATGGTGTTTTTTGGCATTTAAAATGATGGGTCTTATCATTATCCAGGGTCCCCCAAGACAATGCAACTAGTCTGGAGCTCGCTGGGGTCCCCGCAAATGCTTTAATCACGATTTTGTCCATTTCCCCATCAGTTTGTTAACGAAGTGGACAGAGAGGCTGTTTTTTGCCCCTAAAAGTGACTTTTAATGGTGTTTTTTGGCATTTAAATGATGGGTCTTATCATTATCCAGGGTCCCCAAGACAATGCAAACTAGTCTGGAGCTCGCTGGGGTCCCGCAAATGCTTTAATCACGATTTTGGTCCATTTCCCCATCAGTTTGTTAACGAAGTGGACAGAGGCTGTTTTTGTGCCCCTAAAAGTGACTTTTTAATGGTGTTTTTGGCATTTAAAATGATGTTGAAACTAGTCTGGAGCTCGCTGGGGTCCCGCAAATGCTTTAATCACGATTTTGTCCTTTTCCCCATCACTTTGTTAACGAAGTGGACAGAGGCTGTTTTTTGCCCCTAAAAGTGACTTTTAATGGTGTTTTTTGTATTTAAATGATGTGTTTTATCATTCTCCAGGGTCCCCCGACACAATGCACATAGTCTGGAGCTCGCTGGGGTCCCGCAAATGCTTTAATCAGGCGTTTTAACACTTTTCCCACGAACAATGATTTTTAATTATTTTTTGGGGGCTATATAAATCAAATTCCGGTTAATGCCGAGCACAATTGTACCTTTTACTATTTTAATGTATTTGCATGATATATCTTTGGGCGATAAAAGCGACATATTTGGATGACTTTGTCAGTTTATGGAGCTTATCCCACAAATCCCGGATGATCCGGGCCAAATTTGGGAGCTCATAGGCAGCCTGCCATAGGCCCCCACCGTGGAATGAAAAAAAAATGAAAGAAAACGGTCAATTATATGTTAAAATAATCAAAAAATGAACTTTTAAAATTACATGGGAGAGGGGATCTGAAAAATTGGAGAAGGGGAAAAGTGTTCGGCGCTTCGGGACGAAGCGCCGAACACTTTTCCCCTACCCCGTTGCAAGGTACAACGGAGAGGGGAATCCAGACTTCCCCTCCTCCGTTGTAAAAAAACCGTTCATGTTTTACAAGCTACCTTCTGCACGAAATCGGAAACCCGGTTTTTGAGAGGACTCAGAAAAAAAACGGCTGTGTAACTTCATGGAGGAATTCATCCGCTGTATGTGCACTTTGGCTCGGATACATTTTGTTGCCTGGAGACCCCCCCAGCATGGTTCTTACCAAACTTAAAGTTTTTGAACTGGGCTCTGGAGGAAGGTAAGGGGAGTTGACAGGGGGACTCAATCCGCCTCATGAGGCACTATTTTCGGATACATTTCAACACTTTTAGCCCTTTTTGATGGTTCTCCAAAAAATAACTCTGACTTTTTCAGAGTGTGGAGGAAGGTGAGGGGAGTTGACAGGGGACTTTATCCGCCTTATGGGGCACTATTCCCGGATACATTTCAACACTTTTAGCCCTTTTTGATGGTTCTCCAAAAAATAACTCTGACTTTTTCAGAGTGTGGAGGAAGGTGAGGGGAGTTGACAGGGGACTTTACCCGCCTTATTGGGCACTATTCCCGGATACATTTCAACACTTTTAGCCCTTTTTGATGGTTCTCCAAAAAATAACTCTGACTTTTTCAGAGTGTGGAGGAAGGTGAGGGGAGTTGACAGGGGACTTTACCCGCCTTATGGGGCACTATTCCCGGATACATTTCAACACTTTTAGCCCTTTTTGATGGTTCTCCAAAAAATAACTCTGACTTTTCAGAGTGTGGAGGAAGGTGAGGGGAGTTGACAGGGGACTTTACCCGCCTTATGGGGCACTATTCCCGGATACATTTCAACACTTTTAGCCCTTTTTGATGGTTCTCCAAAAAATAACTCTGACTTTTTCAGAGTGTGGAGGAAGGTGAGGGGAGTTGACAGGGGACTTTACCCGCCTTATGGGGCACTATTCCCGGATACATTTCAACACTTTTAGCCCTTTTTGATGGTTCTCCAAAAAATAACTCTGACTTTTTCAGAGTGTGGAGGAAGGTGAGGGGAGTTGACAGGGGACTTTACCCGCCTTATGGGGCACTATTCCCGGATACATTTCAACACTTTTAGCCCTTTTTGATGGTTCTCCAAAAAATAACTCTGACTTTTTCAGAGTGTGGAGGAAGGTGAGGGGAGTTGACAGGGGACTTTACCCGCCTTATGGGGCACTATTCCCGGATACATTTCAACACTTTTAGCCCTTTTTGATGGTTCTCCAAAAAATAACTCTGACTTTTTCAGAGTGTGGAGGAAGGTGAGGGGAGTTGACAGGGGACTTTACCCGCCTTATGGGGCACTATTCCCGGATACATTTCAACACTTTTAGCCCTTTTTGATGGTTCTCCAAAAAATAACTCTGACTTTTTCAGAGTGTGGAGGAAGGTGAGGGAGTTGACAGGGGGACTTTAACCCGCCTTATGGGGCACTATTCCCGGATACATTTCAACACTTTTTAGCCCTTTTTGATGGTTCTCCAAAAAATAACTCTGACTTTTTCAGAGTGTGGAGGAAGGTGAGGGGAGTTGACAGGGGACTTTACCCGCCTTATGGGGCACTATTCCCGGATACATTTCAACACTTTTAGCCCTTTTTGATGGTTCTCCAAAAAATAACTCTGACTTTTTCAGAGTGTGGAGGAAGGTGAGGGGAGTTGACAGGGGACTTTACCCGCCTTATGGGGCACTATTCCCGGATACATTTCAACACTTTTAGCCCTTTTTGATGGTTCTCCAAAAAATAACTCTGACTTTTTCAGAGTGTGGAGGAAGGTGAGGGGAGTTGACAGGGGACTTTACCCGCCTTATGGGGCACTATTCCCGGATACATTTCAACACTTTTAGCCCTTTTTGATGGTTCTCCAAAAAATAACTCTGACTTTTTCAGAGTGTGGAGGAAGGTGAGGGGAGTTGACAGGGGACTTTACCCGCCTTATGGGGCACTATTCCCGGATACATTTCAACACTTTTAGCCCTTTTTGATGGTTCTCCAAAAAATAACTCTGACTTTTTCAGAGTGTGGAGGAAGGTGAGGGGAGTTGACAGGGGACTTTACCCGCCTTATGGGGCACTATTCCCGGATACATTTCAACACTTTTAGCCCTTTTTGATGGTTCTCCAAAAAATAACTCTGACTTTTTCAGAGTGTGGAGGAAGGTGAGGGGAGTTGACAGGGGACTTTACCCGCCTTATGGGGCACTATTCCCGGATACATTTCAACACTTTTAGCCCTTTTTGATGGTTCTCCAAAAAATAACTCTGACTTTTTCAGAGTGTGGAGGAAGGTGAGGGGAGTTGACAGGGGACTTTACCCGCCTTATGGGGCACTATTCCCGGATACATTTCAACACTTTTAGCCCTTTTTGATGGTTCTCCAAAAAATAACTCTGACTTTTTCAGAGTGTGGAGGAAGGTGAGGGGAGTTGACAGGGGACTTTACCCGCCTTATGGGGCACTATTCCCGGATACATTTAAACACTTTTAGCCCTTTTTGATGGTTCTCCAAAAAATAACTCTGACTTTTTCAGAGTGTGGAGGAAGGTGAGGGGAGTTGACAGGGGACTTTACCCGCCTTATGGGGCACTATTCTCGGATACATTTTTTCATTTTCACCCATTTTTGATGGTTCTCCAAAAAGACAAGTTAGTCTTTTTTCTTCCCCCTTCCTCTTCTGATTTCTCACTGATCGAATGGCAAACGCGACCCGCCATCGGAGGGCCTCCGCCGGCCCGGCCTCGTGCCGGTGCTCTGGCGGTCGGTTCCTCCGAACTGCGGGTTCGACTCTGATGGCCGGGAGGGACGAGGGAAACGTCGGGGGGGTCTGCTGGAGGCTCCTGCTGGAGTCTTGCGTTCACTGGGACCTGGCTCGAAAAACTCGAAACCCTGACTCCAGTGCGGTGTTGCGGCCATGCGCCTCCGGGTACCAGACTCCCCTGCCTCCTCCGTGTTGCGTGGGCTGCGTGGGGGTAACCCTGCGTGTCCGTTACCCTGCGTGTCTCTTACCTCCCAGGCCGACCGATATGAAGCGTTTCCAAGACGAACCGTCTGACTCAGGGGTCCCACCACAGGTTCCGTAGCGGGGTGGAAGTTCCACCTCCCCTCTTTGCCGCGGAATGCAAAACAAACACCTGTTTCTCTCATCCTCCACTGTGGCATAGCGGCCTTAGTCGGCTGCGGCATTCAGCAATTGGCCTTGCTCCGGGCACAGGACCCTACTTCATCAAACTACCTATTTGATCCTGCGTAACAACCACATATATGCTTGTCTGCAAAGACATTGATCGAATGGCAAACGTGACCCGCCATCGGAAGGCCTCCGCCGGCCCGGCCTCGTGCCGGTGCTCTGGCGGTCGGTTCTTCCAAACTGCGGGTTTGACTCTGCTCCTGGGAGCACATATGCTTGTCTGCAAAGAGGGACATGCCTGGTCCTGCCCAGGTGTTCTTCTACGGCTAGTGTCCAGCCAGCTGCGGTATCATCAACTTTGACCCGCCATCGGAGGGCCTCCTCCCCGGGTCCAGCTTCCGGTGCTAGGCGGTCGGTTCCTCCAAACTGTGTGATTGACTCTGCTCCTGGGAGCACATATGCTTGTCTGCAAAGAGGGACATGCCTGGTCCCGCCCAGGTGTTCTTCTACGGCTAGTGTCCAGCCAGCTGCGGTATCATCAACTTTGACCCGCCATCGGAGGGCCTCCTCCCCGGGTCCAGCTTCCGGTGCTAGGCGGTCGGTTCCTCCAAACTGTGTGATTGACTCTGCTCCTGGGAGCACATATGCTTGTCTGCAAAGAGGGACATGCCTGGTCCCGCCCAGGTGTTCTTCTACGGCTAGTGTCCAGCCAGCTGCGGTATCATCAACTTTGACCCGCCATCGGAGGGCCTCCTCCCCGGGTCCAGCTTCCGGTGCTTGGCGGTCGGTTCATCCAAACTACGGGTAATCCTGGAGCGGACATAAACAAAGAATGATATTTTACAGGACATGATGGATATGTGTTTTTTCCAGGCTTTTTGGAAATAAACCAAATGTGATTTTGCAGTGCATGATATAGCTCATTTTACCCATGTGATGTTGTGCAGTACATTACTGAGCTCATTTAACGATATTGGTCTACCAGGTGAAGTGGGATGCTGCCATTTCCCAACTGGTCTCCGGAGGAATATAAGGAGAGTTGACAGGGGACTCTGCCCAGTGCTCATGAACCAAATGAGGGGTGTGTTAGAGGGGAAAGGCTCTGGCTGTTTCTGCAGCCTCTGCATCTACCTTCTCTCCCCACCCCGATACCAGCGCGTGCCTGCTGTAAAAGGCAGGTGCACGGGCTCTCACTTCCACTAACTCTGAGCCTGGCTCCCGAGCAGCACGTTCTCCCCGGCAGTCCGCCAGCAGATGAAAAACACCCACCTCTCCGCCTCTTCCGAGGGACGAGGGAACCGCGCGGGGGGGTCTGCTGGAGGTTCCTGCCGGGTGCTCCGTACTGCGTTTCACCGGGACCTGGCTCGAAAAACTCGGAACTCTGACTCCAGTGCGGTGTGGCGGTCTCGCCCTGGCCGTCCACCGTGCGCCTCCGGGTACCTGACTCCCCTGCCTCCTCCGGGGGCAGGTGCGAGGGGTTCAATGCCTCCTCCCCCCGCTGCGGCGAAAGCCGGAGCGGGACGGAGCGCCCGGAGGTACTGTTACCCCCACGTTTTGTACCCAAAACTGTCTTGTGAGTTCGTGGCAGAACCATGAAACAAAAAACAATCAATGTATCGGACCCATCGCCAGTCGCGTTGGTGCGGAGGTGGGACCATTTTAACCAGGTGGTAACCCAAGTCCTCCCCTTGGTCCGTGTTCCCTGCATTGAAGCATCGGACCCATGGTTGCAATCAGCAGTTGGCTAACGCATATAAACGGAGAAACAGAAAACCATTTAAATATAATTCATTGTGTGTGTTTTTGGAAGGATGTTGACCGAATGCCCGGTGTGCAGCCTCCGCTATCTGGCTTTGAATAAGCACCTTAAGCACAAACATGCAGTGCGGAACCTGGATGAAAGAGGCATCATTCTTAAAATGGCCAGTGGTAGAATAAATGTTCGGACCAAACCCTGTCCCATCACAGGGTGTTCGTATGCTGGGAGGAAACTACACCGTCATGTAACTCGTGACCACCCTGAGTTCTCCCGAGATGAGGCACATCAGGTCATGGCAAGGCTGAAGCATAGTGTGGCCCTGCAGTTGCTCCATGACCTCCGAGAGACTAATCCCATCATTGGAATGGCTACATCATTGGATATAGACAATGAGGAGGAATACCCGGTGCACCCTCCACCCTTCTCCCCACATACCGAGTGTGACGAAGAGGACTGCATGCAGGTGAGGCTGGACAATGTGGCATTGAGGGCTCAGAAGGATGCCCTCATTGATGAGGTGAAGACCCTGCGCTCCAGGCTAAAACAGGGTCTAAAACCCAGGAAGCAGAATGCCACTGCTGCTCTGCTTGAGGAAGACGAAGAATGTATACGATTTAAGGGCGTAGCAATCCCAAGTACCCCCGACATGAACTCAGTAGCCTCCGGCAGCAATACCCCTCTCAAGACCCCGGTGAAGACTGTCATGCGGTCCATAGAAGCCTCTGCGAGTGAGACCCCCCTCAAGTCTGTGATGCGGTCCCCAGAAGCCTCCGGAAGCAAGACCCCGGTGAAGACTGTCATGCGGTCCGACAAAGCCTCCGGTAGTGAGACCCCGGTGAACACTGTCATGCGGTCCCCAGAAGCCTCCGGAAGCAAGACCCCGGTGAAGACTGTCATGCGGTCCAACAAAGCCTCCGGTAGAGAGACCCCTCTCAAGTCTGTGATGCGGTCCCCAGAAGCCTCCGGAAGCAAGACCCCAGTGAAGACTGTCATGTGGTCCCCAGAAGCCTCCGGTAGTGAGACCCCAGTGAAGACTGTCATGCGGTCCATAGAAGCCTCTGCGAGTGAGATCCCTCTCAAGTCTGTGATGCGGTCCCCAGAAGCCTCCGGAAGCAAGACCCCGATGCAGACTGTCATGCGGTCCGTAGAAGCCTCCTGTAGTGAGACCCCTGTATGCCAGAAGACCCGTGCGTCTGTCTCCAATAAGCTGAAAGCTAATCTGGCTAAGGACTGGCCCTCTTCCCAAAATCAATGGTGCACTGGGAAGGGACTGCGGAATACCATGCGTGAAATCACGTTGCCTAAAAGCATGGAGACGTACATTCAGACATACAGAGGTCATTGTGAGGGTCTTGCACCGACAGTAAAACGGAAAGAGAATTGTATGTCCAATGTCAGCCGGATAAAGAACTTCATAGTATTCATGGCCCATGGTTTTGACCGGCTGTCAGACTGGCTGTTTCTAAAAGACACAAAGAGGGTCCGTGGCTGGAGCAAGTATATTTCAGAGTCGGGCCGGACAGTCACAACATCGCTGTTGTTCCTGAAGACTGTGAACCATTTCCTGAGGTACTTGTCTGCATCAAAGCTCCGGGGGTGCAGGCTCACCCAGTCTGATATGACCCACATCATCAGAGAGGTGAAAGCCAACATTAACGATTTGAAAAAGTCTGTCACTCTCCACCAGTTTAAGGTGAAGAGGGACAAGCTGGATCGTCTGCCGAGCCAGGCGGAGCTTCTCGCCGCCATGGCGGCCGCTGAGAAGCGCATCCCTGATCTCCTTGACCTGATGGCTAGCAATCCGACCACAATCACCCAGTACCTGCTATATGGCTATCTAACCCTCCATTGGAGCCTCCTGTATGGCCACCGTCCGGGTGTGTATGCAAACATGACCAACACGGAGGTCTTTGAGGCGGACAGAAGGGGCACTGCTGAGGGCTACATCATCCACGTGCAGGATCACAAGACTGCCAAGACATTTGGTGAAGCACAGCTGGTGCTTACAATAAAGGAGTTTAGCTGGGTCATGCGGTGGATGGGGATAAAAGAGGGCTTGTCGGGTCCTCAGAATGAATTCTTCCTTTTCACATCGGGGAAGCAGGCTTCCAAGAACCTGAACGCTCACTTGAAGAGGGCTTGGGCTGATGCTGGGCTAGAAACAGCCGTCACCTTCACCATCTTGCGCACTGCCCTGGCTGACAATATCAAGCATCACCAAGATCCAGAAAGCAGGTCGATTCTGGCTAGGTTTATGTGCCACGACGTAAGCACTGCAGACCGGTTCTACGCGAATACGCCTGGAATAAAGGAGGCATTGAAGATCCGCTCCATGTTCAGGGCGGCGGCAGCAGCTGCAGCAGCATCATCATCAGAAGGAGGTCTACCACCGTCAGCTACCTCCGAAGAGGATTCAGGGGCGGAGAGCAGCGATACCTCTTCTTCAGGACCGATTGGTACTCCTGATGAGGGGAAAGGGGCCGTGGACTCAACCTTTTTTCCCCGGTGCACTGTACAAGTTAGAC
The DNA here is from genome assembly GCF_949606895.1 of Notothenia rossii. NCBI lineage: Eukaryota > Metazoa > Chordata > Actinopteri > Perciformes > Nototheniidae > Notothenia > Notothenia rossii. The sequence goes on along the minus strand of NC_136903.1, from coordinate 49,142,858 downwards.
GGCTAATATGGCCCCAAGGCCCCTGTTAATCATGTTGTTATTATGTTTATTTTGTATACTGTTTTTGTAAAATTGGTGTGATAATTAAATAAAAAATAAAAAAAAAACATTAGTATAACCTTGAAGGTTCCCAGGGGCAAATACAGTGCCTGTCATTTTGCAGGATATAATTTAACATGTAACCTCTCCTGGAAATGGACATACTCTGTGCATTTCCAGGAGAGGTTCCATGTTAAATTATATCCTGCAATATCCTCCAAAGAAGGGGTGGTAGTGTCATGAATAAGGCCGAATATGTATGCCGATGTGCGGACGGTAAAGCACCGCAAAATCCACCCCTTTAGGGTAACCAGGGGCATGAAGTTCTGTAGGGTGTGAACATCTGGGTTTAGTCCGAGTGAGGAGTGCTCGAGCGTGGGAGGATGTGTAAGGCAGAGGAGGGTAACAAAAGGTGTGTGCAGGAGCAGGGAGAAAAGAGAAAATAAAAAGACTCAAAGTGTTCCACCTTCCAGCAGCAGCAGCAGCGGGCCCGCTCTGTCCGTGGTGCTGAACACCTGCCTGTCTATGTGGAGTACAAAAACAAACAAAGACAAACACCTTTAAGGTCACCAGGGGCGTGAGGTTCTGGTTCTGGCGGTGTGCATGGAGGGGTTTAGTCCGAGTGAGGAGTGCTTGAGCGTGGGAGGATGTGTAAGGCAGAGGAGGGGAACAAAAAAAAACGAATACAAATAAGTTAAAGTGTGAACCTCCAGCAGGGCAGGTGCTGCTGCTGCTGCTGCTGCTGCTGCTGCTGCTGCTGCTGTGAAGGAGGACGAATATTGATGCTTGTGTTCGGACGGTAAAGCACCGCAAAATCCACCCCCCCTTAAAGGTGACCAGGGGCATGAGATTCTGCAGGGTGTGAACATCTGGGTTTAGTCCGTGGGGGAGTGCTTAAGTCCGGGGGCCCGGGGTCTCACGGTGCACGAGGTTATGGAAGTGCCACTGTTGCCGGAGGTCCTTAGTCCGTCCTTTGGGGCTCTGTCAGGGGCTACAGAGAGGTGGTTTTCCCGGTCCCTCTCCTGGAGGTATGAAATAACCTGAGCTCCATGTGAGGGAGCCGTGCTGGAGCTGCTTAGTCCGTCCTTTGGTGGTCTTTGAGGGGCTAATGAGAGGTGTTTTCCCCGGTCTATTTGATGGAAGTCTGACACGAGCAGAGTGTGCATGCTTTGAAACTAATCCACCCACACTTAGCATGCTATTTTAGGGTATAAATCGTACCTTGTCACCATGTACTGTGCTCCCTGGGACGACGCGCCCTCCTGTGGGGACACATGAGAACTGCACTCAAATCACTTTGTGCTTTTTAAACAGTTTAACATATTTTTTTCCACATTTAAAAAACGCTTTCTGCCCTGGAAATCATTTCTAATCATTATTACCGTTATGGAGGGGCTGCAGGAACACTTTCCCCGCCTTGCAAACATTTATTCCTGGTTCAAATAATCAATTTGTTCCGCCTGCTTTGCGTCAGCACCTCTGCGGCTGTCGGATTAACACAGATGAATGCACTTTTAACACTCACGCAGCCAGAATTCCTGCTCTTTTCCTGGGTTACAAAGTGAGGTGACGCAGCCTGTCCTCTGAGTCTCCCCGCCTCTCATAGACTTATTTCTGGGTAAAAAAAGCCATGTGCTCCGCCCCCTGGATCTCTGCATGTGTGTGTGTGCCTGTGAGTCTGTGGCTACTGTCCACATGCCCGCATTAGGAGGCACTATTTTCGGATACATTTTCTCATTTTCACCACTTTTCATGTTTTTATTATGTATATTGTTATATTATTATTATTATTATTATTATTGTATATATGTATACTGTGTATACTGTTTTTGTAAAAATCATGTGATTATTAAATAAATAATAAAACATGAATATAACCTTGAAGTTTCCCAGGGGCAAATACAGTGCCAGGTGTCAGACTATTTAAACAATGTTTACCCAGGATTCCGACACCTTCCCTGGCTTGTAAAATGCGGTGATGCGCCCTGGAGGTATCAGAGTATTTTAAACAACTTTTCCCCGCCTTTCAAACACTTTTTCCTGGCTTATAGCCTGTCATTTTGCAGGATATAATTTAACATGGAACCTCTCCCAGGGGCAAATACAGTGCCAGGTGTCAGACTATTTAAACAATGTTTACCCAGGATTCCGACACCTTCCCTGGCTTGTAAAATGCGGTGATGCGCCCTGGAGGTATCAGAGTATTTTAAACAACTTTTCCCCACCTTTCAAACACTTTTTCCTGGCTTATAGCCTGTCATTTTGCAGGATATAATTTAACATGGAACCTCTCCCAGGGGCAAATACAGTGCCAGGTGTCAGACTATTTAAACAATGTTTACCCAGGATTCCGACACCTTCCCTGGCTTGTAAAATGCGGTGATGCGCCCTGGAGGTATCAGAGTATTTTAAACAACTTTTCCCCGCCTTTCAAACACTTTTTCCTGGCTTATAGCCTGTCATTTTGCAGGATATAATTTAACATGGAACCTCTCCCAGGGGCAAATACAGTGCCAGGTGTCAGACTATTTAAACAATGTTTACCCAGGATTCCGACACCTTCCCTGGCTTGTAAAATGCGGTGATGCGCCCTGGAGGTATCAGAGTATTTTAAACAACTTTTCCCCGCCTTTCAAACACTTTTTCCTGGCTTATAGCCTGTCATTTTGCAGGATATAATTTAACATGGAACCTCTCCCAGGGGCAAATACAGTGCCAGGTGTCAGACTATTTAAACAATGTTTACCCAGGATTCCGACACCTTCCCTGGCTTGTAAAATGCGGTGATGCGCCCTGGAGGTATCAGAGTATTTTAAACAACTTTTCCCCGCCTTTCAAACACTTTTTCCTGGCTTATAGCCTGTCATTTTGCAGGATATAATTTAACATGGAACCTCTCCCAGGGGCAAATACAGTGCCAGGTGTCAGACTATTTAAACAATGTTTACCCAGGATTCCGACACCTTCCCTGGCTTGTAAAATGCGGTGATGCGCCCTGGAGGTATCAGAGTATTTTAAACAACTTTTCCCCGCCTTTCAAACACTTTTTCCTGGCTTATAGCCTGTCATTTTGCAGGATATAATTTAACATGGAACCTCTCCCAGGGGCAAATACAGTGCCAGGTGTCAGACTATTTAAACAATGTTTACCCAGGATTCCGACACCTTCCCTGGCTTGTAAAATGCGGTGATGCGCCCTGGAGGTATCAGAGTATTTTAAACAACTTTTCCCCGCCTTTCAAACACTTTTTCCTGGCTTATAGCCTGTCATTTTGCAGGATATAATTTAACATGGAACCTCTCCCAGGGGCAAATACAGTGCCAGGTGTCAGACTATTTAAACAATGTTTACCCAGGATTCCGACACCTTCCCTGGCTTGTAAAATGCGGTGATGCGCCCTGGAGGTATCAGAGTATTTTAAACAACTTTTCCCCGCCTTTCAAACACTTTTTCCTGGCTTATAGCCTGTCATTTTGCAGGATATAATTTAACATGGAACCTCTCCCAGGGGCAAATACAGTGCCAGGTGTCAGACTATTTAAACAATGTTTACCCAGGATTCCGACACCTTCCCTGGCTTGTAAAATGCGGTGATGCGCCCTGGAGGTATCAGAGTATTTTAAACAACTTTTCCCCGCCTTTCAAACACTTTTTCCTGGCTTATAGCCTGTCATTTTGCAGGATATAATTTAACATGGAACCTCTCCCAGGGGCAAATACAGTGCCAGGTGTCAGACTATTTAAACAATGTTTACCCAGGATTCCGACACCTTCCCTGGCTTGTAAAATGCGGTGATGCGCCCTGGAGGTATCAGAGTATTTTAAACAACTTTTCCCCGCCTTTCAAACACTTTTTCCTGGCTTATAGCCTGTCATTTTGCAGGATATAATTTAACATGGAACCTCTCCCAGGGGCAAATACAGTGCCAGGTGTCAGACTATTTAAACAATGTTTACCCAGGATTCCGACACCTTCCCTGGCTTGTAAAATGCGGTGATGCGCCCTGGAGGTATCAGAGTATTTTAAACAACTTTTCCCCGCCTTTCAAACACTTTTTCCTGGCTTATAGCCTGTCATTTTGCAGGATATAATTTAACATGGAACCTCTCCCAGGGGCAAATACAGTGCCAGGTGTCAGACTATTTAAACAATGTTTACCCAGGATTCCGACACCTTCCCTGGCTTGTAAAATGCGGTGATGCGCCCTGGAGGTATCAGAGTATTTTAAACAACTTTTCCCCGCCTTTCAAACACTTTTTCCTGGCTTATTGCCTGTCATTTTGCAGGATATAATTTAACATGGAACCTCTCCCAGGGGCAAATACAGTGCCAGGTGTCAGACTATTTAAACAATGTTTACCCAGGATTCCGACACCTTCCCTGGCTTGTAAAATGCGGTGATGCGCCCTGGAGGTATCAGAGTATTTTAAACAACTTTTCCCCGCCTTTCAAACACTTTTTCCTGGCTTATAGCCTGTCATTTTGCAGGATATAATTTAACATGGAACCTCTCCCAGGGGCAAATACAGTGCCAGGTGTCAGACTATTTAAACAATGTTTACCCAGGATTCCGACACCTTCCCTGGCTTGTAAAATGCGGTGATGCGCCCTGGAGGTATCAGAGTATTTTAAACAACTTTTCCCCGCCTTTCAAACACTTTTTCCTGGCTTATAGCCTGTCATTTTGCAGGATATAATTTAACATGGAACCTCTCCCAGGGGCAAATACAGTGCCAGGTGTCAGACTATTTAAACAATGTTTACCCAGGATTCCGACACCTTCCCTGGCTTGTAAAATGCGGTGATGCGCCCTGGAGGTATCAGAGTATTTTAAACAACTTTTCCCCGCCTTTCAAACACTTTTTCCTGGCTTATAGCCTGTCATTTTGCAGGATATAATTTAACATGGAACCTCTCCCAGGGGCAAATACAGTGCCAGGTGTCAGACTATTTAAACAATGTTTACCCAGGATTCCGACACCTTCCCTGGCTTGTAAAATGCGGTGATGCGCCCTGGAGGTATCAGAGTATTTTAAACAACTTTTCCCCGCCTTTCAAACACTTTTTCCTGGCTTATAGCCTGTCATTTTGCAGGATATAATTTAACATGGAACCTCTCCCAGGGGCAAATACAGTGCCAGGTGTCAGACTATTTAAACAATGTTTACCCAGGATTCCGACACCTTCCCTGGCTTGTAAAATGCGGTGATGCGCCCTGGAGGTATCAGAGTATTTTAAACAACTTTTCCCCGCCTTTCAAACACTTTTTCCTGGCTTATAGCCTGTCATTTTGCAGGATATAATTTAACATGGAACCTCTCCTGGAAATGGACATACTCTGCGCATTTCCAGGAGAGGTTCCATGTTAAATTATATCCTGCAAAATGACAGGCAACAACTCTCTTCCAGACGTTTAAAAACACTTTTCCGACTATTTTAAACAACTTTTCCCCGCCTTTCAAACACTTGTTCCTGGCTTATAGCCTGTCATTTTGCAGGATATAATTTAACATGGAACCTCTCCTGGAAATGGACATACTCTGCGCATTTCCAGGAGAGGTTCCATGTTAAATGATATCCTGCAAAATGACAGGCAACAACTCTCTTCCAGACGTTTAAAAACACTTTTCCGACTATTTTAAACAACTTTTCCCCGCCTTTCAAACACTTGTTCCTGGCTTATAGCCTGTCATTTTGCAGGATATAATTTAACATGGAACCTCTCCTGGAAATGGACATACTCTGCGCATTTCCAGGAGAGGTTCCATGTTAAATGATATCCTGCAAAATGACAGGCAACAACTCTCTTCCAGACGTTTAAAAACACTTTTCCGACTATTTTAAACAACTTTTCCCCGCCTTTCAAACACTTTTTCCTGGCTTATAGCCTGTCATTTTGCAGGATATAATTTAACATGGAACCTCTCCTGGAAATGGACATATTCTGTGCATTTCCAGGAGAGGTTACATGTTAAATGATATCCTGCAAAATGACAGGCTACAACTCTCTTCCAGACGTTTAAAAACACTTTCCCCGACCATTTAAACATTATTTATGGCTTGTAAAGTGCGGTGATGAGCCCTGACAGTATCAGACTATTTAAAGGGTTACCAGGAGCATGAGAATATCCTCCACAGAAGGGGTGGTGGTGCCGTGAATAAGGCCGAATATGGATACCGATGTGCCGACGGTAAAGCACCGCAAAATCCACCCCCTTTAGGTTAACCAGGGGCATGGAGTTCTGTAGGGTGTGAACATCTGGGTTTAGTCCGTGGGGGAGTGCTTAAGTCCGGGAGTCCGGGGACTCACGGTGTGCAAGGTTATGGAGGTGCCCATGTCAGGGACACATGCTGGAGGTCTGTGGTCCGTCCTTTGGGGGTCTTGGAGGGGCCACAGAGAGGAGATTTCCCCGGTCTCTGTCCTGGATGAGTGAAATAAACAGAGTCTCCATGTCAGGGACACATGCTGGAGGTCTCTCTCCCGAGAGTGGACGTCCATTGCCTGTAAATTGGTCTAACATTAGGTCTGTCACTTTGGCTAACCGCACCACTGTCTGTCGTCTCCCGCAAGTGGACATCCATTGTCACTTTGGCTAACCGCACCACTGTCTGTCGTCTCCCGCAAGTGGACATCCATTGCGCCTAAATAGGGTTAGGGAATGTTCCGGTATTTGGACAACATTAACATGGGATCACTCCGGTCAATGTACGTACTTCGTCTCACTGGAATATTAATGGCCAGATTGAATACAAAATCGACCCAAATTCTCCGGTCAATGACAGGAGAGTTTTGAAAGTGACAAAACACTGTTCCACACATTTAAAAACACTTAATCAATGTTTACCCAGGATCCATGCACCTTTCCTGGCTTGTAAAATGTGGTGATGCGCCCTGGAGGTAGCGGGTAGGCTCTGTGCGTGGTGCTGAACCCCAGCCTGTCTATGTGGAATACAAAAACAAACAAAGACAAACACCTTTAAGGTCACCAGGGTCGTGAGGTTCTGGTTCTGGCGGTGTGCATGGAGGGGTTTAGTCCGAGTGAGGAGTGCTCGAGCGTGGGAGGATGTGTAAGGCAGAGGAGGGGAACAAAAGGTGTGTGCAGGAGCAGGGAGAAAAGAGAAAATAAAAAGACTCAAAGTGTTCCACCTTCCAGCAGCAGCAGCAGCAGCAGCGGGCCCGCGGTGCTGAACACCTGCCTGTCTATGTGGAGTACAAAAACAAACAAAGACAAACACCTTTAAGGTCACCAGGGTCGTGAGGTTCTGGTTCTGGCGGTGTGCATGGAGGGGTTTGACCTGGCTCCCCGACACAATGCACATAGTCTGGAGCAGCGGAGCAGTGGCTGGGCCGTGTTCCCCCTTCTGTCCATTTGCCTATCAGTTTGTTAACGAAGTGGACAGAGGCTGTTTTTTGCCCCTAAAAGTGACTTTTAATGGTGTTTTTGGCATTTAAATGATGGGTCTTATCATTATCCAGGGTCCCCAAGACAATGCAACTAGTCTGGAGCTCGCTGGGGTCCCGCAAATGCTTTAATCACGATTTGGTCCATTTCCCCATCAGTTTGTTAACGAAGTGGACAGAGGCTGTTTTGTGCCCCTAAAAGTGACTTTTAATGGTGTTTTTGGCATTTAAATGATGTGTTTTATCATTATCCAGGGTCCCCGACACAATGAAACTAGTCTGGAGCTCGCTGGGGTCCCGCAAAATGCTTTAATCACGATTTGGTCCTTTTCCCCATCACTTTGTTAACGAAGTGGACAGAGGCTGTTTTTTGCCCCTAAAAGTGACTTTTAATGGTGTTTTTGGCATTTAAATGATGGGTCTTATCATTGTGGAGGGTCCCCAAGACAATGCAACTAGTCTGGAGCTCGCTGGGGTCCCGCAAATGCTTTAATCACGATTTTGTCCATTTCCCCATCAGTTTGTTAACGAAGTGGACAGAGGCTGTTTTTTGCCCCTAAAAGTGACTTTTAATGGTGTTTTTGGCATTTAAATGATGTGTTTTATCATTATCCAGGGTCCCCGACACAATGAAACTAGTCTGGAGCTGACTGGGGTCCCGCAAAATGCTTTAATCACGATTTGGTCCATTTCCCCATCAGTTTGTTAACGAAGTGGACAGAGGCTGTTTTTTGCCCCTAAAAGTGACTTTTAATGGTGTTTTTTGTATTTAAATGATGTGTTTTATCTTTCTCCAGGGTCCCCGACGCAATGCACATAGTCTGGAGCTCGCTGGGGTCCCGCAAAATGCTTTAATCACGATTTGGTCCTTTTCCCCATCACTTTGTTAACGAAGTGGACAGAGGCTGTTTTTTGCCCCTAAAAGTGACTTTTAATGGTGTTTTTGGCATTTAAATGATGTGTTTTATCATTCTCCAGGGTCCCCGACACAATGCACATAGTCTGGAGCTCGCTGGGGTCCCGGAAATGCTTTAATCACGATTTGGTCCATTTCCCCATCAGTTTGTTAACGAAGTGGACAGAGGCTGTTTTTTGCCCCTAAAAGTGACTTTTAATGGTGTTTTTTGTATTTAAATGATGTGTTTTATCTTTCTCCAGGGTCCCCGACGCAATGCACATAGTCTGGAGCTCGCTGGGGTCCCGCAAAATGCTTTAATCACGATTTGGTCCTTTTCCCCATCACTTTGTTAACGAAGTGGACAGAGGCTGTTTTTTGCCCCTAAAAGTGACTTTTAATGGTGTTTTTGGCATTTAAATGATGTGTTTTATCATTATCCAGGGTCCCCGACACAATGCACATAGTCTGGAGCTCGCTGGAGTCCCGCAAAATGCTTTAATCACGATTTTGTCCTTTTCCCCATCACTTTGTTAACGAAGTGGACAGAGGCTGTTTTTTGCCCCTAAAAGTGACTTTTAATGGTGTTTTTGGCATTTAAATGATGGGTTTTATATTTCTCCAGGGTCCCCGACACAATGAAACTAGTCTGGAGCTCGCTGGGGTCCCGCAAAATGCTTTAATCACGATTTTGTCCTTTTCCCCATCACTTTGTTAACGAAGTGGACAGAGGCTGTTTTTTGCCCCTAAAAGTGACTTTTAATGGTGTTTTTGGCATTTAAATGATGGGTCTTATCATTATCCAGGGTCCCCGACACAATGAAACTAGTCTGGAGCTCGCTGGGGTCCCGCAAAATGCTTTAATCACGATTTGGTCCTTTTCCCCATCACTTTGTTAACGAAGTGGACAGAGGCTGTTTTTTGCCCCTAAAAGTGACTTTTAATGGTGTTTTTGGCATTTAAATGATGGGTTTTATATTTCTCCAGGGTCCCCGACACAATGAAACTAGTCTGGAGCTCGCTGGGGTCCCGCAAAATGCTTTAATCACGATTTTGTCCTTTTCCCCATCACTTTGTTAACGAAGTGGACAGAGGCTGTTTTTTGCCCCTAAAAGTGACTTTTAATGGTGTTTTTGGCATTTAAATGATGGGTCTTATCATTATCCAGGGTCCCCAAGACAATGCAACTAGTCTGGAGCTCGCTGGGGTCCCGCAAATGCTTTAATCACGATTTGGTCCATTTCCCCATCAGTTTGTTAACGAAGTGGACAGAGGCTGTTTTGTGCCCCTAAAAGTGACTTTTAATGGTGTTTTTGGCATTTAAATGATGTGTTTTATCATTATCCAGGGTCCCCGACACAATGAAACTAGTCTGGAGCTCGCTGGGGTCCCGCAAAATGCTTTAATCACGATTTGGTCCTTTTCCCCATCACTTTGTTAACGAAGTGGACAGAGGCTGTTTTTTGCCCCTAAAAGTGACTTTTAATGGTGTTTTTGGCATTTAAATGATGGGTCTTATCATTATCCAGGGTCCCCAAGACAATGCAACTAGTCTGGAGCTCGCTGGGGTCCCGCAAATGCTTTAATCACGATTTTGTCCATTTCCCCATCAGTTTGTTAACGAAGTGGACAGAGGCTGTTTTTTGCCCCTAAAAGTGACTTTTAATGGTGTTTTTGGCATTTAAATGATGGGTCTTATCATTATCCAGGGTCCCCAAGACAATGCAACTAGTCTGGAGCTCGCTGGGGTCCCGCAAATGCTTTAATCACGATTTGGTCCATTTCCCCATCAGTTTGTTAACGAAGTGGACAGAGGCTGTTTTGTGCCCCTAAAAGTGACTTTTAATGGTGTTTTTGGCATTTAAATGATGTGTTTTATCATTATCCAGGGTCCCCGACACAATGAAACTAGTCTGGAGCTCGCTGGGGTCCCGCAAAATGCTTTAATCACGATTTTGTCCTTTTCCCCATCACTTTGTTAACGAAGTGGACAGAGGCTGTTTTTTGCCCCTAAAAGTGACTTTTAATGGTGTTTTTTGTATTTAAATGATGTGTTTTATCATTCTCCAGGGTCCCCGACACAATGCACATAGTCTGGAGCTCGCTGGGGTCCCGCAAATGCTTTAATCAGGCGTTTTAACACTTTTCCCCACGAAAATGATTTTTAATTATTTTTTGGGGGCTATATAAATCAAATTCCGGTTAATGCCGAGCACAATTGTACCTTTTACTATTTTAATGTATTTGCATGATATATCTTTGGGCGATAAAAGCGACATATTTGGATGACTTTGTCAGTTTATGGAGCTTATCCCACAAATCCCGGATGATCCGGGCCAAATTTGGGAGCTCATAGGCAGCCTGCCATAGGCCCCCACCCGTGGAATGAAAAAAAAATGAAAGAAAACGGTCAATTATATGTTAAAATAATCAAAAAATGAACTTTTAAAATTACATGGGAGAGGGGATCTGAAAAATTGGAGAAGGGGAAAAGTGTTCGGCGCTTCGGGACGAAGCGCCGAACACTTTTCCCCTACCCCGTTGCAAGGTACAACGGAGAGGGGAATCCAGACTTCCCCTCCTCCGTTGTAAAAAACCGTTCATGTTTTACAAGCTACCTTCTGCACGAAATCGGAAACCCGGTTTTTGAGAGGACTCAGAAAAAAAACGGCTGTGTAACTTCATGGAGGAATTCATCCGCTGTATGTGCACTTTGGCTCGGATACATTTTGTTGCCTGGAGACCCCCCAGCATGGTTCTTACCAAACTTAAAGTTTTTGAACTGGGCTCTGGAGGAAGGTAAGGGGAGTTGACAGGGGACTCAATCCGCCTCATGAGGCACTATTTTCGGATACATTTCAACACTTTTAGCCCTTTTTGATGGTTCTCCAAAAAATAACTCTGACTTTTTCAGAGTGTGGAGGAAGGTGAGGGGAGTTGACAGGGGACTTTACCCGCCTTATGGGGCACTATTCCCGGATACATTTCAACACTTTTAGCCCTTTTTGATGGTTCTCCAAAAAATAACTCTGACTTTTTCAGAGTGTGGAGGAAGGTGAGGGGAGTTGACAGGGGACTTTACCCGCCTTATGGGGCACTATTCCCGGATACATTTCAACACTTTTAGCCCTTTTTGATGGTTCTCCAAAAAATAACTCTGACTTTTTCAGAGTGTGGAGGAAGGTGAGGGGAGTTGACAGGGGACTTTACCCGCCTTATGGGGCACTATTCCCGGATACATTTCAACACTTTTAGCCCTTTTTGATGGTTCTCCAAAAAATAACTCTGACTTTTTCAGAGTGTGGAGGAAGGTGAGGGGAGTTGACAGGGGACTTTACCCGCCTTATGGGGCACTATTCCCGGATACATTTCAACACTTTTAGCCCTTTTTGATGGTTCTCCAAAAAATAACTCTGACTTTTTCAGAGTGTGGAGGAAGGTGAGGGGAGTTGACAGGGGACTTTACCCGCCTTATGGGGCACTATTCCCGGATACATTTCAACACTTTTAGCCCTTTTTGATGGTTCTCCAAAAAATAACTCTGACTTTTTCAGAGTGTGGAGGAAGGTGAGGGGAGTTGACAGGGGACTTTACCCGCCTTATGGGGCACTATTCCCGGATACATTTCAACACTTTTAGCCCTTTTTGATGGTTCTCCAAAAAATAACTCTGACTTTTTCAGAGTGTGGAGGAAGGTGAGGGGAGTTGACAGGGGACTTTACCCGCCTTATGGGGCACTATTCCCGGATACATTTCAACACTTTTAGCCCTTTTTGATGGTTCTCCAAAAAATAACTCTGACTTTTTCAGAGTGTGGAGGAAGGTGAGGGGAGTTGACAGGGGACTTTACCCGCCTTATGGGGCACTATTCCCGGATACATTTCAACACTTTTAGCCCTTTTTGATGGTTCTCCAAAAAATAACTCTGACTTTTTCAGAGTGTGGAGGAAGGTGAGGGGAGTTGACAGGGGACTTTACCCGCCTTATGGGGCACTATTCCCGGATACATTTCAACACTTTTAGCCCTTTTTGATGGTTCTCCAAAAAATAACTCTGACTTTTTCAGAGTGTGGAGGAAGGTGAGGGGAGTTGACAGGGGACTTTACCCGCCTTATGGGGCACTATTCCCGGATACATTTCAACACTTTTAGCCCTTTTTGATGGTTCTCCAAAAAATAACTCTGACTTTTTCAGAGTGTGGAGGAAGGTGAGGGGAGTTGACAGGGGACTTTACCCGCCTTATGGGGCACTATTCCCGGATACATTTCAACACTTTTAGCCCTTTTTGATGGTTCTCCAAAAAATAACTCTGACTTTTTCAGAGTGTGGAGGAAGGTGAGGGGAGTTGACAGGGGACTTTACCCGCCTTATGGGGCACTATTCCCGGATACATTTCAACACTTTTAGCCCTTTTTGATGGTTCTCCAAAAAATAACTCTGACTTTTTCAGAGTGTGGAGGAAGGTGAGGGGAGTTGACAGGGGACTTTACCCGCCTTATGGGGCACTATTCCCGGATACATTTCAACACTTTTAGCCCTTTTTGATGGTTCTCCAAAAAATAACTCTGACTTTTTCAGAGTGTGGAGGAAGGTGAGGGGAGTTGACAGGGGACTTTACCCGCCTTATGGGGCACTATTCCCGGATACATTTCAACACTTTTAGCCCTTTTTGATGGTTCTCCAAAAAATAACTCTGACTTTTTCAGAGTGTGGAGGAAGGTGAGGGGAGTTGACAGGGGACTTTACCCGCCTTATGGGGCACTATTCTCGGATACATTTTTTCATTTTCACCCATTTTTGATGGTTCTCCAAAAAGACAAGTTAGTCTTTTTTCTTCCCCCTTCCTCTTCTGATTTCTCACTGATCGAATGGCAAACGCGACCCGCCATCGGAGGGCCTCCGCCGGCCCGGCCTCGTGCCGGTGCTCTGGCGGTCGGTTCCTCCGAACTGCGGGTTCGACTCTGATGGCCGGGAGGGACGAGGGAAACGTCGGGGGGGTCTGCTGGAGGCTCCTGCTGGAGTCTTGCGTTCACTGGGACCTGGCTCGAAAAACTCGAAACCCTGACTCCAGTGCGGTGTTGCGGCCATGCGCCTCCGGGTACCAGACTCCCCTGCCTCCTCCGTGTTGCGTGGGCTGCGTGGGGGTAACCCTGCGTGTCCGTTACCCTGCGTGTCTCTTACCTCCCAGGCCGACCGATATGAAGCGTTTCCAAGACGAACCGTCTGACTCAGGGGTCCCACCACAGGTTCCGTAGCGGGGTGGAAGTTCCACCTCCCCTCTTTGCCGCGGAATGCAAAACAAACACCTGTTTCTCTCATCCTCCACTGTGGCATAGCGGCCTTAGTCGGCTGCGGCATTCAGCAATTGGCCTTGCTCCGGGCACAGGACCCTACTTCATCAAACTACCTATTTGATCCTGCGTAACAACCACATATATGCTTGTCTGCAAAGACATTGATCGAATGGCAAACGTGACCCGCCATCGGAAGGCCTCCGCCGGCCCGGCCTCGTGCCGGTGCTCTGGCGGTCGGTTCTTCCAAACTGCGGGTTTGACTCTGCTCCTGGGAGCACATATGCTTGTCTGCAAAGAGGGACATGCCTGGTCCTGCCCAGGTGTTCTTCTACGGCTAGTGTCCAGCCAGCTGCGGTATCATCAACTTTGACCCGCCATCGGAGGGCCTCCTCCCCGGGTCCAGCTTCCGGTGCTAGGCGGTCGGTTCCTCCAAACTGTGTGATTGACTCTGCTCCTGGGAGCACATATGCTTGTCTGCAAAGAGGGACATGCCTGGTCCCGCCCAGGTGTTCTTCTACGGCTAGTGTCCAGCCAGCTGCGGTATCATCAACTTTGACCCGCCATCGGAGGGCCTCCTCCCCGGGTCCAGCTTCCGGTGCTAGGCGGTCGGTTCCTCCAAACTGTGTGATTGACTCTGCTCCTGGGAGCACATATGCTTGTCTGCAAAGAGGGACATGCCTGGTCCCGCCCAGGTGTTCTTCTACGGCTAGTGTCCAGCCAGCTGCGGTATCATCAACTTTGACCCGCCATCGGAGGGCCTCCTCCCCGGGTCCAGCTTCCGGTGCTTGGCGGTCGGTTCATCCAAACTACGGGTAATCCTGGAGCGGACATAAACAAAGAATGATATTTTACAGGACATGATGGATATGTGTTTTTTCCAGGCTTTTTGGAAATAAACCAAATGTGATTTTGCAGTGCATGATATAGCTCATTTTACCCATGTGATGTTGTGCAGTACATTACTGAGCTCATTTAACGATATTGGTCTACCAGGTGAAGTGGGATGCTGCCATTTCCCAACTGGTCTCCGGAGGAATATAAGGAGAGTTGACAGGGGACTCTGCCCAGTGCTCATGAACCAAATGAGGGGGTGTGTTAGAGGGGAAAGGCTCTGGCTGTTTCTGCAGCCTCTGCATCTACCTTCTCTCCCCACCCCGATACCAGCGCGTGCCTGCTGTAAAAGGCAGGTGCACGGGCTCTCACTTCCACTAACTCTGAGCCTGGCTCCCGAGCAGCACGTTCTCCCCGGCAGTCCGCCAGCAGATGAAAAACACCCACCTCTCCGCCTCTTCCGAGGGACGAGGGAACCGCGCGGGGGGGTCTGCTGGAGGTTCCTGCCGGGTGCTCCGTACTGCGTTTCACCGGGACCTGGCTCGAAAAACTCGGAACTCTGACTCCAGTGCGGTGTGGCGGTCTCGCCCTGGCCGTCCACCGTGCGCCTCCGGGTACCTGACTCCCCTGCCTCCTCCGGGGGCAGGTGCGAGGGGTTCAATGCCTCCTCCCCCCGCTGCGGCGAAAGCCGGAGCGGGACGGAGCGCCCGGAGGTACTGTTACCCCCACGTTTTGTACCCAAAACTGTCTTGTGAGTTCGTGGCAGAACCATGAAACAAAAAACAATCAATGTATCGGACCCATCGCCAGTCGCGTTGGTGCGGAGGTGGGACCATTTTAACCAGGTGGTAACCCAAGTCCTCCCCTTGGTCCGTGTTCCCTGCATTGAAGCATCGGACCCATGGTTGCAATCAGCAGTTGGCTAACGCATATAAACGGAGAAACAGAAAACCATTTAAATATAATTCATTGTGTGTGTTTTTGGAAGGATGTTGACCGAATGCCCGGTGTGCAGCCTCCGCTATCTGGCTTTGAATAAGCACCTTAAGCACAAACATGCAGTGTGGAACCTGGATGAAAGAGGCATCATTCTTAAAATGGCCAGTGGTAGAATAAATGTTCGGACCAAACCCTGTCCCATCACAGGGTGTTCGTATGCTGGGAGGAAACTACACCGTCATGTAACTCGTGACCACCCTGAGTTCTCCCGAGATGAGGCACATCAGGTCATGGCAAGGCTGAAGCATAGTGTGGCCCTGCAGTTGCTCCATGACCTCCGAGAGACTAATCCCATCATTGGAATGGCTACATCATTGGATATAGACAATGAGGAGGAATACCCGGTGCACCCTCCACCCTTCTCCCCACATACCGAGTGTGACGAAGAGGACTGCATGCAGGTGAGGCTGGACAATGTGGCATTGAGGGCTCAGAAGGATGCCCTCATTGATGAGGTGAAGACCCTGCGCTCCAGGCTAAAACAGGGTCTAAAACCCAGGAAGCAGAATGCCACTGCTGCTCTGCTTGAGGAAGACGAAGAATGTATACGATTTAAGGGCGTAGCAATCCCAAGTACCCCCGACATGAACTCAGTAGCCTCCGGCAGCAATACCCCTCTCAAGACCCCGGTGAAGACTGTCATGCGGTCCATAGAAGCCTCTGCGAGTGAGACCCCCCTCAAGTCTGTGATGCGGTCCCCAGAAGCCTCCGGAAGCAAGACCCCGGTGAAGACTGTCATGCGGTCCGACAAAGCCTCCGGTAGTGAGACCCCGGTGAACACTGTCATGCGGTCCCCAGAAGCCTCCGGAAGCAAGACCCCGGTGAAGACTGTCATGCGGTCCAACAAAGCCTCCGGTAGAGAGACCCCTCTCAAGTCTGTGATGCGGTCCCCAGAAGCCTCCGGAAGCAAGACCCCAGTGAAGACTGTCATGTGGTCCCCAGAAGCCTCCGGTAGTGAGACCCCAGTGAAGACTGTCATGCGGTCCATAGAAGCCTCTGCGAGTGAGATCCCTCTCAAGTCTGTGATGCGGTCCCCAGAAGCCTCCGGAAGCAAGACCCCGATGCAGACTGTCATGCGGTCCGTAGAAGCCTCCTGTAGTGAGACCCCTGTATGCCAGAAGACCCGTGCGTCTGTCTCCAATAAACTGAAAGCTAATCTGGCTAAGGACTGGCCCTCTTCCCAAAATCAATGGTGCACTGGGAAGGGACTGCGGAATACCATGCGTGAAATCACGTTGCCTAAAAGCATGGAGACGTACATTCAGACATACAGAGGTCATTGTGAGGGTCTTGCACCGACAGTAAAACGGAAAGAGAATTGTATGTCCAATGTCAGCCGGATAAAGAACTTCATAGTATTCATGGCCCATGGTTTTGACCGGCTGTCAGACTGGCTGTTTCTAAAAGACACAAAGAGGGTCCGTGGCTGGAGCAAGTATATTTCAGAGTCGGGCCGGACAGTCACAACATCGCTGTTGTTCCTGAAGACTGTGAACCATTTCCTGAGGTACTTGTCTGCATCAAAGCTCCGGGGGTGCAGGCTCACCCAGTCTGATATGACCCACATCATCAGAGAGGTGAAAGCCAACATTAACGATTTGAAAAAGTCTGTCACTCTCCACCAGTTTAAGGTGAAGAGGGACAAGCTGGATCGTCTGCCGAGCCAGGCGGAGCTTCTCGCCGCCATGGCGGCCGCTGAGAAGCGCATCCCTGATCTCCTTGACCTGATGGCTAGCAATCCGACCACAATCACCCAGTACCTGCTATATGGCTATCTAACCCTCCATTGGAGCCTCCTGTATGGCCACCGTCCGGGTGTGTATGCAAACATGACCAACACGGAGGTCTTTGAGGCGGACAGAAGGGGCACTGCTGAGGGCTACATCATCCACGTGCAGGATCACAAGACTGCCAAGACATTTGGTGAAGCACAGCTGGTGCTTACAATAAAGGAGTTTAGCTGGGTCATGCGGTGGATGGGGATAAAAGAGGGCTTGTCGGGTCCTCAGAATGAATTCTTCCTTTTCACATCGGGGAAGCAGGCTTCCAAGAACCTGAACGCTCACTTGAAGAGGGCTTGGGCTGATGCTGGGCTAGAAACAGCCGTCACCTTCACCATCTTGCGCACTGCCCTGGCTGACAATATCAAGCATCACCAAGATCCAGAAAGCAGGTCGATTCTGGCTAGGTTTATGTGCCACGACGTAAGCACTGCAGACCGGTTCTACGCGAATACGCCTGGAATAAAGGAGGCATTGAAGATCCGCTCCATGTTCAGGGCGGCGGCAGCAGCTGCAGCAGCATCATCATCAGAAGGAGGTCTACCACCGTCAGCTACCTCCGAAGAGGATTCAGGGGCGGAGAGCAGCGATACCTCTTCTTCAGGACCGATTGGTACTCCTGATGAGGGGAAAGGGGCCGTGGACTCAACCTTTTTTCCCCGGTGCACTGTACAAGTTAGACGGCTAATATGGCCCCAAGGCCCCTGTTAATCATGTTGTTATTATGTTTATTTTGTATACTGTTTTTGTAAAATTGGTGTGATAATTAAATAAAAAATAAAAAAAAAACATTAGTATAACCTTGAAGGTTCCCAGGGGCAAATACAGTGCCTGTCATTTTGCAGGATATAATTTAACATGTAACCTCTCCTGGAAATGGACATACTCTGTGCATTTCCAGGAGAGGTTCCATGTTAAATTATATCCTGCAATATCCTCCAAAGAAGGGGTGGTAGTGTCATGAATAAGGCCGAATATGTATGCCGATGTGCGGACGGTAAAGCACCGCAAAATCCACCCCTTTAGGGTAACCAGGGGCATGAAGTTCTGTAGGGTGTGAACATCTGGGTTTAGTCCGAGTGAGGAGTGCTCGAGCGTGGGAGGATGTGTAAGGCAGAGGAGGGTAACAAAAGGTGTGTGCAGGAGCAGGGAGAAAAGAGAAAATAAAAAGACTCAAAGTGTTCCACCTTCCAGCAGCAGCAGCAGCGGGCCCGCTCTGTCCGTGGTGCTGAACACCTGCCTGTCTATGTGGAGTACAAAAACAAACAAAGACAAACACCTTTAAGGTCACCAGGGGCGTGAGGTTCTGGTTCTGGCGGTGTGCATGGAGGGGTTTAGTCCGAGTGAGGAGTGCTTGAGCGTGGGAGGATGTGTAAGGCAGAGGAGGGGAACAAAAAAAAACGAATACAAATAAGTTAAAGTGTGAACCTCCAGCAGGGCAGGTGCTGCTGCTGCTGCTGCTGCTGCTGCTGCTGCTGCTGCTGCTGTGAAGGAGGACGAATATTGATGCTTGTGTTCGGACGGTAAAGCACCGCAAAATCCACCCCCCCTTAAAGGTGACCAGGGGCATGAGATTCTGCAGGGTGTGAACATCTGGGTTTAGTCCGTGGGGGAGTGCTTAAGTCCGGGGGCCCGGGGTCTCACGGTGCACGAGGTTATGGAAGTGCAGCAGGGCAGGTGCTGCTGCTGCTGCTGCTGCTGCTGCTGCTGCTGCTGCTGCTGCTGCTGCTGCTGCTGCTGCTGTGAAGGAGGACGAATATTGATGCTTGTGTTCGGACGGTAAAGCACCGCAAAATCCACCCCCCCTTAAAGGTGACCAGGGGCATGAGATTCTGCAGGGTGTGAACATCTGGGTTTAGTCCGTGGGGGAGTGCTTAAGTCCGGGGGCCCGGGGTCTCACGGTGCACGAGGTTATGGAAGTGCCACTGTTGCCGGAGGTCCTTAGTCCGTCCTTTGGGGCTCTGTCAGGGGCTACAGAGAGGTGGTTTTCCCGGTCCCTCTCCTGGAGGTATGAAATAACCTGAGCTCCATGTGAGGGAGCCGTGCTGGAGCTGCTTAGTCCGTCCTTTGGTGGTCTTTGAGGGGCTAATGAGAGGTGTTTTCCCCGGTCTATTTGATGGAAGTCTGACACGAGCAGAGTGTGCATGCTTTGAAACTAATCCACCCACACTTAGCATGCTATTTTAGGGTATAAATCGTACCTTGTCACCATGTACTGTGCTCCCTGGGACGACGCGCCCTCCTGTGGGGACACATGAGAACTGCACTCAAATCACTTTGTGCTTTTTAAACAGTTTAACATATTTTTTTCCACATTTAAAAAACGCTTTCTGCCCTGGAAATCATTTCTAATCATTATTACCGTTATGGAGGGGCTGCAGGAACACTTTCCCCGCCTTGCAAACATTTATTCCTGGTTCAAATAATCAATTTGTTCCGCCTGCTTTGCGTCAGCACCTCTGCGGCTGTCGGATTAACACAGATGAATGCACTTTTAACACTCACGCAGCCAGAATT
The DNA here is from genome assembly GCF_949606895.1 of Notothenia rossii. Lineage (NCBI taxonomy): Eukaryota > Metazoa > Chordata > Actinopteri > Perciformes > Nototheniidae > Notothenia > Notothenia rossii. The sequence continues at coordinate 49,123,098 of NC_136903.1, read as the reverse complement.
CCTGCTCTTTTCCTGGGTTACAAAGTGAGGTGACGCAGCCTGTCCTCTGAGTCTCCCCGCCTCTCATAGACTTATTTCTGGGTAAAAAAAGCCATGTGCTCCGCCCCCTGGATCTCTGCATGTGTGTGTGTGCCTGTGAGTCTGTGGCTACTGTCCACATGCCCGCATTAGGAGGCACTATTTTCGGATACATTTTCTCATTTTCACCACTTTTCATGTTTTTATTATGTATATTGTTATATTATTATTATTATTATTATTATTGTATATATGTATACTGTGTATACTGTTTTTGTAAAAATCATGTGATTATTAAATAAATAATAAAACATGAATATAACCTTGAAGTTTCCCAGGGGCAAATACAGTGCCAGGTGTCAGACTATTTAAACAATGTTTACCCAGGATTCCGACACCTTCCCTGGCTTGTAAAATGCGGTGATGCGCCCTGGAGGTATCAGAGTATTTTAAACAACTTTTCCCCGCCTTTCAAACACTTTTTCCTGGCTTATAGCCTGTCATTTTGCAGGATATAATTTAACATGGAACCTCTCCCAGGGGCAAATACAGTGCCAGGTGTCAGACTATTTAAACAATGTTTACCCAGGATTCCGACACCTTCCCTGGCTTGTAAAATGCGGTGATGCGCCCTGGAGGTATCAGAGTATTTTAAACAACTTTTCCCCGCCTTTCAAACACTTTTTCCTGGCTTATAGCCTGTCATTTTGCAGGATATAATTTAACATGGAACCTCTCCCAGGGGCAAATACAGTGCCAGGTGTCAGACTATTTAAACAATGTTTACCCAGGATTCCGACACCTTCCCTGGCTTGTAAAATGCGGTGATGCGCCCTGGAGGTATCAGAGTATTTTAAACAACTTTTCCCCGCCTTTCAAACACTTTTTCCTGGCTTATAGCCTGTCATTTTGCAGGATATAATTTAACATGGAACCTCTCCCAGGGGCAAATACAGTGCCAGGTGTCAGACTATTTAAACAATGTTTACCCAGGATTCCGACACCTTCCCTGGCTTGTAAAATGCGGTGATGCGCCCTGGAGGTATCAGAGTATTTTAAACAACTTTTCCCCGCCTTTCAAACACTTTTTCCTGGCTTATAGCCTGTCATTTTGCAGGATATAATTTAACATGGAACCTCTCCCAGGGGCAAATACAGTGCCAGGTGTCAGACTATTTAAACAATGTTTACCCAGGATTCCGACACCTTCCCTGGCTTGTAAAATGCGGTGATGCGCCCTGGAGGTATCAGAGTATTTTAAACAACTTTTCCCCGCCTTTCAAACACTTTTTCCTGGCTTATAGCCTGTCATTTTGCAGGATATAATTTAACATGGAACCTCTCCCAGGGGCAAATACAGTGCCAGGTGTCAGACTATTTAAACAATGTTTACCCAGGATTCCGACACCTTCCCTGGCTTGTAAAATGCGGTGATGCGCCCTGGAGGTATCAGAGTATTTTAAACAACTTTTCCCCGCCTTTCAAACACTTTTTCCTGGCTTATAGCCTGTCATTTTGCAGGATATAATTTAACATGGAACCTCTCCCAGGGGCAAATACAGTGCCAGGTGTCAGACTATTTAAACAATGTTTACCCAGGATTCCGACACCTTCCCTGGCTTGTAAAATGCGGTGATGCGCCCTGGAGGTATCAGAGTATTTTAAACAACTTTTCCCCGCCTTTCAAACACTTTTTCCTGGCTTATAGCCTGTCATTTTGCAGGATATAATTTAACATGGAACCTCTCCCAGGGGCAAATACAGTGCCAGGTGTCAGACTATTTAAACAATGTTTACCCAGGATTCCGACACCTTCCCTGGCTTGTAAAATGCGGTGATGCGCCCTGGAGGTATCAGAGTATTTTAAACAACTTTTCCCCGCCTTTCAAACACTTTTTCCTGGCTTATAGCCTGTCATTTTGCAGGATATAATTTAACATGGAACCTCTCCCAGGGGCAAATACAGTGCCAGGTGTCAGACTATTTAAACAATGTTTACCCAGGATTCCGACACCTTCCCTGGCTTGTAAAATGCGGTGATGCGCCCTGGAGGTATCAGAGTATTTTAAACAACTTTTCCCCGCCTTTCAAACACTTTTTCCTGGCTTATAGCCTGTCATTTTGCAGGATATAATTTAACATGGAACCTCTCCCAGGGGCAAATACAGTGCCAGGTGTCAGACTATTTAAACAATGTTTACCCAGGATTCCGACACCTTCCCTGGCTTGTAAAATGCGGTGATGCGCCCTGGAGGTATCAGAGTATTTTAAACAACTTTTCCCCGCCTTTCAAACACTTTTTCCTGGCTTATAGCCTGTCATTTTGCAGGATATAATTTAACATGGAACCTCTCCTGGAAATGGACATACTCTGCGCATTTCCACGAGAGGTTCCATGTTAAATTATATCCTGCAAAATGACAGGCAACAACTCTCTTCCAGACGTTTAAAAACACTTTTCCGACTATTTTAAACAACTTTTCCCCGCCTTTCAAACACTTGTTCCTGGCTTATAGCCTGTCATTTTGCAGGATATAATTTAACATGGAACCTCTCCTGGAAATGGACATACTCTGCGCATTTCCAGGAGAGGTTCCATGTTAAATGATATCCTGCAAAATGACAGGCAACAACTCTCTTCCAGACGTTTAAAAACACTTTTCCGACTATTTTAAACAACTTTTCCCCGCCTTTCAAACACTTGTTCCTGGCTTATAGCCTGTCATTTTGCAGGATATAATTTAACATGGAACCTCTCCTGGAAATGGACATACTCTGCGCATTTCCAGGAGAGGTTCCATGTTAAATGATATCCTGCAAAATGACAGGCAACAACTCTCTTCCAGACGTTTAAAAACACTTTTCCGACTATTTTAAACAACTTTTCCCCGCCTTTCAAACACTTTTTCCTGGCTTATAGCCTGTCATTTTGCAGGATATAATTTAACATGGAACCTCTCCTGGAAATGGACATATTCTGTGCATTTCCAGGAGAGGTTACATGTTAAATGATATCCTGCAAAATGACAGGCTACAACTCTCTTCCAGACGTTTAAAAACACTTTCCCCGACCATTTAAACATTATTTATGGCTTGTAAAGTGCGGTGATGAGCCCTGACAGTATCAGACTATTTAAAGGGTTACCAGGAGCATGAGAATATCCTCCACAGAAGGGGTGGTGGTGCCGTGAATAAGGCCGAATATGGATACCGATGTGCCGACGGTAAAGCACCGCAAAATCCACCCCCTTTAGGTTAACCAGGGGCATGGAGTTCTGTAGGGTGTGAACATCTGGGTTTAGTCCGTGGGGGAGTGCTTAAGTCCGGGAGTCCGGGGACTCACGGTGTGCAAGGTTATGGAGGTGCCCATGTCAGGGACACATGCTGGAGGTCTGTGGTCCGTCCTTTGGGGGTCTTGGAGGGGCCACAGAGAGGAGATTTCCCCGGTCTCTGTCCTGGATGAGTGAAATAAACAGAGTCTCCATGTCAGGGACACATGCTGGAGGTCTCTCTCCCGAGAGTGGACGTCCATTGCCTGTAAATTGGTCTAACATTAGGTCTGTCACTTTGGCTAACCGCACCACTGTCTGTCGTCTCCCGCAAGTGGACATCCATTGTCACTTTGGCTAACCGCACCACTGTCTGTCGTCTCCCGCAAGTGGACATCCATTGCGCCTAAATAGGGTAAGGGATATTTTTGACGAGGGCTTTTATAATGTCTCCATATCTGTGCCTTAACGCAACAAGTGCATCATGGCGAGATGACCAGCGAGTGGGACATAAGCGTTTTAATGTGATAGTTCTGCTCTCTGGCGTCATTGACTCACTGAGCAATGCCCATCGTTTGATACTGTGACCAAAAAAGTTGTAGAGCGTCTCTTGAGTCGTTGAGTGCTAGGTTGAGATTATGAGCAGCGCAATGAACATAGTGGGCAAGGGGCTATTCTCGGCTATTCTTGCTTGCACGCCACTCATATTAGCCGCCCCATCATAGCCCTGTCCGCGACATTTAGACAGATCTAATCCGTTTTTCTCTATAGAACCAAGGATTTTGTTTTCAAGCTCTGAAACTGATGAACCATCAGTCACTTCAAAACCCAAAAAGACTTCATTGATCTGTATATCTGTTGCAATATCCATGTCGTTCTTAACAACAGTTATGTAGCGGTAAACCTGACTCAACTGGTCTATCTTTGACACATCTTGCGTTGTGTCCATGATGACGGAATAAAATGGGGCTTCGTTTATTTCATCAATGATGTCAGCTTTCACACGTTGAGATAATATGTAAATAATCTCATCTTGAATCTGGTGACTGAGGTATTTCACTGACCCTTCTGGTCGGTTGATTAGCTCTTTCAAAACAGGGTCGTAGCGAGCCAATAATTCTATTATTGACAAAAAGTTGCCAGCTTTTCCCTGACCTAGAACCTCTCGATGGCCCCTGAATGCCAAGTTGCTTGAAGCTAGAGTGAGAGTTACATTAACAATGCGCTCCACGACCTGTCTCCAAAATTAGGCGGCATTACGCACATTCCTCTCCAAGTCAGCGTCTATTGTGCCGTTGGTTTTCCACTGCTCATATACTACGCATGCACCAAGGTGTATTTGAGTGGATTCATGCCTCTCAATTTTCGTAGAAAGATGTTTCCAGTCTTTTATTCCGTTTACCCATGCATTGTTGTTGAACGGTGCGTTTCTGTTGGCAAAAAAGCCAGCAAGGCTCACAGTAGCAGCAGTCCAATTTTGGGGAATAGCACATCCAGCTACGTGGAAATTTCATCCGAACTTTAGTGGTGGAGGTGTAATAGCTTTCTGAAAAGCAACGGTTATCCTTGTCTTTGGGAAATGGACCTTTGGGTTTGCATGGGCCCATTTTAAGGATATATCTTTTGATATTGGCGTCCTCAATGTTTTCAAAATAGTTTGCCCGATCAGTCGGAAAACGCTCCAGAGGATAATTGAAGGAAACATCATGATCCGTGGTCTGAGTTTCACCTGTAGGAGTAGCGTGAGGAGGAGACCTGTTGCTGCTTTCATTCCCAGTGTCTGGTACTTCTTCACTTTGCGGCGCAGCAGGTAAGGAGCCGGAGGGGGAGGGGTGCGGCTGGTCAAGCGTCAGGCCTGGCTCTCCTCTAGACGAGCAGCTAGCAGCTGCTGAGTCGTCCCTATTATTATTATTATTACTATTATTATTATTATTATTATCATCATCACTACAGCCGAGAGACAGAAAAGGAAATAAGATAGGCGGCCGAGCTACACGAAGTAACAACAACCATGATATCAACATTTACCACAGACTCACATTTTCTTGCTGACAGACGTGTGTGTCCGTGATTGTAGCCTACCTGTAAATCTGGCTAACCCTCACTAACGTTGTTGGCGGGCTGGGGCTCGGGGATGAAACACAGCTGGCAGTGGCAACAAATTCAGGTTCATCTCCCGCAGGAGGAGGAGTAGGGCGAAAAAAATATCCATCTAGCTTGGACAATTTGTCTTTTCCTTGGTCCTTTTTATCTTTTTCTTTGCGTTTTGTAGCTCCACTTTTGTGTTTATAACTGCTCATGCTTAGGCAGTGCTCTGTTGAATGACAAGTGATTGATGATGACGTTGACGTTCATTTACGTATGATGTTGATGGACGGCTGTTGATGACGATTTTACCCAAAATACATTTGGAGACAATAGAAGGGATTCACTTGCAATTTTTCATGTTTTAATGTTAAATGTGAGTGTGAAAATAGCAGCACAAGTTCAACTCATATTATAGGCTACAATGCTTTATACCTAATATGACCACGAACGTCAGTGCACTCAGTGGCGCGAGGCAGCAGGGCCCGCCGGCGAATATCTCGGGGGCGGATGCTGCTGCCTCGGCGACGGGCCCCCATTGGGTCCCGACCGTTCCGGGCCCGGGGAGCCCTGCCCCTACAGCCCCCCCTGAAGCTCCGCCCCTGGTTTCAACCATACTCCTTCCGTTTCCACTATACTTTCTCTTACATATACATGCATTCTTCTCTTGCACACATATATTGTCTTCAGACATGCATATATTATTTATAATATTAAATGTAAACATTGAATGAATGTACACGAGAGCAAAATGTATAAATGTGTGAGTGAAACGTTTATAAATATGTGAGTGACAATGTATGAATGTGTGCATTGAAATATGACAATATGAGAGCAAAATGTATGAATGTGTGAGTGTAAATATATACGTATATGAGAATGAAAATATATGTATGTAAAAGGAGAATATATGTGTGTGAGAGGACCAGTATGAATTACGGCCTGTAGGCCCCTCATACAATATGTACACTGTGCTGCACACAATTTAAATCTGACACTGAATGACTCCGTAAAGAATATAGCAGGGCTGAACCAATTTTATGATATTGTTGAGACTCTTTATACTTTGTTCTGCCAAAGTATTAAGCGATCGTCACTCCTTTCCGGTATCATTTCATCAGAACTCTCAGAGCATGGTAAAGTTACCATGAAACGCCTTGGCCCAACCAGGTGGTGCTCAAGGCATGATGCTTTGCTGCCCTTAGATACTGGTATGTAAATATAATGAAAGCTCTAACTAGAATCGCTCTGGTCAGCGAAAACAGGGAGGAACGGGACGAGGCCACAGCCCTAAAAAAACATATGGAAAAATTCAGCTTTATTTTCTTGTCGTACAACAAACAAAAATACTGGAAAACGTGAATGCAGTGTCAAAGATGTTGCAGGCAAAGGATGTAGACATCCACAAAGCTGTTGGTCTCCTCCAAAACACAATCCAGGCCCTATCTGCATACTGAGATTACTTTGACTAGGTCAAACGCACCGCTCAAAATCTTGCTGAGAGATGGGGAGCGCAAAGCGAGTCCACAGAATTCGCAAAAGAAGGATGAAACGCCACTTCGATGAACTCAGTCAAGATGAGAGGCTTAGTGATGGCGAGAGCCGTTTCAGAATGAATGTGTTCAACGCCAGCCTGGACATCATTAACAGCCAGCTGTCACAGAGGTTCACTTCTATGCGTGAAACAAACTAACTGTTCCAGGCTATCCACCCTGGGACATTGAACCGTGCGCAGGATAATGCCCCTCACCAGCACGTGCAGCGCCTCGCGGACCACTACAGCAGGGATTTATCCCTGAGTTTCCCCATTTAACTCCTTTCATTCAGGGGCCCAAAACAATATTTGCACCGGGGCCAATCACAACCTTGTTACGCAACTGCTGATACCCCCTGTGCTCCTCCGAGTCTGTCTCACAGTCCGGGGATGTGAGGACAGCGCGAGGACACAGACAGGGAGGCTGCTTTACTTCATAGAGGAAATGGCAGTCAATATTAACGCTTAATAACCTTCATTACGTGTTAGAGAAAGAACATAAGAAAGGTTGATAAAGACTTTTAAACGGGCAGAAGAGCCGCTGTGTGTAGAGAGAGAGAGAGCTGCGGTCCTCCTGTCCTCACTGGTATGTAAATATCATGAAAGCTCTAACTAGAATCGCTCTGGTCAGCGAAAACAGGGAGGAACGGGACGAGGCCACAGCCCTAAAAAAACCTATGGAAAAATTCAGCTTTATTTTTCTTGTCGTACAACAAACAAAAATACTGGAAAACGTGAATGCAGTGTCAAAGATGTTGCAGACAAAGGATGTAGACATCCACAAAGCTTTTGGTCTCCTCCAAAACACAATCCAGGCCCTATCTGCATACTGAGATTACTTTGACTAGGTCAAACGCACTGCTCAAAATCTTGCTGAGAGATGGGGAGCGCAAAGCGAGTCCACAGAATTCGCAAAAGAAGGATGAAACGCCACTTCGATGAACTCAGTCAAGATGAGAGGCTTAGTGATGGAGAGAGCCGTTTCAGAATTAATGTGTTCAACGCCATATCATATTGATCCCGGTTCCGGACAATTGTTATTTGTTCTTACTGGGAACCGAGTTTTGCTTCCCAACCCTCACCTGCCACTGTGCTACACGTCCCGCCCCGCCCCCGTCCAACAGTACAGAAATCAGCGAGATGCATTTCCTTAGGATACGATAAGCAGAACCGAAACTAAAATTTCTAAACGATACAGATGGAATCGAAATGTTGGACGATGACAGGGATGTGACAGTTGCAGGGGATTTGTGTTAACGTTGGTGTCTATGTGAAAGCTTCCCTTCGATTTTATTGGCTCTAACGGTCAGAAAGAGATGTCAATCACCAAAATCGACCAATGGGTTCCAGAGAAACGGTAAAAACGCTAATTTCCACCCAAATCACCCCAGAGGTGTGACCTCTCTAAAAAGGTCAAATGTCACTTGTTTTGCATCAATCTCGATACAGGCTACTTGTTGTACTTTGGATTCCTAAAGCTTTTAGTCTACCTTACCATCATCAAAGGGTAGTTTTCACTATATGTAAAAAATAATCTTTGGACGTACACTATAATTTACAGTTTTTTACTATGTTCAATCTGAATTTTCTTTAAAAATAAAAAACATCTATATTGATTTTGACTTTTCTACATCCAACTCACAGGTTTATCATTGCTTTGAGAAAAAATATTATTAATTTTTCCCTTTTAGAAGTGTAGTTATGGTCTTTTGTTCTGGAAATGTCATTTTCGAGCCTGAGACCTGAAAAACAGGCTTGGGGTCTAACCAAGCTGCAAACTCTGGGGAAGAGCCGGGACGCTAATACGGAAGTGCCTCAAACTGCAGTTCATCTAGTGGCCAGTGGGAGCAGTCTGCAGAAGGGGGCAATTTCCATAGACCCCCATGTTAAAATGCCCAACTTTACAGCAGAAATAAACATGTTTACATCGTGGCTCAAAAAACCATATTCTCTGTATAGTTAGATCCCCCCTTCATGAAAATGGATTGGGGGGGTGAATTTTTTCTCAACTCATCTGTTTAATTAATATTAAGCCTTAAAGCTTTTAGGGCGTGGTCACTTTGATGGACATGAACATGCCTCACTGTCAGCTAACAGCAACTTGTCCACTCTGCTAGGCTACAACCATAGAGGCTACAACGTTAGTTAGTTGTAGTTACTGTACAGATGTAGCGCTTCATTTCAGACGCCTAACCGTGCGGGTCCGTGATCTGCACGGGGTGGGCCCCTGCTGAAAAGGAAAACCCCCCCTCAGGACTTGATACGCCCCATTAATAAATAAATGTAATTTGAATGAAACCAGCTGCAATGGATCACCAGGGGGAGCCGTGAAAAGCTGCCACACTGGAACTCATGTGAAATAAACAGCTGATAGATCTACAGGTATCTGATATAGCGGATATTTGTTAGGATCCATAATGTCACGGATAGGATCATATTATGTGCTAAATAAGAGACATTTAATCATTTACAAAACATCACCATGTTTTTATTTAACAAAATAATGTTGTTTAATTCACGTTGGCGTAAGTACAAAACCATCGCTATGTTTTTTCATCAGGAAATGCAGCCCGGCTCAAACAAACGATTTTCAATCATCATCCTCACGCTCATTTAATTTATATGATAATGATAATAATGATATGGTATGTTCGCGAATGAAAATGAATGCATACATGTAGTTTAATCCACGTGAGTTTACAACAACAAAAGTAATCGCTTTGTTTTTATATCACATCCGACCGGAGGAAAATGCAGCACAGCTCTCACTACCGATAATCCTAATCCCACGGGCAAACAATAATATGTACAGCAGTGGCGGCCGGCCCATAGGGGCGCTAGGGGCGCAAACCCACCTCTTCCCACATAAAAAAAAAAATATTAAAAAGAATATTACATTTAAAAAAAATTATTTAAAAAAATATATATTTTGAAAAATATATATATTTTATATTTTTAATTTTTAATGAACAAGGTAAATATCATACAATTGGTATCAGTCAAATGTATAATCTACAATAAAATCTTGTTTAAAATTGTGTTACGATGTCTAAAGTTACTGATAAGTCACATGTTTCCTGCCTGGCCTTGCCCTTGGCATTAGTTTATCATTATGGGGCGCTGCCCCCGAGCCAAACAGCAGCAACCAGCACGTTGCAAAAGTCTCAATAGTAAACTGTGCCGCCGAAACATAATTTCAGCCAATCAGCGCCGTCAAATATTTTGGTCACGAGGGCGCTCACGTTGGCGCCCACGTTGCTTACGTGCGTTGACGTGAGTTGTTTTTTAGACTCGTGAGGAACTGGGGTAGTATCAATAGTAACGCAGTGTAGGCGGAGCCGTGACGTCATCTTCAATGAGCTCCCCAGAAAAACAACACAGCCGTTAGCTCTTAGCACTCAGAGCTCACAGCTCTTCATATCTGTTCAGAAACTAGACCAAAGTTAAACAAGTACAAACCACATACTGTCTGTGTCATGGCGAATACAGTCGCTGGTTTATTTATGTCTGTATAGGCCGTTGTTGTGAGTGTGGACGGTCGGAGCATTTACAACGTTAGCTTAGCCAAATCTCCATTAGAAAACACGCATTTTTAAAGGTTTTTCGCCTCCCGTCTGTCTGCAGACTTCTGTCAAAGCCTTAATTCATGGTTTTTACTATCCGGTATCAGTATGTTGTTACTTCGGCATCATTTTGAAACGTGTATTACAATTAAATCACGGTCAAATATGTTCATCTTGTTGTAGTTGTAGCCCCCTTGACAGCGATTCTCTCTCTAGTTTAGACTGCGGTCAAGCCAGCCTCCACTCGGAAAAACCTAGTCAAGCCAGCCCTCACGTGATATTGCGGTGCGCGAATATCCTATGCATTACGGTAGAGTAAAAAAAAATCCTCCCTCTGTGTTTAGATGAGAATAAAAAAAAAACTGTCCAGTATCATAGACTCATTTCACTTCAGGGTGATAGCAGGACATCCCATCTAGTCACTCAGAAAAAAATCAGGACATTCTGATGTAGAGTTTCAAAATAAAAGACCTTTGAAGTCTCATATATGAGCTATCATCCCTGTTTGTAGATGAGAATAAAACAAAAACTGTCCAGTATCATAGATCCATCTCACTCCAGGGTGGTAGCAGGACACCCCATGTAGTCACTCAGAAAAAATCAGGACATTCTGATGTAAAGTTTCAAAATAAAATACCTTTGAAGTCTCATATATGAGCTATCATCCCTGTTTTTAGATGAGAATAAAACAAACAATGTCCAGTATCATAGTTCCATCTCACTCCAGGGTGATAGCAGGACACCCCATGTAGTCACTCAGAAAAAATCAGGACATTCTGAAGTACAGTTTCAAAATAAAAGACCTTTGAAGTCTCATATATGAGCTATCATCCCTGTTTTTAGATGAGAATAAAACAAAAACTGTCCAGTATCATAGATCCATCTCACTCCAGGGTGATAGCAGGACTATTTTAGTCAAGATTTAGTCGACTAAAAGTCTGAGAATTTTAGTCACATTTTAGTCAAAGAAAACTAATTATTTTAGTCTACTTTTTGTCAATGAAAACGGTTGAGTCTTTTTTAGTCATCAGATTATATAGAACATTTCAGTCAAACTAGTCTAGCCAAAACCAATAATTTGTCATTTTAGTATATAAATAAATAAGATTATATTGTGTCCTTTCTTGATGAAAAACACAGGTTGAATGATTAAGAATGCAGCTTTGCAGAGAGTATCTGGTCAGGTTTGTGGTGTTTTTACCAGCTGTGTTATGGCCACATTGCTTCCCTTCTGATGAAACAATGCATTCACTTTTTTTTCTCCGCCTCATTGTAGCGAAAATGGGCCCCAATTATGGCGGCAAATCTCTGTCATAAATCGCGAGGGCATATGAGATCCACGCGAGCACAAGTCAAGCAGCCGCGGACATATATTATTTTCGCGAGCACTAAAACGGCACTCGCGCGAGAGCAATATTGAAGCCTGCAGGGGAGAAACATGCCTTGAGCATGTGCAGCATCTGCATGAGCTCTCCTTGGTCTCCTGCGCTCTCGCGAGCAATTCCTGCTCTTCTGCTCGTGAAACTCTGGCCTGCTCTCGCGCGCAGAGAAATGTTAGGAAGTGGGCGTACCGTGTCCCAGTAACACCAAATCTAATTGGTTACACCACTCCTCTTTTATGATTGGCCGTTTTCAAATGAAGAGGGATATCGGAGCGGGAAAGCCCCGCAGAAGAAGAATGGCTGACGACAAGGAGGTACGTACGAAAACCGGTACTTTTAGCTATGCATATAGAAAACAATGGTTTAACATAACTATAATTTTATCTGCTTGACGGGCATTTAAGATATTGACATTGCATTATTTACAAGCCACGGTATAAGAAGAAAGTGACACAGCTGTCTGCCCGCAATAATAAAAGTTAGCTAAAGTTAACTGTTAGCAGATCTGGAAACAAGACGACATGTCTTTGCACTGTGATTGTGACAATCAATTTGACTATTTCTTGTTTGTGTCTGTTTTAGATAGATAGATAGATAGATAGATAGATAGATAGATACTTTATTTGTCATTGTAACAAGTACAGCAAAATAACATCGACTCAAAGTCAAAGTGCCAGTGCGCAACAACAAGACAATAATTTAAAAACAGCAATACAGTATAGACAGTATAGTAAGACATGATCCATTTACACTTGAAGAGTTATTTGTCTAAAGTGTTCATTTATGTGCATTGTCCCTATTGAAATAAATGATAAAATGAAAAATGCTATCTTTTTTAACAGATAGAGTTACAAAATGCTGCCAGGCGTGTCGTTGAGTTGCTGAGAAGTGCCTTGGCTGAACCAACTTCTCAAAATCGTAAGTGAAACTAGGGGGAGATCACTTGTCTTCACAGATTCATCTAATGGTCAGTTGTTTACAAAAAATTCCAGCTGCATTATTGGCCGGCAGAAGCACGCCGAGGTGTTTCAGTGACAGTTTTACCAACCTATATTAAAACCAGAGTGAAAAACTGAATTTCCCCATGGGGGATAATTAAAGGTTCATCTTCTTCTTGTTCTTCTTCTATTTATTTTCAGGGCTTGTGACTATCTGGGTAATGTTTAATTAATGAAGCCTTTATATATTCTAACTACTTTACGGATGTAGTACTCAGTTTATTTAGATTCTAGGGAATCATAGACATCTTTAAATTGTGTTCACAGATGAAGTACAGGTTCAGGGAGAGCAGGTGGAGGTGGGCAACAGACAGCCTACTATACAGGGACAGCAGCAGTCTGCTCTTGGCAACAGGCAGCAGGCTGGGACAAGGCAGCGTCAGGCAGTCCAGGGGCAGAAGCAACAAGGGACCCCTGGCTTTCCTTCTACAGCAGGAAATACAGTGGACCAAAATATGGCCAGGTTTGGATCCGTTAGGAAATAAAGATAGTTCTGAACTGAATTACCATTGTAATAACTCGGCAATTGACTATAATTCAGGGTATTTTTTCATAGAAATTAACGCTGTTCAGATTGTTTAGAATGAATATATTGTATAACAGCTTCTTAAATGCCTCTCTTACACATTGTTTTCAACTCCTCAGGGCTTTCCCCGGCCTATTCAAATCGGGTAAAAGTTATACCCCATCTCCCAAAAGAAGGGCTGTTAGGTCAACCCCAATCCAGTTCTTTCTGCTCAATAAGAGCACAGAAAGAACACCAAAGTCATCGGATGAAATGGTCCTTCTCCAGGCTGGACTTGGCAGGAGGACTCTCAATATCCCCGAAAATGCTGACCACCCCCAGGTAAGATAGAAAAAATAATAAGGGAAGGAGTCCAGATAATATAAGAAGCACTTTATTGATCCCAATTTGGGGAAATTTTTTATGTATTACTGTAGTTTCCCAATCCACTGAAGTACTACTGGTCACAAATCAGCTTCAACAGTGGTGACATGTGTGGAGGGTTATAGTTCTAACTGCACACTTGTTTTGCTCTTCCCACATAGATATCATATATACTTATGGAATCATATTCCAAAATGGTACCATTGGAAGGGGCCTGGATGCTACATAAAGCTGCTGGTAAGATACAATCTCCCTTATTAATTTCAACTGTGGTCTAGTATTTCTGCAGTTAAATCCTATTTATACCCTCTATCTTCTCCTACAATAGCTGCTCTTATAATAGCTCATTAATGCCCTTGATGGTTAGCATATTTACCTACCCTCTTGTTTTTAGCAATCCATGAGAAAGCCTAACACTGCAAGTGTGCATCTTGTTAAAATCAACTGCCTCCCCTAGAACATTCTGTGCATTAAATAACATCAACTTGTTTGTATTCCCACATAGGAGGATCAGGTCAGCGGAAATTAAGTGTTTTGGCACCTGAGGCAGAGGGTTACACGGGGGCCTACCTTGCCAAAGCTTTAGGTGGAAAAGGCTGTCTCTATATAATGCCCATCCAGGACACTTTGGACACCTCCCCCTTGCCCTACTCATCGAAGGAGTTCGAAAATATGCCAAAAGCCAGATGTGCCACGTGTCATCTAAGCATGCCTGTCCAGCTGTTGGCTTTACATGCACAAGAGTGTGAACCAAGCAGCTGTTCTGAACGCATGGATCTGGAACCGGTAATGTTATTCCACAAATAACTATGCAGGATCATTATCATCCTGAATCGACAGCTTTTTTAACTGGTTACGATTTTCAGGATCTGGATCCAGATTTAGATGAGTCTCCAGCTACAAGCAATCCTGGGAATGTAAGCTCACTAATATTGTAGGTGTTTGTTTCTAAACAATTTTCATTGTATGTGTCATTAATTGGCAGTCTTTCTACATTTTATTATAGGCTTCTCCAAGTGTGCTCCCGTGTAGGACCTCCTGTTCTAAAATCGATATTAAGGTAAAATCAGGGCATTATTTATCAATTACATTATTGCAGATGATGAAGGTTTCTGCGTCTCAGTAATTCACTTGAATATTTGCTCTGCTTTTCTGTATTTTTAAAGCTGGCCTGTCCATTGTGCTCAGAGTTATTTCCTGAGTATTTGGTTGAAATACATGCCAGCACTTGTAGAGAAAGGTTTTTTTTTCTCCTATTATGCACATTCTTTATATACTTTTTTTTTGCAGTGTTAGATATTGTAAACCATGAATAAGGCATGCCCCATTGAAATATTTTTTCCCTCATCAGTACATTGCAGTCGACACAAATTATCGATTTGGAAGAACATGCCAGTGAAGAACTGACAGAGCGAGAGAAAAGGTAATATGCTTAAAATGTACCTGTAATTGCTTATTTTAAACAAAAACGTCCTGCAGTTATTGTGTTCACTATTTGTGTTAATTGTACTGTTCATCAGTTGCCCTGCATTGTTATTGTTATGCCTTGAATATCATTTAAAAGACGCCACTTTACATCAGTCAGGGGTCGTCAGTTTACTCAATGATACAACAGGGGTCTCTTAAGGGAAAACGTTTTGGATCCAGTTGTCTAATCAACTTCTAATTGTTTCCTTCAAGTCTTGCTGAAGCCATCGAAACACTTAGTGGACGAGTGGACACAACGACACTCTTTAATGTTAATGTCACTAGGGAGGACATGTTTGAAAGGGGTTTAGGGCAGTGGAGACGTCAGAAGAGGTCTTCTCCCAAAAAAAACCTCCGAGTGTCTTTCATTGGAGAGTCTGGAATTGACCATGGGGCTCTCAGGAAAGAATTCTTAACAGGTATATGTTTACCTCCTTATAATAAATGAAAATATTCCTCAGTGTGTGGCGGTTCTCTGGTTGCATGCAATTTCTGTGCTTGCACAGGTTAAGGGCTTTGCATGACGCGTGCTGTTCTTTAACATATACAGTGGTCTAATTGAGATTATCAATGTATTGATCCACTTTTCCTTTAAATTATAGAAATGATGGCAGGTGTTGAAAGGAAGTTTTTTCAGGGAGGGAGTACAGGGAAAACCCCCAAGTACTCAATTACTGACTACCATGAAGAGCATTTCAAGTATGTATAATTGTGTTCTGCAATGTCTTTTCGATGTTTATTTCATTTATTAATAATGTCTGTGCATTGATTAAACTTTGTTAATGCAGGACAGCTGGAGAGATTATGGCAGTCAGTATAGTACAAGGTGGTCCTCCACCTAACTTTTTCAGAGAGTGGTGCTATGGATACATATCCACTGGGGAGATTGATAGAGATTCCATTTCCAATGAAGATGTGACTGATCCAGAGCTCAGCCAGCTTATGGAAGAGGTAATATTTGTCTTCTCCTCAGATACTCCTTCATATAACATGACGTTTGTTTTAGTATGGTTGACACACACACCTCTTTGTAGTGTGAATATTTTCTAATTCTTAAAATAAGCTAAGGCTCCCATGACTTACTGTGTGATACTGTTTTTCTAATTGCAAAGGTTGAGATAGCTGAACCTGAAGCTATGTACGACCTTCTGGATCGGATAACAGCATGCGGGTACAGTGGTCCTGCAACGTGGGAGAGAAAGGAAGACATAATAAAGTATGTACATATGCTAAGTGATTTAACCCATAACAACCCATGTTTAAAACCAATCAATTATTCCTTTACACTCATACTTCATATTGAGTGTGCAGTCACTCTTTCCCTTTTTTATGTATGATTTTATATTATTGCTGTTATCTGTTACTGAATTATAGGGCAATTATCTTGCACTCATCGGTCCGCACTCTACCAATGCTGCAGCAGATATGCTCAGGCATGAAGCTGTATTGCTTGTGTGAGATGATAGTACAACAACCACAGCATTTCAGGGATCTGTTCGTCGCTGGCCTTCATGAAAAGGTCAGTATTATGTCTCTAGCTGATTTTACCACTGAATTTCAAACCTTAACCCTTTAACAGCCAGCGCCACCATTTGGTAGAGCAAATTTTGTGTCTTGATATCCTGTTGAAAAAATGTTTTAAAAGTTGAACTACCTGATTCAGCCATCTCTACCATTTGGTTGACATGTTATGCACAAAACAACCTCTAGATGTCACTGTGGTTAGAACAGAACGCCATTCAGCTTTCCAGTGAGAAGGTTGGCATGCTAAAAAATCACTGCTGAAGAAATCACTCTTTTTGGTCAACTTTTGTAAGGTAACCATATCAGTTTTGACATATTTTAATGTCAGAGCACTGACTGAACATAATTAGATAACTTGATGCACAAAAAAAGTTTTAACAAACTAAACTAGCAATATAACTTTTTCAGAGTTTCAGAGATGTTTTCCAATACAATATGGTAAATAGATAGATTCATGGTAATATTACTACATCTTATATTACATTATTACTACATCTATACTGCCTTATGAGTCTCAGAGTGAAAGAGTGATAATAATTTATATAGCAGCTTTCATGCATGGCATACAGCCCAAAGTTGCACACAGATGAGCAAGTTAGGCCAACACAGGATATAGACATTTGCTGTTAGGCCAGTGGTTTCCTGTTAGGCCAATTCAGCATCTACAGTAAGATGAGCACGTTTTTTTTTTTATTATGAAAAACACTTAACATTACTTTTTATAACAATATCAATATTGATACCTTTTTTTTTTTTTTAAATGTGCTATGTGTGTCCCATTTGATAAAAAAAATGCAAACAAATAATTTGTCCATAGTTTTTTTTCTTGGTCTGGCAATAAAAGGGTTAAGCTCATCCAACTTTGAGCATACATCATTTTGTTTTTTCCTCTCTCCAAGCCGGATGCTGAATTCCTGATGGGAGCCATATCACCAGTCTTCAGCGAGCTGGGCTCGCTGCGACGCCAGGGGGAATCGAAGATTGTTAACTTTTTACAAGACTTCATCCAACACATTGAAGAAGAAGGTGATACTACTGCCCTGACATTTTATAAACGTATTTGTTCTTGAATTTTACCCCCGATTACGACAGGCAACTCAATGACAGCTTTGCATACCCTTTTTATTCATGTTTACATGTCTCAGTTTAAACACAACTTTGCATCATGATGGTTGCGATGAAACAATGATAACTAAAGCAGGACTGGCTAATGAGGTTTTCCTCTTCAAAATATCCACATAAAAAAACAATTTAAAAACAATAGCCATATTTATTGACATTGCTTAGGTGAATATATGCATTTCTTTGTATTCATTTTCAACTTGTTTTTAGAGGAAGAAAGAGCTTCGTCGTTGAAGAGAGGGGGACCCCTGTGAAGATAACAGAGAGTGATGAAAGAGACTCAAGAGAGACAGAGTCTACAGGTGAAGCGGCAAAAGATGAAGAGGAGATGAAGGAAAAACCCAAGATCACTGTTCAATCAGGAGAGACGTGATGTATGAAATACATGTTTATTATCGGGTCACATTATATAAATGAACCATAATGATGACAGTTTATAATAAGTGAATGAAATGGTGTTTGCCGATTAGGCCCAGGTTTGGTAGGATGTCATTCGGGAAGGGAAGAACAGTTTCCGATGAACCCCCCCGGGTCTAGACACTGGTGGTGGTGATAAGTGGTTAGGTCCGGTTGGAAGGGAGAAGGTTGAGCTTGGCCCTGAGTTGGAAGCAGGAGGCGAAGGGGTGGAGGAGGGTTGCGCGTTGACACCTGGAAGACAGCTGATGGAAAAGGGGAGAGCATATATAGAGGGATTAACAGGTGCGATAATTAGGCTTGTGAATGGAGGGAAGTGATAGGCTAGCTTGAGGAGTGGCGCTCCCTATCATTTAGTCAAGGGAGCGAGTATTGCCATGACGTGCAATACGAAGTGATAGGTCTTCCTGCCTGAACTTGCGCTGAGCTTCATTTCAATCAGGATAGACGTGATGTATGAAATACATGTTTATTATCGGGTCACATTATATAAATGAACCATAATGATGACAGTTTATAACAAGTGAATGAAATGGTGTTTGGCGATTAGGCCCAGGTTTGGTAGGATGTCATTCGGGAAGGGAAGAATCGTTTCCGATGAACCCCCAAAAGAAGTGAGAGTATGAAGTACTGAACGTGATGAAATCTTACCTTGTGGGATGCAGTGGAAATCTATGGATGAAATGAGAGGTTAATACATGTGGGGATTTAGGCATACTGATGCCTCCTAGGCATTCTCCCTGGACGTACAGGGCTTCCTGGACGTACAGAGCATCCTGGACATACAGGGCATCCTGGACATACAGGGCATCCCGGACGTACGGGGCGTCCTGGACGTACAGGGCATCCTGGACGTACAGGGCATCCCGGACGTACGGGGCAACCTGACTTCGCAGGGACACATTTTATACGGACCCGAAGGTTACAACCTGGACGTACAGGGTTAGACATGCAAGGATAAACATGAGCCGCGGGGCGAATATACGTGCTGACATGCTAAGAACCACCAACAGTTATATGCATACGTACCAATTTTAAGGTTGGAGAGACCTTTGGATAGCCAGCACGGCACTGAAGTTCGGACGACTGTAGGATGAGAAGCGGTTGTTGTAGGGAAGAGGAATAATTACCTTGATTGCGGCAGGTTTGCTGCACCTATCCTGAACGAGCCCTGAAATGCTCTTAAGACACCACCACCAGTTATATGCATGTTTACCATAGGTAAGCTGGAGAGATCTTGGATAGCCGGCACGAGCCGATGCCCGGCGAAGAGGGAGATGTAGACAATGTAATGCGGCTGTTAGCTTGAGTACAATGATGCATGAATATCATACCCTGCTTAACATAAGCCATGTGAGCATGAAACCAATATATGAGTGCCATATGAGCAGCATGAAATAAGGTAAATACTGAGACATGACCCATGATATAGGCAGGGCTCAACGCTAACTTTTAAAAGTGGTTGCAAGGCTGGCAACCAGGCATCCGCTTTTGGTTGCCAAAACTGAAAATACAGTTGCCCTTTTTTAGATACCTTATATTTTAAATAATTAAGATGCTATACAGTTATACATCAACTTAAAAATGAACATGTGACACAAGAATGTTCAAATGCTTTACAATAAGTAATTAACGCACTTATTTGAACCTAAGTGGTAGTAAACTTGTCCACCCTCAATTGCTTGTATACAATAGGGGTTTCACCAACTAATCGACTAGTCGACTACCTTTACCACTAGTCGGCTCTGTAGGCTCTAGTCAACTAGTCGTGAAAAAAATGGAGGTAAACGAGGTGCTGCAAAATGCTCCAAAACACGTCCGACATTCTTATGTATGGCAGTACTTCAACGAAGATGTAACCAACTCCACAGTGAAGTGTCAGTTGTGTACAGCTGTACTGAAGTACAATACAAATGCATCTGCTATGCGCAACCATCTGAAGATGAAAACACCCGCTGCCGACAGCTAGCACTAGCAGTAATGCTAGCACCCTTGAGCAACGGACCGGTGTCAGCACTGAACAGAGGCAAACGAACAGCAAGAAAACACGGGTCAACAGTGATGCGGATGATGAGCTACGGGATTACTGCCAGCGGACGCCGCATATCCCTACAATGGATAATCCACTGGAGTGGTGAGCAGAAAACGTGCACCGCTTCCCCCGCTTTCGAGGAGCTACCTGGCTATTCCAGCCACAAGCACCCCGAGTGAGAGGGTTTTTTCCCTGGCACGCAACACTGTCACCCGAAAGCGGTCAAGTCTCCTTCCCTCACATGTCGATGCGTTGGTGTTCAAACCCAACCAAAAATATGGAAAGGTGGACGTTATCGTGGAGGACAGCGAAGTGTTGCGCAATGCGCTGTTGCGCACTGGATTTACGTGGCATTTATGTAAACAAGAGTTTTTTGCTGTCGATTTTGGTGAGTCCAGTTACTGTTTGTTATTTACTCAGCCATGTAACACAAATTAAAATGCAGTGTTTAATTTTACTGTATGAGTATAAAATACAGTTGTACACCTCTCTTTGTGTGTCTTTCTTATGACGTAACGACTAGTCGACCAGTCGACTGCTATTTTGAAAAACGTGTCGACTAGTAAATATTGGTAGTTGTGAAACCCCTAGTATACGATATACCAGTAGTGCTGCTGTTGTCCTGTTCTTCATAGATCCCTCACAAATGAGATGAGCAAGTCACTAGTTTCTTGATCATCCGTTGTCTCCCTTTCAAATGTGGGTTTTCTTGACCTTTGTGCTGACCCCCACCATAGACCCATTGGCCCTTCAGCATTGAAGTCTTGGATTGGCCAGACTAATACATTTCTAATGTTAAATAAATGAAAACCATTCACAGTTAAACATTTGATATTAAATTGATGCTGTAAATTACCTTTAATATGTCTAACTATATTTAAAATGTGTTACCTTTTTATAGAAGTGATTATAATTGAATGCAACCATTTTGCTATGGTAAAGTTTCGTTTTGCACTTTTATTTTGGTAGTAATAAGATCGGGACTCTTATTTTGAAGGAACTTTTAACGGAAGTGAATGGAAAACATTCCTTTTTGTTTTTCGTTCGGGTTTTACCTTACGCTTCATCAGTTGAATCACTTTGAACATTTGTTTGAGAAGTTGAGGTGTTGGGTGAACTTTTACCACACAGTCAAACAACTTATTAACATTACTTTTTATAACAATATCAATATCGCGCACGCGAGTAAACGTGCATCGCTTTCTGGCTCGGTAATCACGCCAATGCACGTGCAATTTAAGTATCAGGTTCCGACTGGTCACAACAATTAAATATCACTCTTAAAACAAATATGAACATTTATCTATTTTGGGGTGCACGTTTTGCTGTCCTTATTTCTTATGTTAAAAACTGGTTGCCACTGATGGCAACCGAAGTCCAATAAGTGGTTGACATTTTTCTGAATGGTTGCCAATGGCAACCTGGCAACCGTTACTGTCGAGCCCTGATATAGGACTAGCTTAATTAGCAGTTGAATTACGCCACGGTGAGACGTGGATGCTGATGTGCTGGTTGGGTGATTAGACTGTCTTCTATCATCTTACATGAACTTCTTTCTCCCTGAAAGAAACCCCCCAAAAAAGACCCACGGATGGGCAGCATCCGTGGCTGTGTTGAAGCTTGAAACTGCGGTACTTACTGAGCATGTGACGGGTAGTAGTTACCCGAACTGCATAACTCCATGCTGTAACGTGTTACACCCGAAGCTGCCTGAAACTCACCTTAACCCTGAACTAAAGGCAACAATGCATAAACTAACTTCTCTCTTTTTCTCTCTCCTTATTCTTCTTCTCTTTCCTCCTCTCTTTTCTCTTTCTTCCGTTCTTTTCTTTTTCTCTCCTTTTTTCTTCGTTCTTCTCTTCTTTTGCTTTTCTCTTCCTTGTTCTTCTTCTTTGCTCTTCTTCTTCTCTGTTTTCTTTTCTTCCTCTCTTTTTCCTCTTCTCTTGCCTGTTTTAGCGGTGAGGCGCAGGGAAAGGAGGCAAGCCTGCTGTGCACTGAACCTGCTAGCCGTCTATGACGCACTTAGTGTCCAGTACTGGCTACTGAGCCGGGAGGAGAAGTAGCTTCGATGGGATGTAGCTTAAGCCCTGCCTGCCTGCAAGAGGGGTTGTAGTTGAAGCCAGAAATGGATGAAGCTTCGCGAGCAATGAGGGCCCGTTCCGCGTGAAGCCGGAAGCGCCGCATTAGAGCGGCCCTGATGCCAGTGATGCTCTCTCTCGACTGAAGGTGTGCGTCAATTGTTTGCCTGAAGTAGCCCCTTTCCATTAAGCCGGAGGAACTTCTGTGGAGCCCGATGTCCTTGTCTTTTCCTTCCGCGTCCGGGTCTGCGGGGTGGCCGGCTAGAACCGCTAGCCAACTGGGGAACGCCGCCTGTAGCCTAATCCGCAAGACTGCGGAGCTGATGAATATATACCTGGAGCTGGGACAAAGCCCTGCTGCTGCTTGCGCGTTGACACCTGGAAGACAGCTGATGGAAAGGGGGAGAGCATATATAGAGGGATTAACAGGTGCGATAATTAGGCTTGTGAATGGAGGGAAGTGATAGGCTAGCTTGAGGAGTGGCACTCCCTATCATTTAGTGAAGGGAGCGAGTATTGCCATGACGTGCAATACGAAGTGATAGGTCTTCCTGCCTGAACTTGCGCTGAGCTTCATTTGGTTGCTTCCTTCAATGGCTTACGGGGCAGGCACACGTCCCCATCACCTCAACAGAGAGAGAGATGTTTAAAATCTTAATTGAGTTCGCCCATGATTGCAGCGTGCGCTATGGTACACACACGGTATGCTTTCCCGTAGTGAATGCATGCTCCAACTCCATTACCTTTCCGACAAGGCACCTCGGCTCATATCCAGAGTTCCTGAGCATCATAACACAGGCTGTTATGAGTAGCAGGGAGTTTAGCCGCTCATAAGAGTCATAGAATCGAGGTTTTCTGGGTTAGGGTTAGACAGTCTTTATTGCACTTTATTTGACAAGGTTTTCATTTCTTTTCATTTGTTCAAGATGAGAATACAGTCAAACTTTCAAGTGACATACTGTTCTAGTCAAAATGTTTTGGAAACAAATGGTGAAGTTGGGGAACCATTATAGTTTTGAGCTGTATTTTGTGTCAATTGTTTCAATTTAATGGAATAAAAACCCAGCCACCAGTTGTGCCAAGTAACTTTACTCTTTCATGAAATCGGCATCATGACTTATTTTACTCTTGGTACTTAAGTAACACTTTGAACAAAGGAATTTTACTTTTACCTCATCTGTGTCATTCAAGGGAGCTGTATTTCTTAAGAGCCACATCTTTCAGCTACATACTCACGGCAGAGTAAGTACAGTTCCTTGACCGAAGTGTTTGGGTCAATTTGCTGAAATACTGATTGAAGTTCAGTTGTGTCTTCTGGACTCAAAGGGCAGTCGAATTCGGGGACGACAATCCCTGCATCCTCTTCTTCTCCATCGTGGTCAGCAGCAATTTCCCAGTCAACATCTGGCTCCTAATAACCATAACAGAGGTTTTGAACACTTTGGTGAAATAAATGTCTTATAAACAATGTGGAACAATGACATCAAGTAATAGTTTGTGTTATTTTTGCAGTTAAAATAACACAAACTGAATAAAATGCTCAGAAAATGGTCATGCCAGTAGGGAAAGAAAGTAATCTTTTGACAATGTATATTACACAAAGTAAATGGTAAGTAATTACTGTCGTGGAATTGCCCACAGTATTGAGTATGTAAGTCGCTTTGGATAAAAGCGTCTAACAAGTGACATGTAATGTAATACTGAAACGAGATCAATACCTCTGGGCTCTCCGGCTGATCAATGTTTGTCTGCATCAGTCCAAGTTGCCATAACTGCTCTGGACATTGGTTCCGTTCAGTGCTGAGTGGATGATGGTTCCAGCCTTCTGTAAAAATCCCCAAGTCCATCTGAAGTCAGGGAAGAATGATGTAGTGCACACAGAAGAGGTCGTCTGTTGATGAGATGTCGAGCAGACCATCCTCTTCGAGGGAAAGTAGTATCGCAGAGTACTTGTTGATGACAATGACTCGTAAATCACGCCAAAGACGCTCAATCCTATGGATGAAAATACATGGTTTAGGGAAATCCAGTTCAAGTGATCTATTTTCATGCTGGCCTAGCATGAGTTAAGTGCAAGGTGCTTGGTCTACACATCAGATAAGTTCACCCCACTAATTGAGTTACTAAAGATGCTGCAATTTACCTCTGGTTATGAACACTTTTACCAGAGATGAAGCTTCCACGGTGGGTGCCGCGAACCGAAAACATAAATCTCGCGATCTGTACGTTTTCTACTCCTTGGTCTCCTCTGACCCTGAAATGTACACAGTTGACCAAAGGACTGTCAAAGAAAAATACTCATCCAAAAGTGTCACAGTATTGATCTAGTTCTCCAAAGAGTGCTTTTTTCTGTGAATTCACCTTAAAGGCACTCCATGTCTTTGTGTTGCCTCTAAGAAGAAGCCATAGGCTGTTGACGCACGGTTGTTGGTCGAAGCACCCAAGTACATTACCTGCAGAAAAGCAGAGAATATTTAAGAATAGGGCAATTACACACAATAACTAGGCAACATTCTGTTAAACTGTGTATTATAGGGGAAAAAAGGCAGAGATTAAAGAATTCCTGTTGCAATAGAAATAAGCAAACAATACTGACATACAGTATACTGACTCATAATACTTGTGCAGCAAAAATAGGCAATGCACAAAATCTCCTTTATATCTACTTTGACTTTGCTGCTTCCTTTTTAGTCCATACACTTTCTCCATTTGGAACACATTCCTTAAGCAAAGCCAGGACACAGCGTTGGGACCTCTTTTGTGGTTTTAAGTAGCTAGTCGTAAACTCGTACAAAAAATACATGTTTGTTTAATGTGTGTCTACTGAAGTGAAATGCAGTCTTACCTTTCTGGAATACCCGTCCACTCCACCAAATAAGACAATGTTATAACTGGTAAACCAAAGAACAAACTGTTATAGCACACTGGAATTGAAACACTGATTCTCCAAAACTGGGACATTAAAAAGAGATTATTTCTTAATCACTTAGCGAAATATAAATACCACTACCGTATCAATTTGTGGTTGGTATCCACGTGCGCAAGCGACAGAGGCCCTCGCACTGAATATGTTCTCCTCACAACACAGCCCAGACTAGCCAGTCTGGAGAGGATGCCTATGGAATCCACTCGATGCATTGAGGCAGCCATTCTTGTCCATTGTACACGTAGACCAATGGATAACAACCGTCCTTTGACCATTCGGTATCCAGCAGTGGGCATGTCATTCTTGATGGATATGACCACGTTATCCAACTCCTCATCACTGATGGAGCTATACATTTCTGAAACAGATAAGCCAAACTCTCTCATCCTTCTAAAGACTGTGCTGGAAGAAACACCTAGCAGCTTAGCAATGCAAGGCACCGATAGGTTTGTCCCCAACATCTCAACCAACTGCTGCCTCTCAATTTCAAACTTAGGACGTCCTCTTAGACCATAACTGATCCCACTGCTGTATTTGGGGCTTCTGAATCTAAATATTGCCGAAGTAGTCCAAACAGCTCTTGAAGAGCTTGGATTATTCCTTGCGGTATGTCAACATGTCTCGAAAGTGTTTGCAGGAGGTACAGCTCCTGGCGACATGCAAACTCCAGGAAATCCAGGTCAAGTGGTGCTCGAATGAGTGCAAGCTCAAACTTCGACAGGAGTCTCTCCAGGATCTGCCGTTTCAGAATATGCTGTGAAGAAAAATAAAGTATTAAATAGTATTTAATTATATTTTTAAGAAATGTGGTAAATCGTTATTGAAACAATTATGTCAAATACAGAATAAGGCACATAAACAAACATCATCATAAACATTCCAAAAAATAAGCTGAGGGCATTTGAACAGAAAAAAAAGAGGTCATTCAGAAATGAAAGTGCCAAGAAACTTGCAAAATTCTTGGGCTTTTTGACATTTGCATAATTTTATACTTTTTTTGTATAGTATTATTTATTTGAGAAAGGCAATAAAAACTGGGGACATTTTGAAAAAGCGACATTTGTGAATAAAATATTTTGCTAAAGTAATTAAAATGATTAATTCCAAATTCTGTTTTTGAAAGCTACATTTTATATTATCATATGTCAAGACCGAAAAGCTAATTGGTTCTTATCTTTATAATAGAATTGTTTGAATACTTTTGAAAAATATGTATAAAAATGTATTATCTAAAAAACTTAATCCATTTATAAGTAAGGACGGCTCTTGTGAAATAACCACAGAATACAGAAGCATGCATTTAATTTAAAACAATCATTAGTACAGTAAAGTAACTTACATGAGACGTTTCCACAGCCATATTTCATCACATTGGAGGTTGGAGGGACTTCCTGGTTTAGGTTTAAATCCAGACAACGGCCAATCATAAAAGAGGAGGGGTGTAACCAATTAGATTTGGCGTTACTGGGACACGGTACGCCCACTTCCTAACATTTCTCCGCGCGCGAGAGCAGGCCAGAGTTTCACGAGCAGAAGAGCAGGAATTGCTCGCGAGAGCGCAGGACACCAAGGAGAGCTCATGTAGATGCTGCACATGCTCAAGGCATGTTTCTCCCCTGCAGGCTTCAATATTGCTCTCGCGCGTGTGCCGTTTTAGTGCTCGCGAAAATAATATATGTCCGCGGCTGCTTGACTTGTGCTCGCGTGGATCTCATATGCCCTCGTGGTTTATGACAGAGATTTGCCGCAATACCCAATATCACATCGTTTCTTTCTCCCAAGCAGTGGTGGCTTTAGACTTTTTCGTTGTCAGTCGTCAGTTGTCAGTTGTCAGTTGACGGACAGGATTGTAACATTTCCGTCAGAATCCATTATTACCCGTCGTGTGCACAATTTATCACTCACTCGCGCTGACGGGGGGGTATTCGGTTAGCGCGAGTGCGACCACTGCTCCCAAGCCCTGTTGTTGCCATTTTATTTTCTGTTAAATAAGGTTAGTTAGACCATGAGTTAGACCCGAGTCTTCCTGACAGTTCACATTGTGCCGCTGCCCGGTGTAATTCAAATGTACCGCCGCGCGCAGCACAGAGACACACAGCTGCTGCCCTGCCGCAGCACCGGAAATGGAACTGCTGGGAGAAAAACTGACAATCAGAGATGTAACGTTATCTTTGATAAAATTTCGTCTCCTCATTTTTCGTCAACGAAAGTAAAGAGAGATTTTGGCATAGTTTTTATTTAGTAAACTACATTTTCGTCTCGTCACTTTTCGTCAACTATATTGCATGATGATTTCGTTGCAGTTATTGTTTACTGCCGTCGGTGCCGTCTCGTCATCGTCTCGTTTTCGTCATGGAAAAAAAGGTTGTTGACGAACATATTTCGTCATAGTTTTAGTCAACGAAATTAACACTAACTAACACACACACATACACGGCACGCCCACCACCAGCACACACACTATGGCAGATGCAAGTATCAGCGAGAGCAGCAGCGCATTTACAACTTGGAGATATAACCACTATTTTCAATTTGTGGGGATGAAGGACGTACAAAATATTATGGTCAAATGTGAACTGTGTGCAGGACAGAAAGCATTGTCCACATCGAATAACAGCAATGCCAATCTCCTGAAGCACCTAACTAATGTACATGGGGCTATAAAACTATGTTATGATTTTCAATCATCATCCTCACGATCATTTAATGTATCATATGTTCGCGAGTTGAAATGAATGCACTAAATGTAATCCACGTGAGTTTACAACAACAAAAATAATCGCTTTGTTTTTATATCACATCCGACCGGAGGAGAATGCAGCATGGCTCTCACTACCGATCATCCTCATCCCACAGGCAAACAATAATATGTAGGCTACAGTGTTAATAGTTTACTGTATTATTAGTGTCTAATATTACTGGGGATTTCAGAATAGTACTGGATTTTGATTGATTTTATCGGCTTCATATCGCAACATACTCCCGAAGTATGAAATTCAAAAATGTCCCACATTAGGGCACTTCACTCTACATTTAATCATTCAAACAAAATCATATTTTGTTTCTTTTCAACTAAATAAATGTGGTTTAATCCACATAATTTACTGTGTTAAGGCCCAGATACACCAGCCCGAAATCGGCAATAAATGGGAGTCGGGCCAAACATGAGCGTGGGCACGCCCTATTCGGAGTGGTGTGTGCCGCACCGTCGGGTCTTTTCTGCCGACCTGACGCCTTTTCTCATGTTGAATCGGCGTCGGGAACACCACCGGAAGTGGGACAAAGGGATAACACTGATTGGCTGTTCAGCTAGCGAATCAGTGCATGAGAACGTTAACGGAAGTGAGGGAGGTAAACAAATGATTTAAGATGGAAGATGGAACCTACACGGACGGCTATTTCACCTCATCGGTTTATAGAGCTCCTGTTCGTTCATTTTTTCAATGGACGAGAGTGAAAATGGAAAGAAAAACGCTCTTTGTTGTTTGTTTATATCACGGAGTCTGTTCTTCTTCTCTGTCTTCCGGTTGTTCCGGTTGTTGCCTCTTTTGAATGATGAATACACACTACCGCCGCCTGCTGGTAAGGAGAGTTATTGCCACTCACGCATACGCAGTTCATACGTGCTCGGCTCGGATTTGCGGTGTGTTCCAGTGCGCGAAGTCGGCAAATACGCAGGAGAGTCCGGTGACGCAACAGTCGGTGTCGGCGTCGGCGACTACTCAGGTGACTGGCCGGTGTATCTGGGCCTTTAATTGTTTACTGTAGTATTGTGCACATTACTTTTCGCTGCTTGTTGCACCCCTGGTTAGAAGCTAAACTGCATTTCGTTGTCTCAGTACCTGTAATATGTGCAATAACAATAAAGTTGAATCTAATCTTGAGCAGGAACAAATGTATTTACTTAGTACATATCTGACATTAACGATTAAACACATTTGTGCATTCTTTAAACCGAGTCAAGCCGACTCCGGAGGTGGCGGCACATTAAAGAGCAACTTCCAGGTTAAAGACACCTGTGAATAAATGTGTAGGAAAATGATGAATACACTAGATTTTCTAAAAAATATACAGAAATATACACTACAGTGACATCTGGCGTTGTTTTTGTAAGAAATGTTCACTTCCGCATAAAAAAGCCTCGGCACGTGACCTCCCGCGTGTGACGTAACACGGGGGACACAAGGGGGAGAGCGGCCGGTGTAACGTAGTAATAAACATGGATCCCAATGCTGAAGAAGTTGAACATGAATATTCAAATGCATATGACGGACCACAACCTTATAATTATGAGCCTGCTAGGTGTCCAAGAGACCAGGAGCAGCCAAGGATTAGAAGAAATAACGGCCATCGGAGAGAAATTGAGCTGTGGTGTGAGGGGAACCAGTGGAGAACTGGGCAGCTATCTTGGTGAGTGACCGGCGTTAGCTACAGAATGTTAGCTAACGTCACATCACAACATTGTAAAGTTAGCTATCATATATCAGGCTATAACTAAAGTAGCATTGATAATATAGTAACGTTACTGGCAGAACTGTTGATACTGATCCATAACAGAAACTAATGCGCAAGTGTCAGCCGTATCTCGCGTTACCTAATGCAACTCCACACTACGGTGCTGTGTACCGGAGGAGAGACGCGAGATACGGCTGATACTTGACGATCTGGCGGAGAAAGGCTGTGGAGCCTCCGTTGATATGTCGTTGTAAATGGCTTGATGGAAAGCAGGTGTGTAGTCGGGGAGGGTGCACAGCTGATTGCAGCAGGTGGGTGGAGGTTGAGCCGGGAGCCAGGAGTGACAGCCACCACGCACACACAAACAACACAGTACCGGAGGGGAGAGAGAGAGAGCAGCGAAGGGGGGGCGGGGGAGAGAGAAGTAATACGTTTTCCTGATAAAGCTGTGGAGAGTATGTGCTGCAGGGAGGTGGATGCATAACGCACCCAGGAACAAACGCTAGCTCCGGTCCTTTTTACTGTGGACTCGATGTCCTGACAGGCTGGTATTTGTGCAACCTGCACAAACACAATACTGCACCATGATTACAAATGGTGAAATACAATATAAAACTACCGAAAAATACCAGCTCCTTAAAACACAACCGCTCTACTCAACGCAACTCTACTATACCCGCGGTCAGACAGCGGAGATGTGTATGACGTATGACCTTAAAAAAAAGCCGTTTTTAAGAGCAGAGCTCAAAATTGCTCCTTTGCCTCTGAATTCCTGCCCTTATGTCTCGCAAAACATATCAAATCCTGCATTCACTTTTTTAATTGTAATTTTCAAGCAAGTTTAAGCATAAATGTAGAAAAAATAAAAACCTGCAAGATGCTCTTTAAAGTGTGCACCTGATTGTTTAACTTGAAGGTGCCTGATGACATTTAATCATTCAAACAAAAATCATATTTCGTTTATTTTTAACGAAATAAATGTGGTTTAATCCACATAATTTACTGTGTTAATTGTTTACTGTAGGCTAGTATTGTTTAACTTGAAGGTGCCTGATGTGAACATTTCCAGCCCAAACATTTACACCTTCCTTTTTTCCCGTCCAAAGTTTGAATTGGAGAAAGGTAATGGTTATCGATGGTGCTTTTATAGCCTATTGTATAATAACTGTGTGATTTATATTGCTTTTCAAATGCATATGGCCACCCATTTACACTGCTCTTCCCGTCAAGAATATGAATAGAACTTAGTTAGATCACTTTACATTTCTGCGAATGAATTTTTAATCACACACGTCTCCCCACGTCTCCCCGTCCCGAAAATAATAAATCAAATAAAAAGAGGAAACAATTTTCAAGTTCAGTTTTCACAGTTTTATTTAAAATAACTGACATAACAGACACATGTTGGCCTATCTGCTGCGGAAACCAGGACGAGCTATTTCGGGATCTGTTTTTCGGGGGCTCCTCAGTCTCTCATTTACCCGGCTCCTGATCTTATGCCACTGGTCAATGTTCAGATTTGGGAACCAATTGGAAACATAGGGCTCAATCTTTTTCAACCTCTTGACGGGAAAAAAAGAAGGTGTAAATGGTTGAATGATGAATAAACAGTGAGGAGGGGTACAGTATGAATACACTAGATATACACAGCCGCCCAGCTTGTGAGCAGTATGAACACCAATGAGCGCTCAGCTCGAGATACCAGCGAGTCGAGAGAGAGAATGAAATCTGCATTTTCTCTTTTGGTTTGATTACACATGCTGGGGATGGTGTTTACAAACATTGACCAGACCGTTCACCAGCCCCACCCCCCATGTTGCCTATGCTGTGTTGCGAACTCTTTGTTTAAAACGAATTGGCCATCGGAATGTGTGGAGGAATTCTCCCAAGGGGGATGGTCACATTCCACAGCTCTCCACCCCACTCCTGTGATCTCCCAACCCCCAGTCTGTAGGTTTGTGTTCGCATATTTCTATGCCGTAATTCATACTGGTCCTCTCACGCACATACATTCTCCTTACAGTATACATACATATATGAGTCCGTGTTATGGACCATTTGTTTTTCTTTATTAAAAAAGTAAAAGGAAGAGTGTCTGAGAGGCGTTTTTGCCCTTTTGCTTTTTACCTTACTAAATGGTCTATTGGTCAGTGGAGCGCAGGGGGTGGGGGGCCGCGAAACTCGCAGAAGTGATTTCAAAACAAAAAGCACTCGTTTGATTGGAACAAAGAAAACGGCCAAGACACACATTGAGTCCAGAAAATGAATGTTATTAATGGCTGTAAATATAATAAGCCTGTGTCTAAAATTGACAATAGGCTTATTATATTTACAGCCCTTAATAACATTCATTTTCTGGTCTCAATTTGTGTCTTGGCCGTTTTCTTTGTGATCGCTAAATTCCCCTTGTTTCCTCTTGCATACATATATTGTCTTCAGACATACATACATTCTTCTCTAGCATATATATATTGTCTTCAGACATAGGCTACATGCATTCTTCTCTTGCATACATATATTGTCTTCAGACATGCATATATTATTTTTAATAGTAAATGTAAACATTGAATGAATGTGCATGAGAGCAAAATGTATAAATATGAGCATTAAAATATATGAATATGAAAACAAAATGCATGAATGTGTGAGTGACAATGTATGAATGTGTGCATTGAAATATGATAATATGAGAGTGTAAATATATGTGTGTGAGAGTGAAAATGTATGTATGTAAAAGGAGAATATATGTGTGTAAGAGTGAAAATGTATGTATGTAAAAGGAGAATATGTGTGTGAGAGTGAAAATGTATGTAAGTAAAAGGAGAACATATGTGTGGAAGAGTGAACATATGCTGTATTTTGAATGGCGCTCTTGTTTTTGACTTGCCGTTCCTGAGACGTGTCTCACACGGTGGTAGAACCTGAGCCTGGACTACTCTGTAGAGTGCTTCGTGATTCGGTGATGTATTTGTATGTTTTACCATTAAAGCAGATTATTGTTTAACCCTTATCCTGGCTGCTTTGAATTTTTCCTTCTTTTGAGAACCCGCTCATATAAGAACGGCGCGGAGCAGAGATTCTGCCCCAACAAATGGTGTTTCCCCGACGTGATGACGTCATGAGTAGGGTTTTTGAGAGGAAAATCAGCACCCAGCGGACGAATGGTCCGGAGAAGAGGCCTAAAATAATCTCTGACAACTAAAACGAGGATCCTACAATTGAAAGGTGAGCAGACGAGCCTGTTTCTATTGAAGGTCTGTAATTGGCTAAACTACATTTTAGAGTTGTCAGAGACATATTCCGGTGTCATAGTTGTTGCGGTGGAATATACAAATACGTGTTTTAATTGTAAAGTAGGATATTGAGTTCCTGCAGCCGGATGGGTATTGATTCCCTGGCTTAAAAAGTGGAGGTACAGAGTCCCCACAGTTATACTGTCTGGAGTAGTTAAATGGTAGTATTGATTCTCCATATAGGACTGATCAAAATAACAAATCCAAAGCTCGACGGAGCTGGAGATGAGTTATTTATGTTATAAGTGATCCAAAGGAGAGTAACACAAACTTCAGAAAGTCATTCTGAAGTGACCGGGCCTCACTATATCCTTTGTTGTGTTGGGGTTGAGTCTATAGAGCCAAACGTCACAATGAAGAGTTCTGTAGGCCTGGGTTACGACTCCATGTCAGCGTCACATCGTTGAAAGACGGTGTTGAAGCGCGCTGAGAGGCTTGCTAGGCTTGTTGGAATAAACATCGGACAATAAAAGCTGAATAGACTGTACGGGGAATTTTTTATACATATAAAAGTGAATCAGCAAGTATTTCAGCGTAGGGTATTGAGTCTCTAACGGCTGGAAGGGTATAGAGTCCCTGGCCTAGTGGAGGTATGGGAGTCCTCACAGGCTATACTTGCTGGGGAAGCCAAGTAGAGTATCGAGTCTCTATCCATGGCTAAAGTGAATAACAAATCTGAGGTTCATAGGAACCAAAAGGTGCGTTATAAGTCTGTTGGGTTTAAACTCCCATTCTGTTGAAAGAAATATCGCATCTTAAAAGCTGGACAGACAGTAAGGAGGATATATTTCTTGTGAATAAATAGAATATATTATTGAACATGAAACAGCCTAAGTCAGATGAATAGATACAAAGTCATAATGAAGGGAGAATTTGAACGAGAGGAGCGTGAGTTAAGAGCTTACGAGAACAGTGGGTTCAAGCAGAAAAATTGAATAAAAGGATAGCAGAAGTGTTAATTGTTGAAAGAAGCCCCCCTTTTCCTAAAGAGGCTGAGAGCTACAGCGGGGGAGAGAGAAGGGGGTGTCAGTATTTGTCTGTGAGAGTTCCCCCCCCTTTTTTCCTCTCGAGAGCAGCAGCGGCCCGGAGTGTGTCTGCTTGCTTTTTTCTCTAATGCCTGAAGTTGGAAGGAAATACATTGAAAATTAACAGATCAATGTGTGATTTGAAGTGGTAGTTCAATCAGGAGAGACGTGATGTATGGAATACATGTTTATTATCGGATCACATTATATAAATGAAACATAATGATGACAGTTTATAACAAGTGAATGAAATGGTGTTTGGCGATTAGGCCCAGGTTTTGTAGGATGTCATTCGGGAAGGGAAGAACCGTTTCCGATGAACCCCCCCGGGTCTAGACACTGGTGGTGATGATAAGTGGTTAGGTCCGGTTGGAAGGGAGAAGGTTGAGCTTGGCCCCGAGTTGGAAGCAGGAGGCGAAGGGGTGGAGGAGGGTTGCGCGTTGACACCTGGAAGACAGCTGATGGAAAAGGGGAGAGCATATATAGAGGGATTAACAGGTGCGATGATTAGGCTTGTGAATGGAGGGAAGTGATAGGTTAGCTGAGGAGTGGGGAGTGGCGCTCCCTATCCTTTAGTGAAGGGAGCGAGTATTGCCATGACGCGCAATACGAAGTGATAGGTCTTCCTGCCTGAACTTGCGCTGAGCTTCATTTCAATCAGGAGAGACGTGATGTATGGAATACATGTTTATTATCGGGTCACATTATATAAATGAAACATAATGATGACAGTTTATAACAAGTGAATGAAATGGTGTTTGGCGATTAGGCCCAGGTTTTGTAGGATGTCATTCGGGAAGGGAAGAACCGTTTCCGATGAACCCCCAAAAGAAGTGAAGGTATGAAGTACTGAAAGTGATGAAATCTTACCTTGTGGGATGCAGTGGAAATCTATGGATGAAAGGAGAGGTTAATACATGTGGGGATTTAGGCATCCTCCCTGGACGTACAGGGCTTCCTGGACGTACAGGGCATCCTGGACATACAGGGCGTCCTGGACATACAGGGCTTCCCGGACGTACGGGGCATCCCGGACGTACGGGGCATCCCGGACATACGGGGCGTCCCGGACATACGGGGCTTCCCGGACATACGGGGCATCCCGGACGTACGGGGCATCCCGGACATACAGGGCGTCCTGGACATACAGGGCTTCCCGGACGTACGGGGCATCCCGGACGAACGGGGCATCCCGGACGTACAGGGCATCCCGGACGTACGGGGCAACCTGACTTCGCAGGGACACATTTTATACAGACCCGAAGGTTACAACCTGGACGTACAGTGTTAGACATGCAAGGATAAACATGAGCCGCGGGGCGAATATACGTGCTGACATGCTAAGAACCACCACCAGTTATATGCATACGTACCAATTTGAAGGTTGGAGAGACCTTTGGATAGCCAGCACGGCACTGGCGTTCGGACGAATGTAGGATGAGAAGCGGTTGTTGTAGGGAAGAGGAACAATTACCTTGATTGCGGCAGGTTTGCTGCACCTATCCTGAACGAGCCCTGAAATGCTCTTAAGACACCACCACCAGTTATATGCATGTTTACCACAGGTAAACTGGAGAGATCTTGGATAGCCGGCACGAGCCGATGCCCGGCGAAGAGGGAGATGTAGACCATCTAATGCGGCTGTTAGCTTGAGTACAATGATGCATGAATATTAGGGATGTAACGATATACCGAATATCGTGGTATCGCGGTAAATAAACTTCCCAATACCGTCGTGAGACTGACAAAATATACCGCGATTTAAAAAATATATATATATATTTAAAAAAGAAAAAAAATTTAAACACTTTTTTTTTTTAAACCTTTATTTAACCAGGTGGTCCCATTGAGATCATCGATCTCTTTTTCAAGAGAGACCTGTCCAACATGGCAGCAAGTAGGTTACAACATGAAAATAAAACAACAGATAACACAAAAGGACATCGTATTTACAGGGCTACATTTACACACCTAGAGACATTGACAAGTACCAACCATATATTTATATTTCGCCATGTCAATAAGCCTGGCGTTAGACTTTTTCGCTGTCCGTCATTTTGACAGACAGGATCGTAAAATATCCGTCATAATCCCTTATTACCCGTTGGGTCTGAACAGTTCACGATAGAGTATGCTCGTGAACTGTCAACGGGGGGGGGGGGGGGGGGCGGTGTTATGCCGTGTGTGCATGCACCTCGCGGAACGCGCACAGCGTGAAGCAAAACCTCCCAGACATGTATTGATCTGTACGGCAAAGTACGGTTTGGGAACTATATCATTTCCTTTTGGAGGGCATGCATAACACGGCATAACACCAGAGCCTCGCTGCGGGGAAACGTTGGCGCCGTTCCGAGTTTGTTCTAATCTGTCAAAATGACAGACTGCTTTCAGATTTTTCCGTCATTGTTAAATAAAATATTAAGTTAACGCGACCACTGGTGTCCCAGCAACATCAGTACCAAGCGAGAGAGTTGTTTCCAGAGCAGGGGATATTGTAAATGCCCAAACACCCCAGCTTATAAATACCTGGAAATGTGGACATTCTCATATTCCTAAAAACCTGTCTGATGATGCTGAGTTAACGAGTGAGTTTGAGTTGAGTTACTTGAAAATCTAAAGCGAAACTTGATTTATTTTATTGCAGGGTCTGATTATTAAATGTCCTTGTTTATTTGTGAGATGCAGTGGCATAAAGAAAATGCTTACTTTGTTTGGTAGTACCAGTAGGTACAAAAACACTGGTTTTCTTGTTCCAGTCTGTTACTGTCACTTTGTTTTTGACACTTTAAAATACTGCTATCCTACAAAAAGGCTGTAAAAATCAGATTTATTATGTAATAAAGAAACATTTTCCGAGTAAAAAAATGTTTTATTGAAAAAAAAAAATTATGATTTTTTTCTTCTTCCCTTTATTATTCAATATCGCGATAAATACCGTACCGTGGACTTGTTATCAAGATATTATCGTACCGTGAGTTTTTGGTATCGTTACATCCCTAATGAATATCATACCCTGCTTAACATAAGCCATGTGAGCATGAACCAAATATATGAGTGCAATATGAGCAGCATGAAATAATATTTGCTTAGGTAAATGCTGAGACATGACCCATGATATAGGCAGGGCTCAACGCTAACTTTTAAAAGTGGTTGCCAGGCTGGCAACCAGGCATCCGCTTTTGGTTGCCAACTGAAAATACGGTTGCCCTTTTTGATACCTTATATTTTAAATAATTAAGATGCTATACAGTTATACATCCACTTAATAATGAACATGTGACACGAGAATGTTCAAATGCTTTACAATAAGTAATTAACGCACTTATTTGAACCTAAGTGGTAGTAAACTTGTCCACCCTCAATTGCTGGTATACAAAATACCAGTAGTGCTGCTGTTGTCCTGTCTTCATAGATCCCTCGCAAATGAATTGAGCAAGTCACCAGTTTCTTGATCATCCGTTGTCTCCCTTTCAAATGTGGGTTTTCTTGACCTTTGTGCTGACCCCCACCATAGACCCATTGGCCCTTCAGCATGAAGTCTTGGATTGGCCAGACTAATACATTTCTAATGTTAAATAAATGAAAACCATTCATAGTTAAACATTTGATATTAATTATTGATGCTGTAAATTACCTTTAATATGTCTAACTATATTTAAAATGTGTTACCTTTTTATAGAGTGATTATAATTTAATGCAACCATTTTCTATGGTAAAGTTTCGTTTTGCACTTTTATTTTGTAGTAATAAGATCGGGACTCTTATTTTGAAGGAACTTTTACCGGAAGTGAATAGAAAACATTCCTCTTTGTTTTTCGTTCGGGTTTTACCTTACGCTCCATCAGTTGAATCACTTTGAACATTCATTGGAGAAGTTGAGGTGTTGGCTGAACTTTTATCACAGTCAAGCAACTTATTTTTGCTTCGCCATTTTGTTGTAAAACAAACACACGGCGCACCGCGCACGCGAGTAAACGTGCATCGCTTCTGGCTCTGTAATCACGCCAATGCACGTGCAATTTAAGTATCAGGTTCCGACTGGTCACAACAATTAAATATCACTCTTAAAAACGAATATGAACATTTATCTATTTTGGGGTGCACGTTTGCTGTCCTTATTTCTTATGTTAAAAACTGGTTGCCACTGATGGCAACCAAAGTCCAAGAAGTGGTTGACATTTCCAAATGGTTGCCAATGGCAACCGTTACTATCGAGCCCTGGTATAGGACTAGCTTAATTAGCAGTTTAATTACGCCACGGTGAGACGTAGATGCTGATGTGCTGGTTGAGTGATTAGACTGTCTTCTATCATCTTACATGAACATCTCTTTCTCCCTGAAAGAAACCCCCAAAAACCACGGATGGGCAGCATCCGTGGCTGTGTGAAGCTTGAAACTGCGGTACTTACTGAGCATTGTGACGGGTAGTAGTTACCCGAACTGCATAACTCCATGCTGTAACGCGTTACACCCGACACTGCCTGGAACTCACCTTAACCCTAAACTAAAGCAACGATATTCTCTCTTTTTTCCTCTCTCCTTTTTCTTCTTCTCTTTCTCTCTCTTCTTATTCGTTCTTCTCTTCTTTTGCTTTTCTCTTTCTTCTTCTTTTCTCCTTCTTTCCTTTCTCTCTTTTCTTTCTTCTCTTTTCTTACCTGTTTTAGCGGTGAGGCGCAGGGAAAGGAGGCGAGCCTGCTGTGCGCTGAACCTGCTAGTAGTGATGTTACGTATTGCGCCGAGGCTTCGGAGCGTGTGTCGAGTAATCCCCAATCTTTTTGTGAAGCATGTATCGAGGCTTGTATCATTTTGGGCCAGTGACGTCATCGATGACAAGCGAACCTCGCTGCCTGTCGATACCACGTGACTGCTTCGGGAAGCGATTCATTTGAACCGTTGAGCCACAACGCTCATAATACCCATGGATGTATAACAAAAACCATATTACCCCTCCTGTACCCGGGCCCGCTGGTGACACGATGGAATTAAAAGAGCTCAGACCCTCACTTATATAGAGGTCGGAAAATGTCATAAGTATAAATAGATACAAGCATAAATAAATGTAGGAATAAAACATGAATAAATAAATGAATAAATGCAGATAAGATATATCCAGTGTTTTTTTGGGGGTAGATTCAGCGTGTGGGCTGTGGCTCGCTGGAAAGCAGCCGACCCACGACCGCAGGGTTTGCTTATAGAAGCTACAGCTAAATGAGATAATGCAGTTAATAAATGTATTCCTGATATGGTTTAGCCTTCTCAGGCTACAACGTGGTTAAGTTTATGAATAATATTAAGGAATACGAATCCCTCTTTGCAATGTTTACCAGCCTCCTATAGGCTTTTCAATCACAATCGTTCAACTGGAATGAAAACAATATTGTTAACATGAAAATAGGATTTTATGTCCGTTGTTTAGAGTTATTCTAAGGCTTTACTCATTGGGAACTCGGTATGAGATAGAGCGCAACTGTTGAGATTTCCAATTTGCCTGTTTTACACGCTTTGACCAACAGGGGTTTATGTTCAAATGAAGCCCATGATGAAGCCTCATGACATGAACCCTTTGCGAACCAATTGCTGGAAAGCTTCAAAGCTTCATAAGGCTTCATCTCGCCATCAGTACCTGCTTGCCACCTAAGACGCAATTAGTGACCAGTGCTGCTACTGAGCCGGGAGGAGAAGTAGCTTCGATGAGATGTAGCTTGAGCCCTGCCTGCCTGCAAGAGGGGTTGTGGTTGAAGCCGGAAGTGGGTGAAGCTTCGCAAGCGATGAGGGCCCGTTCCGCGTGAAGGCCGGAAGCGCCGCATTTGAGCGGCCCTAATGCCAGTGATGCCCTCTCGAGAGACTGAAGGCGTGTGTCAATTGTTTGCCTGAAGTAGCCCATTTCCATTAAGCCGGAGGAACTTCCGTGGAGCTCAGTATCCTTGTCTTTTTTCTTCCGCATCCGGGTTTGCGGGGTGGCCGGCTAGAACCGCTAGCCAACTGGGGAACGCCCCCTGTAGCTTAATCCGCAAGACTGCGGAGCTGATGAATTAATACCCGGAGCTGGGACGAAGCCCTGCTGCTGCTTGCGCGTTGACACCTGGAAGACAGCTGATGGAAAAGGGGAGAGCATATATAGAGGGATTAACAGGTGCGATGATTAGGCTTGTGAATGGAGGGAAGTGAGAGGTTAGCTGAGGAGTGGGGAGTGGCGCTCCCTATTCTTTAGTGAAGGGAGCGAGTATTGCCATGACGCGCAATACGAAGTGATAGGTCTTCCTGCCTGAACTTGCGCTGAGCTTCATATATATTTAAATAAATAAGAAACAATGATTTGTTGCTATTTAAACACAGTCTTTGAGAACTGATTGATACCGTTGCATTGCGTTGTGAATTTCATGGTATTTCTCATTAACTAAGGATTGTACTTAATTATACTTCAAGGAAAATTATATTACATACAGTAACCTTAGGGGAAAGTAAAAAGAGGTTTACTGAGTATATGAAGTACATTAAATGTAAGGCTTTATTCAAATTAAATATAATAGGTGGATTTTTCCACCGAGAATAAGACATGGAAAGAAGAGAATTTGTTAGACATGAAATAACAAACTCATTGGAAGAAATATATATTGTGAGGTTATTTAGGAGTTGTTATCATATACAGTTACTCTCAGTTGATGGTTGTTTAAAGTAGATAGGAAACTGAAAACGTAAACGATTCACCACAATGGTGTTTTTTAGTTTATGAAGAAGGAGTAGAAAGTAGAAAGAAGGTTTTTGTAAGTTTGACAGAGGGAATCTGTTAATGTTTAAGCATGACAGAGGTGCTGCACGAGGCTAAAA
Organism: Notothenia rossii; assembly: GCF_949606895.1. NCBI lineage: Eukaryota > Metazoa > Chordata > Actinopteri > Perciformes > Nototheniidae > Notothenia > Notothenia rossii. The sequence continues at coordinate 49,082,196 of NC_136903.1, read as the reverse complement.
GCCATCTCACACAGTTGGAGAACAAAAGAGGTTTTGATGAGAGAAGCTTGGGCCGGCAGCTGCAGGGCGCAGAGAGGAAGAGAGAGAGAAAAGTCAGATGGTTTGAAGAAGTATAGAGAGAGTACAGGTTATATAGAGTTACTACTATTCTGGAAAATGTCATATTGTTTTATGAGTAACATAAAATAAGAATATATTTACTAGATATAAGAACAACAGGCTTATCTAGGTTAATAGAAAATTGCTATTAACCAGTTTCAGCTGCAACTATCCTGTCTTTGTTCTAAAGAGAACATACGTTGCATTTACAATTAATATTAAGAAAAGTTCACAATTGATACCATTAAAGACCGTTTGGGATTAATAGGACGAGTTTGTCATAAACATTCGTGCTTAGATAGAATAAAAGTGTTGAGATTTGTTCTCAAAATGGGAGTTTTCACAATGCTTTTTAGTTTTTATTGAAACAATTAAGTAATAAGGACAGAAAAATGTTCCCTGATGATTTATTTAGGTTTCAGCTTTAGTAATAATGGAGATTACATTTTCTAATAATTCCTTTAAGTGTTCCAAAAATACATTCATTAACTGTAGTCAGATTACTTGTTTTAAATATATAGCGCTGAATACAGTTAGTTTTGTATTCTGTTACAAATCTAACCATGCTTGTAACACACAACTTAGATAAACAATTTGAAAAAGAATAGAATAAGCAAGTAGATAAAAGATTAATCTATAGTGGTTAAGAAAGGTGTCTTTGTTTTGCCTATTAACTGAGAACTGAAGTAATGAAGAATAGGAAGACTGTTACCATTAATGGGTTTAACAGTCACATGTTTCAGCATTCCTGACCATATAGACACTCAGCTGTTTTATTTTGTAACCCGCTGGGGGAGAGATTTACATTGAGCTTTTCTCAGTAGCTAATTTGCTGTGATTACAGCAGCATTGGATTTTTGTGCGCCATCTTTAGGTTGTACTCTGAATCAGTGTGTTGGTGAAAAGTTGCTCATTACAGAAACAGAAGAAGTGTGCAAAGAACGCATCTCTGAGGAGGTTTTGACAGTTTGCTTGTGCCTCGTTGTCAAGGCAACAGTGGTGTGAAGAGGTACTGCAGTTTTTGGGGATTTCTGCTGTACAGAGGACAACGCGTGTCTGCTGATTGTATCACATTGATCCAGAGGTCCCTTCCCCCTCAGGACATCCCAATGCCAGAGAGAGTTTCCTTGAAGCCCACTGACCAGGGCCGGTTGTAGCGTTTTGGGGGCCCTGCCATTGACTACAGCTGAAGAGGACAATGAATCATTGACTGTTCTCAATATGACAAGATCAAGAGACAGGCTGGTCTCAGTCTGTTCAGACTCTGAAGAAATCATGCAATGATTTTACAGCATAACTGTGCAAGAGTTTATCAGAAGGTGGTGGAGAACGATATGCTTAAGCGTTTAGGAAAGGATGCTGATTGTTTAACGATGGTCTGGAATACTGAAAAGATTAAAGTTTAATATCTTTGTTTGGCAAACAAGACATCTGATTATTATCTCACACATGATAATCTTGACATAGTGACTAGCTATGGGTAAACGTGTGGTTGTTATACCATTGTTATCATGAATTAAAAATAAATAAGGAAATAGTATCTGGTTAAAGTCCATGAAATGTCCAAAATAAACGTTATTCTGTGTTAATAAATCGCTTCATCACTTTCCACTGTTTCATTTGACATATCAACATCAATGATTCTTTCCATAAATACCCCCCAAATAACATGAAATGTGTGCCACTTTCCAGTGTTATTCCGCTCCGGTAGCGAAAAGCTTGCCAGCCATTAACCCAGCTGTGTGACGTCACACGTGGCAAACACCAGCCTCGTCTGGATTGTTTGTTTTGTATCCTTCCGCTATTTTCGCTCAACATATGTGTAACCGGACCTCGCTAAACTTTTTTTATCTAACTATTCATGATGGGGAAGCGATGTGTAGTTGTGAGCTGTGAATGTTTCCTGATTGCTATAAACATTGATCATGGGTGCTGGAAGATTGTGCACAAAACTCGGGTCAGAATTAAGTTACTACAGGTGTTATGCCAGCTTGAGCTAAATGTCACCAGAGTACAGTGAACTTGCCTAGTGACTGAAATATATAAAAGTTGAAGTGAAATAAGTAAGGCCAAAAATAAATTACGTCTGAATATCTTTATTATTTTTACCACTTTTAATTATTTGTGGGCTCGCACATATACCAAAATAGACTAATGTACACTGCAATAAAGATCAAATGTTACAAGTGAAAAATTAACAAAAGAACCCTTTTTTATTTATCAAACAGTAAATTAATACAATCTTACAAACTTGTGATTTGGAAAATGTTGTTATATTTACATGTTTCTTTGGAAAAATAATATTGTAAATGAGGTACTTTGTAAATTATTTACATCATGCAAAACCATTTTAACCAGTTCAGCTGCATGACTTATGTCAAATTACAGATTTGGCCATTGAAATCCCTGATAGCGGCCTCCCGGTTCAGGGTAAGTCTTCCGTATCTCGGTTACAGCACATGCAGGCAGCGGGACTCTGATTTTTGGGCCGAGTACACCCCAGCACTAACGTACAAACTGTCGATAAGGTGTATATCGATACTTCCTAATGAAAAAAAAGTATACAGATTATAAATATATTTGGAGAAAAATAAAATGTTATGTAGTACTATTATGTAGCAATGGTTACAAATTGGCTTATAACATGATATTTGTATTTTACTTGTACAAAATAAATATGAGGTTGTACATGACTGCTTGACAGAATCATAGACCTCTTATATATTTCCTCACATGTGTAGTTGTTTCTTTTCCCAAGCATACATTGAACTTGCATACACAGAAAAAATAAAAGCCAAGCTGTTTTTGACTGCTTGAAAGAGTTTAATGGTATCTTTAAAAGTGTAACATATCTGTAGCGACTAAAAGTATTCTATGAAAGCAAAGCTGCAATAGGCAGTTGGGTCAATCAATATTTACTTACTGGTGTAGTGGGCCATCAACTGCTCTGTGTTGTTGTTTGTATTGAAGATATGCTATTTTCAGTGTCCAAACACTGAGACAGCCTTCTCTAAAGCCTGGGTGGCTAATAATGCACCTTGGTTTCTCGTCGGTGTCTTCTATCTGGCAGAGTCCTGCACGGGTCTGATTTTCAAGACCCGCTCTCGCCCCGCACCCGTGACGTGCAATACCGAACCCGCCCTGCTACCCGCACATATTGCCAATTAGTTCCGCAACCCGACCCGACCCGCCGGCACAAGATCCGCAACCCGACCCGAACCCGCATATATATAAGCAGTGAAAACGTGCAATTATTAACACACGCAGTTGCATATTTGGCTCAAAAAGCCTGGGATGTTGGTTATTTTCTCCATCTAGGATGACACCAAAAGCCTCCCAGACGTTGGATTTCGCTCTTGAGGAAGAGTTATTGAAAATGCTGTATTCTCCGCTATAGAGAGCTTCACCTCAGTCATTCAGAATGTGGTGCGCTCAGCAGCAGATAGATGCACTGCAGAGGTTATGATTATGCTCGGTCCCGCGGAGGAGAGGTCTGAGGATTTAAACATTAAACTAAATTATTATTGTTTAAATATATTTATTATGCAACACCCGCAACCCGACCCGCATCATCTTTGTTTTACCCAGAAGCGAACCCTGAAAAAAGCGTTTGAAAAAATACCACCCGCAAATCACTTTTTTTGCGGGTCACCCGTCGGGTACCCGCGGATACCCGACCCGATGCAGGACTCTGCTATCTGGTCAGTAGATTGCAAACTGTCTATTTGTTCCATCACCTGCCAGATCTCTCTGCAGCATACACATTCATCTGCAGTGGGCATGCTTTCACAGCATTGACATGTACACCTGAATATTGTACATAACATAAAAAAAAAACAATATCTGCCGGACGTTTGAGGAACAGATGACAAATTAAGATCGACATTTAGTGCAGGTCAAATTAAATAAAACAGAATTTACCATTCAGTATTGCCGACTCGAGTCTCGCCGGCTGCGGAATCCGCTTCTCTTTCAAAAGTTTCTGCCTCGTTGTTCGATTGCCGGGCAGGAGGCTCGTACTGATAAGGCAAGATGCCTTGAAGTGAAAGGCTAGCTGGTTCACTCTCTACTTCTGTAACTGAATCCAGATAACCCACCGAATCTGAGCTTGAATGATCGCTGTCGCTGTCGCTGTCTGAATTTGTCGCGTTGCTTGCCATTTGGACTGATTTGATCAAATGGCAATATTTGCCACGTGTGACGTCACCGCTCGTTCGGGAGTGATCGGGGGCGTACTCGGCAAACTTCGGAACCAACATCGGTTTTTAACGTATATGTCATTTAATTATGACCAAACTTTAAATATTTTTATTTATTTTTATTCCGGTGATATCTAAACTACATGTTAAAAAACACCTGTGTTAGATGCATTACATGGCCTTTAAAGATGAATGGATTTCATATCCTAGAGAGGATTAGTTATATTGTGATTACTTCACAAGGTATTTACTAATGTATTTTGAAGAACACATAACAAGAACACAAGTCCAGTTTTGTTTTGTTTTTGGATTAAATTGTCCATTAAAAAACTATTCAGCTTAGGTCTAGCTTTAGACTTTATTAGTAAAAGAGTATTTAGGCTTATTTTTGTATATCTGACATTTTTTAAATATGTTGGCTATTCACTAGATAGAGAGATGGCATTACTCTCCATTTGTTGAGAACATTTCTGAAGATTAAATATTTGTTTCATTTCTAATATTCCTATTTCGGATGTAATTTTAGAGTAACAAGGCTGATGCTGAAATTTGACAATATGTTAGTGGTTTGCATGATGTAAACAAAAAAAGTTTTTTTGTTTTCAACCTCCAGTTAGATCTGAAACAGTAATAATGATTTATTTGGCTAAAGCTTAGTTTAACATCCTGATGTAACATTATGAGGTATGTTCACTTCTAAGGGTAAACAAATTGATAAAATGGATTATTATTATTATTGATTAATTTGGAATATTAATTCAAAAGGCCGTTTTCTGCAGGTTCACTTAAGAATGCCTTGCATGAACATTTGTCAGGTATTGTGTTTCCTAGGGGCGGTATATTAATAAAGTGTATTGATAATTTGTTTGTTAAACATCTGAAGAAAATGGTGCTGCGAACACGAGAAAAACTTTGTTGCATTGGTTGACATCAACACAATGATGTCACTAGTACAACTCCAGCTAGTAGAATATTAAAGTCTCTGCAGAATATGACATGGCCAATAAGACTGAGACAAAATGACCTTTGACCCTGACTGACAGTGTGAGTGTGAATGTGTCTGCATGTGATCAGTTTAACTGCATGATTCTAAAACAATAACTAACCAAGCATGTTTTTAGACTAACACATTATTCTGGAGCTCCAAGGGAAACGAGAGGTTTCCTAAAAAATGTTGACATGTTTCTAATATTGATTGAGTTATAACAGGTAACACAGATGCAGAATCAGTGGCCAAGGGGCTACTGAGAGAGGTAATTCCAGAATGAGAATACCAGAGAAGGTGAACTGTGATAATGAAAACAATTTTGTAATATTTCAACAGGTATTAAAGTAACTGAGGTTTGAAATGTAGAAAGAACATATTACAGCTAAGTTAAAACATAGTAATGTATTGAGATAGAATTTAATTTAGACAACATCTTGTAACTAACCTGGTAAAGAAGTAAAAGCCATAGACTGTTTAGATCATTATTGGGATGTACATTTAATTTAAATTCATAATAGAAAGACATTTGATGACAGTATGTTGGATTTCTGTATTCATTTTTTCAGCTTGATAATATCTAAGCAGTGACAGGTAGAAGCAGTATCACCAGGAAATTATTCACTTTGTCAGTATCATGAAATTAGTTGTTTTTAATCCATAACATTAGTGTTTCTTTACCAGAGACATTAGCAGTTCATATTATATTTAGATTTTAAATAGGATCTCAAGGATTTCATTTAAAAATAACACAGATGCTTGTCAGACATTCAGAGCTATTGAAATATGTTACTTAGTTCACCTAAAGATGTTGGGGTTTATTTTGTTGACACAGGTCAAGTATTAAGATTCTGAAGCTGCACTGGCAGATAGGAGGTCTGCAACTAATTTAGAAAACCTGTTCACAGACAGCTGTTGTTTTAAGACACCCCACCAACAGGCTCCAAGCAGCCTACCAGTGGTGGGTCAAACACCTGAGGGCCCAGAAGCCCTGAGCGTAGACTTGAGGGGTGGGTATCAGATTTCTCCACACAGGTTGCTGACGCCAAAAGGGGGACCCGAGGAGCAGGAGGCCGAGACAGCGGAGTTCGCCTGGCTGAAGGTCGTCAGGCCTACGTGGCTCAACCCCAGGTTCTCCGGCCTCAACAGAGTGACCCAGAGGATACAACACGCAAGGATGCTGCTTTCTGGCACGGAGGTTCGCACTCTGATAGTTCCTTCACTGACATTGAAAGTTGTGTTCTGTTCCCAAAGGTTTAAGGTTGGGGGACAGACACAGTAGCAAAGAATGACAGTAGTTGTGTTTCAAATGTCTTATGTGAGTTGGTCTCGTGGGGTGAGTCCAAAAGGGGGAATTGAAGTATTATTTGAATTATTTGAAGTATTAAAGTAACATGTTATGGCAGGAAAGTTCAATCTGGTATATTCATTTTAATGTCACCTTATATAGAATGTGTGTTAAACTTGTGATTTCTGCATTGAGTGACTTCTGCCTAGCAGATACCAAGAAGAGGCCCCCAGGGTCTCTCTGTTAATTATCAATAGTCCTTGCAATCAACAGGGGAATTCCCGGATACATTTTCAGATTTAAGGCAGTTAAAGTCTTGTAGAATTAATGTTTATCTCCTACACATCCTGCAGGCCTTGAGACTTGGGTCACCCAGCAGTAAATGAGATAAAGGTCCTTTTGAGCTTATCAATAAAATGTATTCATTCCTAGTAAGCTGACTTTGGGGTGAAGGGAAGCTCAGGGAAGCCATTAAGCCACAAGAACAATTAACTTCGGTTGGTTGGGTGATTCGGGGACTGTCATGGGACGATGGCGTTTGGATATTTACAAATATGGCTTTCATAGAGAAAAACAGGTGACTGTTGTGTGATAAGATACACGATACGATGTTTGTGTGTGTTGAAGATGTTTAGGGGGAATGAGTATGTGTCCTGTCAAAGAGTCCTCTGTCATGACTCCAAATCATTGATTGGGGGATCTGCCTGAGGGCAGAGGGACAGAAAACACACACACACACACACACACGCGCACAGAAGCAACATATGGAATCAACAAACTGACTTACTACCTGGGATCCCGCCCAGAAGGAAAACCGACCAATGGAACACTGCCAACTCACTGTCTAGCTCGCTCAGAAGTGAACTCTGTGTATAAATGTTGTGATCATTTTGAAGATCGGGGCTCTTGTTTTTGACTTGCCGTTCCTGAGACGTGTCTCACACGGTGGTAGAACCTGAGCCCGGACTACTCTGCAGAGTGCTTCGTGATTCGTTGATGTATTTGTATGTTTTACCATTAAAGCAGATTATTGTTTAACCCTTATCCTGGCTGCTTTGAATTTTTCCTTCTTTTGAGAACCCGCTCATATAAGAACGGCGCGGAGCAGAGATTCTGCCCCAACAGGCGGGACTGAAAGACTGTGAGGGACTCAGAGTCACGGAGATCTTGGGGGAGGGAATTCCAGAGCCTAAGAGCTGCCACTGAGAAGGCTCTGTCCCCAAAGCTGCAGAGTGTGGATGTGGGAATGGATAGGAGTCCGGCTGCGGTGGATCTGAGGGACCGCGGGGGTTGATAAGGAGTGAGAAGGTTAGTGAGATAAGGGGGGGCCAAATGGTGGAGTGCTTTGTAGGTGAGGACCAGAATTTTGTAGTTGAGAGTTGAGTTTAGAGCAGTGATCTTCTCTGCAGCAGAGAGCTAAGCGCTGTCAGACCGGACCTAACCCTGAAAAGTATTATCATCTGAAATTAATCAATATGTTATTAATATTAAATACACATAAGTATTTTTACAACTTGTATTTAGAAATACTCTGTTGTAATTATTGATGCATAAATGTGTTCATCCATTCAGTGTGGCATCTGCTATAATGGGGTTAATGTATGATATTACTTAATAATACAATACATTAGAATATATGATATGATAATTACATTTGAGTTTTATTCATTTCTTATTTCATAGTTTCTCATTATTATTATTTTTATCGCTCATCTTATTTTTGATTTTATTAATCTGTGCTATCCTGTTTTTCACTCTCACTACTGTGTAAAAACACCCCAACAATATTACAAAACATATACTGCATAAAGCAAACTATATACTTTATTTGATCTAAAACATTGATGTTTTTTCATTATAGTAGCCTGTGAAAACCATAACAAATAAGTGATTAAATGCTACAGTATTCAGCAAACACAACTGCAGAGCTGCAAACATTGCAAACAGACTAAGTTCTACAACACCCAGTTGTCTTTGTGTATTTGTGAATGAAGCGCCATCTCATGGTCAAATCCTGTAATTGAACAAATGGGGAAATTGGGCAATGCCCTCTAGCAATTTGGCAACACCCCCAGCCACTGGGATCCGCTGGGCTTTTGACTGGTACACACCCATGTGCAGTGGTGTGCACAGACATTTATAGGGGCAGGTGCTCAAGAGAAAAAAAAAGGGCACCTTCTGAGTCGTCGTGGCGGCTGAAATTGTGCGCTCCGAAATTGTGTGCGAAAATTTGCCGGATAATGGCGGATTTTGTTAGTTTCTTTTCGGTTTTTGGTTACTTTATTTCGGTTTTAGGGTTAGGTTAGGGTTATGTTATTTAATTCTTAGTTTTGCCTGATGTTACTGATTTATTATCAAAAAATTAATTATTTTAACATTTATTTTTATTATTCTAAATGATTTAGGGGGGTCCAATCTGAAGCTAGGGGGAGACGAAACCCCCCCCGGGATTGACGCCCCTGGTGGAACCGCCGGCTGCCTTAGTAGTGTGAGATTTATTAAAGGCACATCTTGTATGTCGTAATTGCAAAGTGCACAACGAGACTAAATGGATGGATGCAAGAAAATAAGTGAAGTTATAGTTTAGTTTGGCATCTGATTTAGGAGATTAAACAATACACTGTATTTGTTACCTGGTGGTTACTTACTTGGTCGTCACTAGGGCACTTTTAATCGTGTTGCTGTGTGCTGCTGCACCACACACCCGCCGTGGCCTGTCTGACTGAGTGACTGACTGTCTGCTCTGCGCGCTGCGCGTTCACGTTGAGAGCAGGGAAGGGAGGGGCTGCAGCCAGTGCACTTACAGGAGTGCCGCGGGGCACGTGTGGGGATGTCTGACAAAATTACAATGCGCATTTGGGGCATTGTTGTATATATTAGAAGCTTTTAATCCAGAATTGATCGATGTTACCATGAACCACATACAGTACACTGTAAAAAAAAAAAAAAAAAAAAAAAAAGTAAAAAACGAACTTTCAAAAGGGCACATTGCTGTCCAGAGGGCAAAACGGGCAGGTGCTCAAGCACTACCTAGAGTCTATGTGTGCACGTCCCTGCCCATATGAGTCCTATCTGGAGTGCTACATCTGTACTTGAACCTTTAGCTTTAGCCGTGTTCGTGGTGATTGTGCCTTTTAGGGAATATTGTTACAAATACCAGACAATTAAAATGTTGTGCTGTGCGCTTGAATGTACTAACAGAACTTCCAAGAAGTCTAAAATGATAATATTATACATGTTCCGTTCGCAGGTGTTTGTGTGCTTGGTAGCTTAGCTTGTTACTTATTAGTCAGCTAAGGACGTAACCCTTTATACATACATATACATTTTAGTTTATGATTCAGCCTTGGGTAAGACTTTTATAGGCTATGGCTATGAAGCCCATAATGCTAAACGGGAGCAAATGTTAATAGGGGACCCAATTATCCCAGTTGTGGCCGCCGGAGCTCACCAGGTGAACACAATCGGGTAATCAGGTAGGAGGGAAAACAGACAGAAAGCAACAGGCAAGACAGGGGGTAAACACTTTTCAAAATAAAACAGGAAACCAAAGACAGAAAAAGACAAGACAAAACACAACAAAGACAGATCGTGACAGTACCCCCCCTCAAGGGACGGATCCCAGACGTCCCAAAAAAAGTCCAGCAGGGTGGGTCGAGGGGGACCGGAGCAGGGACACAAAACTAGGGCCAACAGGGTGGGTGGAGGGGGTCTGGAGGACGGGTTTGGGCTGACAGCCCAGGGGCACAGCAGAGGACCCGGAAGGGGTCTCGGGCGGACGGCCCGGGAGCAAGGCAGAGATCAAGGATGGGGTCTCGGGCGGACGGCCCGGGGGCAAGGCAGAGTTCAAAAAGGAGCCAAGGCCACAGCGGGCGAACTCAGGGGGCCAGGCATGAGAGCGAAGGCAGCGGCTGGAAGAGTCCGGAGGCCGGGCTCGAGGGCGAAGGCCACGGCTGGGGAACTCCGAGGGCCGGGCTCTAGGGGGCGAAGACCGCGGCACTCATTTGCCTCTTTGCCCTTATTTGGAGCAGACGGGATTAGACTCTGACGTCGCTGTCAATCCGTTAGTGGCCAACTCCGCCTACTAAGGGCTTCTCAGAAACTCTGCAGAATCCTATGGGTGACGTCACGGACACTACTTCCATTTATATATACAGTCTATGGGTCTAACACAGGGACGTGCACAGGTACGGGCTATTGTTGCCCGGGCAACGGCCCGTTTCCCCTTTTTGTCTGACCTTCCCCTCTGGAGAGAGCGAGAGTTTTTTTTCTTCTTTCTGTTGTGGTCGAATCAACATGATAAACCCACAATTAGTATTGTAGTGTCTCGCTGCGGGAAACACACCAGCTTCATTTTTCTTCTACTACTTCTTCTTCTTCTCCTTCTTCTTACATGTAATTGCCCACATGGTAAACTCCCTCGACGGGGCCGCTCGCTCTCTACTCTTGATCGCCCTCTCTCAGAGAAAACTTCACTGCCCGCTTCATTGTAGGATTTCTGCCATGTCTCTACTTTAATTTGACCATCTCTGTTATTAAGTTATGTAATACTCAAGAAGTAATTAGATACCTTACACATTACTGCGCTCATAAAAAATGATAAGAATAAGAGTAATGCGTATTGAACTGGTTTCATTAATTAGTGAGTTTATTTAAGGTAATTATAGAAGCCCTATTTTATCAGTATGTCTGCAATGGTCAAACTACATTGAATTGCCCCATTTTTTCTTTAGTAGTTTCTAACATTAGATATTTTGATGAGATATGGACCGCAAAACAAAACATGTCCCTGGTTTTCATTTTAAAAATCAAGTCACCGACTGCAAGTAGTTGCCTGAGCTTATTTTGTTATGAGATGATGATGATGTGAATTACTGTTCAAATGAGTTAATGTTATAATCGTTTTGGTCTTATATTTTTTTTTGGAGGGAGGCCCTTTTTCCAGTTTAGAGCAATAGCTCCTCTAAATGTCTGTGCACGTCCCTGGTCCAACAGGTTAAAACCCCATTGCTTGCTGCAGTACACGCAAATCATCTCCCTCTATCATGTTGATCTGGATTTGAAACTCTGAACATGAGCCCGCCCCACCTTCTGATTCTGAAGTTCTGAGCCAATCAGCGCGATAATGACCAGCCTTCCGTTTCAACCATACTCCTTCCGTTTCCACTATACTTTCTCTCACACATACATTCTTCTCTTGCATACATATATTGTCTTCCGACATGCATATATTATTTATAGTATTACATGTAAACATTGAATGAATGAGCATGAGAGCAAAATGTATAAATATCTGCATTTAAAATATATGAATATTAGAGCAAAATGTATGAATGTGTGAGTTAAAAATGTATAATTATGTGAGTGACAATGTATGAATCTGTGCTTTGAAATATGATATGAGAGCAAAATGTATGAATGTGCGAGTGTAAATATACAGTGGGGCAAAAAAGTATTTAGTCACTCACCAATTGTGCAAGTTCTCCCACTTAAAAAGATGAGAGAGGCCTGTAATTTTCATCCTAGGTATACCTCAACTATGAGACAAAATGAGAAAAGAAAAATCCAGAAAATCACATTGTCTGATTTTTAAAGAATTTATTTGCAAATTATGGTGGAAAATATATATTTGGTCACCTACAAACAAACAAGATTTCTGGCTCTCACAGACCTGTAACTTCTTCTTTAAGAGCCTCCTCTGTCCTCGACTTGTTAACTGTATTAATGGCACCTGTTTGAACTCGTTATCAGTATAAAAGACACCTGTCCACAACCTCAAACAGTCACACGCCAAACTCCACTATGGCCAAGACCAAAGAGCTGTCAAAGGACACCAGAAACAAAATTGTAGACCTGCATCAGGCTGGGAAGACTGAATCTGCAACAGGTAAGTAACGTTATTATGTCAGGTGCGCGTGCCCTGTGCCGCTGCACGTTCATCATCTGCAAGGTGCTTACACAGCAGTCAATGATGGACATCAGAAAATGGTTCAAACAACCAGCCCTTATCGCCAGCAGTAACACTGCATCTACTGCAGGTAATAACAGTTCAGATCATGGGGACATTACGTTACCCGCGGCCACTGTCGTGGACACTACGTCCTCCCGCCCGACTCGCCGGCTTTGCCCTGCCTCGCCCACGGAGGCGAAGCAGCCGCAGCCGTCTTCGTTGCCCCAAACACCGCCACCCCTCGGCGTCCCGCAAGTGCCAGAGGTCCTCGGCAAAACAGAGGCTGCCTAGGTATATTTAAAAAAATACCCAACTCGCCTGTACAGTGGGGTAAGGCGCTCATTTTTCAGCTCATGGTTTCAAAACAGAGATTGGCTGGAATATTCCTATAACAAAGATGCAATCTTCTGCTATGCATGTTGACATTTCGGGGAGTGATTTGTAAAATATCCATAAAGAAAAAGTAAATCTGTTCACAGTTCTGTTTCATATGGGTGTTGAGATGTATCCAAGATATGGGTGTTGAGATGTATCCAAGCTCTCAAAGTGCACCAGATTGATGCTTTTAACTTCAATATTTAAAAAAAATCTTCCCGGGGTAAACAGGATATTATTAATGACATGTATGAAACATTATACAGATTAAGGAGTAGATATTTTGAGATTGCATTTATGTGGATAACAGCACACAGAGGAATTAAAGGTAGGGTAGGTAAGAATGAAGAAACCAGCTGGAGTGCGCTAGAATTTGAAAGTATGCAGCCGAAAAAAAATGTGCCACTCGGCTTGTTTGAGACAAGCGAGACCGACGCAGACCTGCGCAATTTCGATCAACGTCTTGCTAGTGCGTTGCATGACGGGTAGTCATTTTGTCCGACTTGCTCTGGAGGCTCGCCTTCATGAGACGTTGAAATCTCAAGGGACAAAGACGCCCGCAGCCTTGAGAGCGAGGCGAAGGCGCGGCGAGGCGGCACAGTTCCTCTCCACGGGCTACGGAAGCGAAATGCTTGACGGGAAACGACTCGCTGGTATCTCGAGCTGAGCGCTCATTGGTGGTTTTTACCCCGTGCTGCTGATGAAACTTTCCAATTGGCTCGGCAAAAGTTTGTTGTTGTTTTGTGTCAGTTTTACATAACCACTTCCATTCACATTTCTCATCATTGTTCCACAATGTTTATCATCATGAAATTAATATCTATATATTTTATACTATACTTGCACTGCTTACCAGGGACGTGCACAGGTACGGGCTAATGTTGCCCGGGCAATGGCCCGTTTGGCCTTTTTGGCTGACCTGCCCCTCTGGAGAGAGCGAGAGTTTGTTTTTCTCTTTTCTGTTGTGGCCGAATCAACATGATATGCCCACAATTAGTATTGTAGCGTCTCGCTGCGGGAAACACAATTTGTCAGCGCTGTCATCTGCCGGTGCGTTAAGACCACCTCAGTGTCGGATTTTGGAAACTTGATTTTGAGTTGTCTCATGGCGCAGTTAGGGTATAACTGACAAACCAGGGGACTTTACTTCCTCTTGATACCGTCGGTTATTTAAAAAAAAAAAAAACTAAATATAGCCTACTTGTTGTTATTGTGCTTCTGTCTTTCTGTGTCTTTTCATCTGTAAACTCCAACGGGGCCGCTCGCTCTCTTTTCTTGATCGCCCTCTTTCGGGTGAACAGTTCACTGTCCCGCTTAATTGTATGATTTCTGCCATGTCTCTACCACTTTAGTTTGACCATCTCTGTTACTAAGTCATGGAATACTAAATAAATAAGTAATTAGATACCTTACCGTTACTGCACTCCTAAAGAATGATAAGAATAAGAATAATGCGTATTGAACTGGTTTCATTAATTAGTGAGTTTATTTAATGTAATTAGTTAGAAGCCCTATTTTATCAGTATGTCCTGCACAGCAGTTACAATGGTCAAACTACATTAGAACAGAATTGTCCCCATTTTGTCTTCGATAGTTACTAACATTAGGATATGGACCGCAAAACAAAAAAATGTCCCTGGTTTTCATTTTTTAAATCAAGTCACTGAATGCAAGTAGTCACCTCAGCTTATTTTGTTATGAGATGTGAATTACTGCTCAATTCAGTTTATGTAATAACGTTTGGTTTCTTTTACATTAAAAACAAGTTACAATTTTCTAAAGGTCTTATGTTGTTTTACGGGGGGAGGCCCTTTTTCCAGTTTAGAGCAATAGCCCCTCCAAATGTCTGTGCACGTCCCTGCTGCTTGCCGTTTTCATACTATATATATCTTAGCATATTCATACACACTGTTCATACTGCTCATAGGCTGCTGTGTGTATCTAGTGTATTCATATCCCTCACTGTTTATTCATCATTCAATTAATTCGATATTTTATTTTGTAGATTGTGTACATTACTTTTCACTTTACTGCTTTGTGAACTCCTGGTTCGAAGCTAAACTGCATTTTGTTGTCTCAGTACCTGTAATATTTGCAATAACAATAAAGTTGAATCTAATCTTGAGCAGGAACAAATGTATTTACTTAGTACATATCTGACAATTTACGATTAAACACATTTGTGCATTCTTTATAAATGCAAACCGAGTCAAGCCGACTCTGGAGGCGGCGGTATGCACCTTAAAGTTGTTTGCAATCCGCCAAAAAACCCAGAGAAGAAGAAGAAGATGAAGAAGCTCCGAGCTGTCCGATTTCAGGCAAGCTTTTTGAGACCTCCCCCGGCTGCAATCTGCTATTCTCGTCTACTTTCGAGGAGAGCCGCAGCTCGTCTCAAACAAGCCTACTTCCTTACAGAGCCCCTCCTCCAACACACACAAACGCGCACATGATCAATGAGGGCACGAGATAAGTTTGTGCACGAAATGGAAGGCTGACAGGCAGGTAGGCCATCCAATGATTTGCCCCGGGCCGGGGCAGGTGATTGGTCGTGCTTTTTACAGCGCCACGGCTTCTATATGGGATTAGTTTTGTATCATAAAGATAAAGCAACACTTTCTCAGAATAAAGCAAAACTATGAGTTTAAAAGAAAAAAAAACTGATTCAAGCTAAATAAAATAAATTTAAAAAATAAAATTATAAGTTGCAAACAAATCATTTGTGTAATCATGTAAACTATAAGTATTTTATCTTTGTTTTAACATAGGTTTTTGTTTGCAGTTCTTGTTTCTTCTTTCTCAATGATCAGACGTTTGCTCTCGCTGCAGCTCTCTCATTTGCGCTCCTTCACTTTTTGTTTGAGATTCTGACACAAACCTCCCAGGTGGGCGGGACTTTCAGGGGTGCGTCCCCATTGGCTACTCAGTTTTTGAGTTACAGCCCAGTCCTCCAACGATAGTACAGTGCAGGCAGCTGCTGTGCGGTAGCTAAGCGTGGATAGAACACCCCCAGAAGAACCAGCATTTCAATTATTATAATACTACATGTGAAAATATATGTAAGTATTGATCATTTGTGTTGTTTGTGCTGTACTATACGGTCTGTTTCTTTATTGTGTTAAGTGAGAAGTGAAGAAAAGCTGTGCTATGAAAGTTAGCTTTTGCTACCTTTAAATCCATAACAATGCAAGCTAAGTAGCGGCCGACTCTATCAACAGGCTTTCATGAGGGGGGGGGGGCATGAAGAAAGACCTGCACCAGCTTCCTCCACGCTGGGCGTTGCTGTTATCACTTGCTTAGTGTCATTTAATTTGACCAAATGTCTTTACATATACATTTAATAGATGTTATTATTATCCACCTTTTTGTTTTATGTCCTTTTATTTAAAACATTTTTTGAGACTTCTTTTTCTGGTTCAAATTTCAATAAATGTAATTTGTATAATCACTCTTTTGTCTTTATTCAACATGAAAATGTTAGAGATTCCCTTCAAATCTGTTGATTATTCATATCTTCCTCAGGAATAGTATGTTGAGTTTTTAATGCTAAATGATATCATTTTCTCACAGGATATAGAATGAGACAACACCGTTTGTATCCATTGTGCATGAATGCTTCAGCTCTTCAGACCAACATAGTAAGATGTGAGCATGTTCCTAATTGTGTTGGTATGAAGCCTAGGTCTTCTCTGTTTAATAAAGCAAATCTGCTAATTTATATTGTAGAATTTGTTCAATTAAAGCAGTCTTTAATTGTTTGTCCTAAACATAGCAATATATGCTTTTGAAATGTAACATGTCTTTGAAAAAAGAACAGAAAACAGTTTATATTGTGTATCAGCTTTAGCTTCAAAATACATAGATGTGTTTTTTTAATCTATAAAATAAATAAATATACAGACAGACACTTAATCGATCCCAAATTAGGAAATTATTTAACAGCAGCAGTGTTTTCAGGTATTAAAAATATTTAAAGTTGAAATAAAGTATAAACTACACAACAGAAGTATAATGCACAGCAATCCATAAGAGAACTCCGATATGTTCATGAAAACTCCCCAGGAGGCACCGACACTAACGTGGCCGAGTGGACTCCGGAGTTTGCTGCATGAGTTGCACATATGACCTGTGGTGTAGTGGGCTGTCACTCAAAAAGGAGTAGCCAATGGGGACACACCCCAGAAAGTCCCGCCCACCTGGGAGGTTTGTGTCAAAATAGAAAACAAAAAATGAGGGAGCATTACGAGAAGAGCTGCAGCGAGAGCAAAAGTCTGATCATTGAGAAAGAAGAAACAAGAACTGCAAACAAAAACCTATGTTAAAACAAAGAAAAAATACTTATAGTTTACATGATTACACAAATGATTTGTTTGCAACTTATAGTTTTATTTTTAAAATGTATTTTATTGAGCTTGACTCAGTTTTTTTTCTTTTAAACTCATAGTTGTGATTTATTCTGAGAAAGTGTTGCTTTATCTTTATGATACAAAACTAATCCCATAGTTCCACAGATGCAGTTTTTGTATGTATTTATTGTCAAATCATTTAATGTATTCATTGCTATCGGGATGTTAAGAGCATTCCATGGAATCTAACAAAAAGTGTTTCTGAAGTGAATTACCTACCCCACCTTTAAGGGAAATTAAATTGTAGACACATAGCCAAGCAGTCTCTCAAACATGAGGAAATAATGGAAATTGCACTCAGTAAATCTGAGGGGGAAAAAGGAATGTCTTCAAGGAATTGCAACACAATTGGGACATAGGACGACACCTTTATGCATCGCAGCCACAAATCTACAAAGTAAGGAAAGTCAAAAGGAGCACCAAGGACATACAACAAGACTGAACAAAACACTACATTTAGTCAATGCTTGAATTGGAATAAAAAAGTTGCCTGATACTCTAAATCAGGAACTGTTTCAAGTCAATTTTATTTATACAGCCCAAAAACAAGAATTTGGATCAAAGGTCTTTACAATCTGTACAACATACGACTCCCTCTATCTTTATCCTCATATCTTTGATTCAGTAATGAAAAAGAAACACAAAAAAACGTTAACAGACAAGGAAACGTTTTTTTTTTAAAAACAGAATATTTACTGTAACGTTCAGAAATTGCATGTTTTTCCACAACTAATCAGTCCGGGGCTCTCATAGAGAACATGATGTAGCCTATACAGATGTAGCGATTCATTTCAGACAGTTTGAAAGGCGAGGGCCGTGATTGGTACGTGATCTGCCCTCGCTCAAGGCAAAACCTCCAGCTTGACTTGAGACCGCCCCCGTGATAGATAAATGTAATTATAATGAAGCCAGCTGAAATGGATCATTGATCCACCAGGGGGTGCAGTGGGGTTCCACACTGGAGCTCATGTGAAATAAAGTGAGATACAGTATGCTGGATGTACAGCGGAACATTGTTAAGATCCATATGTCACGGATATCATACTACTGTGCTAAATAAGAGACATGTAATCATTTACAAAACATCACCATGTTGTTATTTAACAAAATAATTTTGTTATTCGAAAAAAACGAACGGGAGGAAATGCAGCCCGGCTCTCGATTTTTAATCCTAATTTAATCATCATCTTCACCACGATCATTTATGTTTATGTTCGCCGAATTGACATGAAATCACTGACACATATGAATATACTGTATTCAACTTCATTAAAACGTTATTAACGTGCCTAAACTCAGTAATTCACCAAAAATATGTATATTTTAATGGAGTTTCGTCGGTCGATCAGGATCCCAAAGTGTAGCGGAGGGATCCTCATCTGGATGAAGGGTGTTATTTCCCCCATAAAGAACAAGTCGCTGCAAATTATCCCGCTTATTACATGGCCACATTCTCAACAAAGTAACGACATGACTCCAAATATTAATTGAAATGCTTTTATGGATTTAGAAAATGTTTTTATTGATTTAAAAATAGTTGTATGTATTGATTTAAATTCACATGCATCCGCTAAGAAAAATAGTCCGTTGTTACAGTTTTTTAAACAGTCTGAATGAAACGGCAGCTCTCAGCTGTGTATTTACACAACTAATGGCCCATCAACCACAGCTCTCTCCCCCCCTCCCCCCCTGATCTTTCTTCTCCAGCAGCTAAATTAACAGTAGGTTACTCTGAGTGACCATAGACTGTATGTGACAAGCTTACAGTTAGTGACGTAACAACACCATAAAAGCTGGTGGGTTGAAAGCAATACGGGAGGTAAAAATAACTACAATAATTGTGACTTATTTATTGTGGCTTTTATGTTTTTAGGTATAACATTTTATGTAATTCAGGCTTATAGTTCACCCTTCTCTAAAAACCTTCAACAATGACAATATTCATTGTAATTTAATAAATCCTTCCAACACACATTGTAAAAAATAGCCTACTCTAAGTTAAGAAATCATTTCAATATGTACATCTTCTGATGTAACAACAATAACATTATAAATAGTAACATAGCTGAACATGGTATTGCACATTTAGCTTTGACTGTTACTGACCTGAGATGTTTTTATTACATGAATTAAGGTGACTGAGGCTTTTTAACATACAGGGATGCAAACTCATCAGGTATGAAAAAGGTGACAAGGATCCGAGCCCCCGGCTCCCCCACCCCACGGAATGACAGAGGATTTTAGCAGTCAGAACAACTAAAGCAGCAGTGTTAATAATAACAGAAACGCCAAAGAGTCACATAATAGAAATATATAAAAGCATTTATTTCAAATTGTGGAGCAGTCAGTTTATAATTTTGGCAGCACTGTTGAGCATTTTGAAAATGTATTTTCAGGCCTCTGTGCAAGGCTTAAGTCTTTTTATCGTTATAGCCACATGGTGTAAAGTAACTAAGTTCATAAACTCAACAAGTACTATACTTGGGCACAATTTTGAGATACTTGTACTTTATTTAAGTATTTCAATATTTTTGTTACTTTGTTCTTCTACTCCACTACAGTTCAGAGGTACATGGTGTACTTTGACTCCACTACATGTATTTAATACCTTTAGTTACTTCACAGATCTGGATTAATTAAGTGAAATATAATCAAGTGTTAAATCAGACTTTAGTTCCACCTGGAATAAATCCACAAGCTACCCTGCAGTATACAAAGTCATTCAAACTAGCTGCACCTTTAGCAGCTTTGAGAACACTTTCATGATCAATCATTATAAAACATATCATATCTATTATTCTGAAATGGACCAATCTGCACAATGACTACTTTTACTGTCGCTACTTTCACTATATTTTGATGATAATACTTTTCTACTTTTACTTGAGGAACATTTTGAATGCAGGACTTTTACTGTAACAGAGTATTCCTATACTCTGGGACTATTATTTTTAGTCAAATACAAGATCTGAGTACTTCTACTTTTACTCTAGTACAAGATCTGTGTGCTTCTACTTTTACTCAAGTACAAGACCTGAGTGCTTCTACTTTTACTCAAGTACAAGATTTGAGTACTTCTACTTTTACTCTAGTACAAGATCTGTGTGCTTCTACTTTTACTGAAGTACAAGATTTGAGTACTTCTACTTTTACTCTAGTACAAGATCTGTGTGCTTCTACTTTTACTCAAGTACAAGATCTGAGTACTTCTACTTTTACTCAAGTACAAGACCTGAGTACTTCTACTTTTACTCAAGTACAAGATCTGAGTACTTCTACTTTTACTCAAGTACAATATATATACTTATACCACCTCTGTTTATAGCCTATGAAAAAACTATTAGAAATAGAAGGCTAAAGCTAACGTTAGCAGATAGTGACAATGTATGCTAGCTAGCTAGCTCAACGATTCCTTAAATAATATTGCCACAGAAAAACTTTTCAGTTCACATCACGCTCTGCCGCTCCGACAGGGAGCTCTGCTCTGAACACCTGAACAGCCCGTTCTAACAGCTGTTCACCAGCGGTCCAGTCTGTGCCACAGTGACTCCGGACGCACAGTTAATATTAACGAACGCACCCGTAGGTAATGTAGCTGCTGAAGCTAGACCATCATCTCGGAGCAGCAGAGCCTTATTATACATCCATGAGCAGAGCCGACAGGCAGGAAGACTCGAGCACACAGCTCGTACTTCATTATAATATATAAAAAAAGAACACCATGCGTGTCATGATGGCACATAACAACTCACGGCTGCAGATTACTCCGGGTCCCAGCCCCCCCCATACCCCAAAAATATTTGTATTGCAGATCTACATGAATCACACAAACGACTTATTTTGGATTAAAAACGGCGAATTTCGCCGAAAGGTGACAAGTTTGCATCACTGAACATAGACAGAGCACAACTGAAACATAACATCTGAAACGATGTAACAACATAATACACTTGTGGGGATGCTTGGGATGTGAGGAGTGAGGGACACGGCTTAGAACGGACGTGTCGCCTGGCAGGAAAGGAGAGTGTGTGCACCAGTCTGCCTTGATCTATGAATTCATGTCCGTGACACTCACTGCTGCCCACAGCTGTTTTATAGAAGGAAATTCCTTCACTTCATGAAAGTGTTTTAACCACACACACCTCTACACACACATGACGGGTGTTATTTTCCCCATAAGGAACAAGTTGCTGCAAATTATCCCGCTTATTACACGGCCAAATTCTCAACAAAGTAACGACATGACTCCCATTATTAATTGAAATGCTTTTATGGATTTAGAAAATGTCTTTTATTGATTTAAAAAATAGTTGTATGTATTGATTTAAAAAATAGTTGTATGTATTGATTTAAATTGACATGCATCCGCTAAGAAAAATAGTCCGTTGTTACAGTTTTTTAAACAGTCTGAATGAAACGGCAGCTCTCAGCTGTGTATTTACACAACTAATGGCCCATCAACCACAGCTCTCTCCCCCCCTCCCCCCTTGATCTTTCTTCTCCAGCAGCTCAATTAACGGTAGGTTACTCTGAGTGACAAGATTACAGTTAGACACAACACTGTCATTGCAAGTGACCCTCAGTTAGTTGACTTTTATGTTCAACTGCTAAATTCGTTACTGATAAAAAAGGGCTTCTACTGTACCTAATTACCTTAACACTAGAACCGCCAGAGGTTTTTGTATAGGCCTACCTAAACCTGTCAAATCCCGCTATTAGAATGACATTTTTAACAACATAGGGTGCTACATAACACACTTTCAGGAAAAGTCAGGGATTGGGAGACTTTAATATTTTATTGAAAAAAAGTTACATTGCACACACACAACACACATCACACAAATTGACCCGATTGGCGGTTCTAGTATTAAATAAACTCACTAATTAATGAAACCAGTTCAATACGCATTATTCTTATTCTTATCATTCTTTATGAGCGCAGAAATAGTCTTAAAATCAGATCTGTTTTTTAAATGAAATCTGACGGCAGGCAGTTAGCTCTGATCACCTATGACAAATGCGCCGCACCTAATCGCTGGCCATTCAGCCACAGACACTGTTCGAAATGGGGGGGAGCTAGGAGGAGCTTGGCTCCTCCGAAGAGGGAGGGAGCTCCCCTGAAGGCTGACTTTGAGATAAATAGGGGGAGCCCAAAACAATCGTGCATATTTGTGTCACACAGATTAGAAATGTTGAGTTTCTGTAAATAACAGTTCTTGAAATAAATAATAGTTATTGTTCATTACAGTTTCTGAATATTTGTTTTATATTTGTGAATATGTCTGGGTGTTGCCATCTGTATTTGGCGGCGCTGCATTCTTACTTACGTTGCTATGATTATGGCGGTGATGCCGGCGCGGTATTTGAAATGTTCATATTGATATTTTTTTAACTCTGGCTGTGTAATAAACAAA
Organism: Notothenia rossii; assembly: GCF_949606895.1. Classification (NCBI taxonomy): domain Eukaryota; kingdom Metazoa; phylum Chordata; class Actinopteri; order Perciformes; family Nototheniidae; genus Notothenia; species Notothenia rossii. The sequence goes on along the minus strand of NC_136903.1, from coordinate 49,059,483 downwards.
TATGGCAAAACGAAAACAGCCAAGCGTCACAGCTTTTGGATTCACAAGCAAAGAAGCGAAGGAGTCTAAAAATGACAACGTGAACGGAAAACAACTTTTAGTTGGCCGGCTGTAAGCGGCGTTAGGGTCGAGTTTGACAGCTCCACACCGAGGGAGAGGCCTGCCGATGCGGAGCCTGAAGAGGCTTCAACAACGGCCACATCCGCCGGCATAGTGACACCGTCTGTATTAGTAGAAGAGTGTTTTTATAGCAATTGATCGCATCCGCGCTGCTGCGCCAGTCAACAGAGCGTGCGTGTGACATATTTAGTAGCAGGATGTGCTCTGAAAAATAGGGCTCCCCGAAAGCAAATGGGTAATTTGAAAACTGACAGAGCTCCCTCTATACAAATCAAACTGTAGAAGGTGTGAAAGCACCTATTGTTTTAAATAATGGTCGGAATGTGCCCTGTGAGCCTTCTGAATTACCGTGGGACAGCACATTCTAAACTAAAATGTTCAATCAATAAAGTAACATCTTATCTTATCTTAATAATATCTTCATATTAATAATAATAACAAATCATACAGTATGTGTCCGAAAGGGAGCAGGAAGAAGCAAACACAAAAATATACTGCATATTAAAGCAAACGATTGTAAAGGTTAAAGTATGAGCATAACAAATAAAGAAGTGTAATGTAAACATTTACATTATAATTATGATTATTTAATATATAAAGACTATATATTATTGAATTACAAGATTAGATATACTTTAGTTGATCTAAAATATTGATGTGTTCAAATGCTCTTCAAAACACAACTGAAAGTCCATGAAACTTGTCTTTCTGTATTTGTGAATGAAGCGCCATCTCCTGGTTAAAACCTGAAATTGAAAATCTGGCAACGCCCTCTTGGAAAATAGTGGGAGGGCTTAACATTCCTCTATACTGGTCTTTGGCAGGCCGTAGGCAGGAAGCTGTAAGCTGGAGTCCGAAATTCAGTGCTCCATCTGTACATGTGCCTGCATCAGGTCATATAGTATCCTTTAATGCTGGTGGGTTTGTCTCTTTACTTTATATTTTAGAAAGGCTCACTGTACTTAAAAAAAAGTAAGTCAGCAGATATGGCTCAAGCCTGACTCCTACTGGCGGCTGGTTAAATGACTCCTCGTCCCTGAGTACACTCATGCAACTTTCAGCAGCAAAGGAGAGCAATTGAGTCTGTATGCAGACCGCAGCAAGGAGGCGGATCCTATAGGGGGCGTTTCCTAAAGGGTTAAGAGCCCCGCCCCCCACGTATTTCTTAAAGGTATATGACGCTCTGTTTCTCATTTATGTTATTGCTTTGAATGAATCATAAAGGAACTTTGAAAATAATAATTATAATTAATTTGCATAAAGAATGAAGAGTATGCAACCCAAAGAGAAGACACATTAATTGACCTATTGACAGATCATAATGAATACAGTCAACCCTAACCCTAACCCTAACTCATAAATTGTAGGCATGTCATTTTTTACTGTTTGTGCAGTGGTAGTAATTATTATTCAAATCAATCAACTACGTTTTATGGAAGATATTGCTGTATATCATTTAACAACATGAGTAGAGGTTTCTGTACACCTAAAATACTGAAGTTGAAGTTACTGTCCTGATGTGTATCATTCATTTGTTGATGTTGTGTCTGGTGGTAAGATTATTTTTGAAACATTACAATACACATCAAATACTAAACATGAAATGTATAGTATTACCGCTGTTTCAACGTTTTGTTCAGCCATCTTGAAAGAACGAATGACTTCTTCTGCGAGGATTTATAAAAGCAGCTGGAATCCCTTAAGTTGCATTACTGCCATATACAGTATGTCATTCTGCTGAGTGTCATTATTCTATTGGATAGGGGATAGATAGGGGAGGATCCTATAGATATAGGATCCTCCTCTTATAGGAACCGCCCCCTGCCTGCGGTCTGCATCCAGACGATCCAGACCCATCTCTAGGAGAGAGGGCATCACTGGAGCTGCAAGGGAGGACACATGAGTCATGAGGTGCCGGTACGCAGTAAGAAGTAAAGGTACGCAGATGGGTAAAAATCAGAAGTCCCGGTACTGTGTAGGCTACCGGTGAGTACCGGCCCAAGCGCTGCATTTAATAGGAAAACATCCATCAGGATTATGTGAACACTGCCTGGTCGAATAAACAGTAGAACATGTCCTCCTGTGAAAAGACAAGAAAGACAAACTCTAAAGACCGAAATAATCAGGGAGCTTGGGGTGGAACAACCAACACTAAAATAGATATACTTTATATTATCTAAGACTGACTTAATTAATAAAAAGGATTTAACATTTTCTGTTCTTTCTTTTATCTATTTCTTTTTTTTGGGGTAGATAATTCTGGTCCACACTCCAATACACTAGGTGGCGGTAATGCCTATAAACGCTGGTTGCCACCCGCAATAAAGCCGTCAAAAGAAGAAGAACACGAAGAAGAGCAGCAGCGCATACAGACCTGAAGCCCTCTGATTCGGAGTCGTCGTCAGATAGGTCGCCGGAAGTGGAAGTGAAGTCGGAGACGCGTGACAGAAAGCTCAGAGAGAATCGGAAAACTCGGATACATACAGAAACTGTAGCATTGGACTGTTATTTTTTGGCGGATTTGCATAAACTGTACATTGAGTGTTTCATCATGTCAACCAGCTCAGATGGTAGCCAAAGAGACAATATGGACTGGATGATATCAAAAGCTGCGAGGAAGAAAAGATCTTTGAAAGAAAGAGATAGTTCAGAAAGAGCTAGAAGGTGGTCGGATTGGTCGGGTGAAGCAGACAAGGCTAATCAAAGCAAAAAATCAAAAATCAGTCAAAGTGTCAGCCAAGCAATGTTGGATAAAGAACTAGAACACGAGTGGAAAGTTGTAATAGAATTCAATCAGGATGGCGGGCATTACCACCCGATTAAACTTACCAAAGCAATTGAAAAAGAGATTGGAAAAATTTAATTTGCTAAATTCATGAACAACAAGCGGGTTTTGATACATGCCAATAACAAACAGCAGCAGGAAAAGATTCTGGGAATGAACTCACTGAATGGGGAGAAAATGAAGGCGCATGTACCAGGAGCAATGGCAAAACTGAGAGGAGTAATTTCAGGAGTACCATTGGACATGTCAGTGGAAGATATTAAAAGTGAATTAAAAGGAGGTAAAGTAGTGGAAGTCACAAGGCTTAAAAGCAAATGGGATGGCACATTCAAAGAAACATTATCAGTTCTCATTCAGTTTGAGAGAACATTACCTAAGGCAGTACAAATCGGATATTTGAAATTCACTGTTAGGGAGTACATTCCCAAACCTCTCAGGTGTTACGCATGTCAACGAATGGGGCACACAGCGCAGCAGTGTAAAGGGCAGCTAAGGTGTGCGAGATGCGGAGGAAAACATGAGTATGGAAAATGTGAAAAGGATGCAAAGGTTAAATGTTGTAACTGCGGAGGAGATCACAGTGCTGCGTTTGGAGGATGTGAAGTGCAGAGAGAGGCCAGAGAGGTGCAGAGGGTTAAGATTACAAACAAAGTGTCATACGCAGAAGCAATAAAGAAAGTAAGGGGAACAATAACAATCAATAAGACCCCTAGTGTAATGGAGCAGAGCATTACAATACAAAATGGCAGGAACACACCAAAAAGTAATCTTCAAATCCAACCCACAGCGCCACCAAGAGTAAAGAGGATGAAGATGTTCTAGGAGTGAAAAAGGTGAATTTTGTGGTATTCATATGCCATACTGTAAATGTTGCATTACACTTAAAAAAGAAAAGTGATAGAATCAAAGCCATTGTGGAGGTAGCTGGAAAATTCCTAGACATGAAAGATATTAAAGCAGATAAGATACATGCAATGTTAGCTATAAATGGAGCTGGGGAAAATGAAAATCAGGATGAGAGTTAGATCCTTAATCATGGTTCTGCACATACTACAGTGGAACGCAAGAAGCCTCATAGCTAATGGTCAAGAATTCAAGAAATATATATATGAGCTAGAGGTGGTCCCCGAGGTAATATGTGTGCAAGAAACCTTGTTACGACCTCAATTAGACTTTGTCATTCCAGGATTTAGCTGTATAAGGCATGATAGAGCTAATAGTCAAAATGGTGGAGGCTGTGCTACGTTTCTCAAAGATGGTGTGGCATATAGGGAGGTGCAATCTCCTGATTATATAGAGTGTATTATAGTGGAAATGTGCAACCCTAGGAAGCAAGATAACATTAGGATAATCAATTCATACAACCCATGTAAAAATCTAACCACTGATATATTTAAAGAAATAGCAGGTAATAAACATAGGAAGGAAGTTTGGTGTGGTGATTGCAATGCACACAACAGTCTATGGGGCAGCAACCATACAGATGGTAACGGAAATATAGTGGAAGAAATGCTGGAGGAAAGAACACTAGTATGCCTTAATGATGGACATGGCACAAGAGTAGATGTACATAGGGGGAAAGTCTCATGCCTGGATCTGACATTAGTGTCAAACTGTTTGGTTCATACATGCGAATGGTTTGTTTTGAATAGCTCCACTGTAGGAAGTGACCATTATCCAGTGCTTACTAAAATGAATACTAATGTATATATGCAGGAAGGAGGTGTAATAACCAGGTGGTGCTTTGCTAAATCTGATCGGGGGAAATTTAGGATATGGTGTGAGGAGTCGGTACACCTGCTAACATCAGAGGGAAGCATAGAGGTCATTACAAGCCAAATAACGCAACATATACTGAATGCAGCAGAGAACAGTAAACCCAAAACAACAATCAAGGGTAGGAAGAAAGTGGTGCCATGGTGGAATGAGGAATGCAGCAGGGCTATTAAAGAGCGAAATAATGCATTTAGAGAATTAAAGAAAAACATGACGCAAAATAATGTTATAGAGTTTCAAAGGAAAAGGGCATCTGCTCGAAGGACAATTAAATATACAAAAAAGAGAACATGGAGAGAATTTTGATCTACCATTGGCAGAGGAGTTAAATTGGGTGATGTCTGGTCCATGTTTAAGCGGATGAATGGGAAAAGGAAATCCATTAAAATTCCAGCCTTGGTGGATGGGGAGAGGCTGGCAGTGACAGATAAAGAGAAGGCAGATATGTTAGGAAGGACACTTGCAGCAGTACATAGTGGGGAGCATCTCAGTGATATTCATAGGCAGCAAAAACAGCAGTTACTAGCAGAGAAGGAAAACGTGAAGGAGAAGAGACAGGATAATAGGTCGGCTCTGGATGTGGAATTTACAATGTCAGAACTCAAAATAGCCTTACAAGGTACAGGATATACAGCCCCAGGACAAGACCAGCTATGCTATGCTATGTTTAGACAATTACCTATGGAAACTATGACAATGGTGTTGAGTCTTTTCAATAAAATCTGGAGAGAAGGAGATTTGCTAAGTGTGTGGAAAACAGCAATCGTTCTACCATTCAATAAGCCAGGGAAAGATACAGCTAACCCTAGTAACTACAGACCAATAGCTCTTACATCACACCTATGTAAATGGATGGAAAAGATCATTGTCCGTAGGCTCTCACATGTACTGGAACAGAAAGGCCTGCTGAGTAGTTTTCAGAGCGGATTTCGTAAAGGGCGTTCCACAATAGATGCGCTAGTAAGAGTGAGTAACGATGTGGAAAAAACATTGAAAATGAAAGAGATAATGGCAATAGTGTACTTTGACATTGAAAAGGCGTATGACTCCATGTGGAGGGATGTGCTACTGATCAAATTGGGTAGAATGGGTATTGGAGGGAGAATGTACAATTGGGTAAGGGCTTTTTTAACAGACAGGACATTTAGAGTAAAGGTTGGAGCAGATATTTCCAATTATTTTGAAAATGGTATTCCCCAAGGGAGTGCAGTCAGTCCAATATTATTTAACATCAGGATTAATGATATATTTACATGCTTAGACACATGCATACAATCGGCTCTGTACGCAGATGATGGGGCTATTTGGATGAGGAGAAGAAATGCCCCATTTGTAATGGAGAATATAGCTAGAGCGATTACAAAAGTGGAGAGGTGGTCATATAATTGGGGATTCAAAATGTCAGAAAGCAAGTAATGCTACATGGTATTTACAAACAAATGCAAGATTGATGGCCAACAGCTAACACTATATGAGCGTCCAATGACAAAGGTGAATGAGTTCAAATACCTAGGACTGTGGTTTGATAGCAAATACACATGGAAAATGCATATTAATCAAGTGGAAACAAAATGCAAAAAAGTATTAAATTTATTGCGAGCTGTAGCTGGATGCAACTGGGGCGCAGATAAACAAGCCTTAATAGACATTTACAGATCAATTATGAGGTCCACAATAGAGTATGGTTGTATAGTGTATGGAGCAGCAGCAAAAACATCGCTTTTAAAAATTGATAGAATACAATATAAAGCATTGCGGCTGTGTATTGGAGCGATAAAGTCATCCCCTATTAATGCAGTTCTGATAGAAGCAGGAGAGACACCTCTGGAGATCAGAAGAGAGAAACTTGCTCTGTCATACTGGGTCAGACTACAAGGTAGTGGAGAAGAAAATATTCCAAACAGAATATTACAGGATTGCTGGGAATATGCAAAATTCCAGGGACGTGGGTTTGGCTGGATGAGTAAGGAAAGAACGAGGACATATGGAGTGGAGAATATCACGTTTGCCAAAGCAACCCCATTTAGCAGTGTTCCCCCATGGCTGTTCCCAGAAGCTAAAATAGATATGAGTATTGTAGAAAGGAAAAAAGAGTGGCAAATAAATGAAGTGGGAATTAAAACAAGTATGTATCTGAACGAAAAGTACTACAATTACCTACAAATGTATACAGATGGCTCTAAGAACAAGGAAGAGCGTGTTGGAGTTGGCATATACATCCCAGACTTTAAAATATCTATTTTAAAAAGAACATCTGATCAATTATCAGTGTATACAGCAGAAATGCTTGCTGTAATAATAGGATTGCAGTGGGTTGAAGAGGTCAGACCAGATAGGGTGGTTATATGTACAGATTCATTTTCCATATTACAAAGCATACAATCAACAACAACTACTAGAGAAGACATTCTCATAGAGCTGAATCATAGCCTGTTAAGACTGCACAGAAGCGGCATAGATCTGCAGTTCTGTTGGGTGCCTGCACATGAGGGGGTGAAAGGGAACGAGTGTGCTGATAGATTAGCAAAAACTGCACTACAAAAGCAAATAACACTACCAGTTCAACTTGGTAAAGGAGAAGGAAAAGCAATCATTAAGAAGAAAGGGTTGGAGATCTGGCAGAAAAGGTGGGAGAAAGACCAGAAAGGCAAGGACTATCACAAAGTACAGAATACAATTACAATTAATATTCATAAAGAAAGAAACAGAAGGGAGGAAATCATGATGGCTAGACTCCGAATAAATCACACGGCTTTGAAGAGTACGCTGTATATCTTGGGGAAAAGTGACAGTAACAAGTGTGGGAACTGTGCAGTAAAAGAAGATGTAGAACATATTGTTACATTGTGAAAGCTATAAAGCGGAAAGAGAACAATTAAAGGCTAAAGTCTTAGAGGCAGAGAGGGAGTGGAGTGTGGTTGGTGTTTTGGGAACAAAGGGAGAGGGAGTAAAATCTACCAGAAAGGCACTGTTTAAATTCTTGAGTGAAACTGGGGTAGGAAAAACTATTTAACATTAGGTCAGGAAAGAACATAGATTTGTTTTGTTTTGTTTTATTTATTTAATGGTTTTATTGATTGATTGATTTATTTTAATTTTATTTTGATTAGAACATAGGTTAATGAGTTGGAATGATGTGATGATGCATACTCATGTACAGTAGGTGGCGGTATGCACCTTTTAAGTTGTTTGCAATCCGCCAAAAGCAAGAGAAGAAGAAGAAGAAGAAGAAGAAGAAGAAGAAGAAGAAGAAGAAGGAGAAGAAGGAGAAGAAGAAGAGCAGCAGGGATCCAGATCCTGACCAGAGCGGACACACGTGCTGAGACTGAGTAGACGGAGATAGGAGTGAACGTTGAAGTGAGTGCGAGATTGAGAGCAGCTGGTGGAATGGCTTCTTTGAGTCCTGGAGAGGAGGATATGGAAAGTGCATCTGAAGGAGGATGGAATGAAGTAAGGAAAAAGACTTCAAGAAAGAAGATAGACATGTCAAGTGACAGTCTTAGTGAATCTGATTCACAGAATGAATTGAAGAAAGTAAAGAAAAGGATTGAGAATGAAGAGTGGAAAGTGATTGTGGAGTTTGGTGAGCAATCCGCAGCTAAGCTACATCCAGTGGCCCTGACTAAAGCAATTAACAAAGAAATTGGATCGATAAAACAAGCAAGATTTCTGAGCAAAGGACGGATGTTGGTTGAGTTGATTAATGCAAGACAACAGGAAAAGTTACTGAAAATGAAGACCCTGAATGAAGTTCGAATTAAATGCCATGTTCCTGGAGCAAATCGGAAAATACTTGGAGTTATCAGTGGAGTTCCCATAGAAATAGGCATAGAAGAACTCAAGAAGGAAATTAAAGGGGGGAAAGTAAGTGTAGTAAAGCGTCTTCCTACTAGGTATCAAGGTAAGATAGAGGATAGTTTGTCTGTTCTTCTTCAGTTTGAAGAAACAATGCAACAGAAGATAATGATCGGTTGCATGAGCTTTCCAGTAAGGGAATTCATCCCTAAACCTCTGCGGTGCTTTAAGTGCCAAAGGTTTGGGCATGTGGCAGACAAGTGCAAAGCAACTAAGCCCAGGTGTCCAACATGTGCGGGGGAACATGAATATGGTAGTTGTACTGCAGGTGCTAAGGTGAAATGTTGTAACTGTGGTGGGGAACATAGTGCTGCGTATCAGGGCTGTGAAGTGCAGAAAAAGGCCAAGGAGGTGCAGAGATACAAAGTGCAAAATAAAGTCTCATATGCTGAAGCAACAGAAAAGGTTTCACTAAACATAGCTAGGAAATCCCAAGTAGCATCAAGTATTTTCTCTTCAAAAGATTTTCCCAAACTCCCACAGGCAAAGGAAAGCCCCACAAAGTGTTCACATAAGTGTGTGACAGGAGAGGATGCATTGATTGTTAATAAGTACAAGTTTGTGGCCTTTATTGGAAAAGTGGTGAATGTTGCGTTACAACAGACAAAGAAGAGGTCAAGACTGAAAACAATAGTGGAGGCAGCAGGTGAATTTTGGGGGATAAAGGATATAACCGTTGAAATGATACATGAAATGCTAGCCACCAATAATGATGATTCACAGATTGAGTAGATGAATGGTTTTTCTCATTCTGCAATGGAATGCTAGAAGCCTTATTGCAAATGGACAAGAATTCAAGACCTATATATATATCAGTTAAAAGAAAAACCAGACGTTATTTGTATTCAAGAAACATGGCTGAAGACTCATTTGGACTTCATAATTGGGGGATATACTGCTATAAGACAAGATAGAGATGATGGCCAGGGAGGGGGATGTGCAATCTTTATCAGAGAAGTCATGTCTTATAGTAAGCTAACTTTTAAGAACAGTCATGATTTAGAAATAGTGGGTGTAGAAGTTTGGATTAATAAAAGGAAAATTAGTGTCCTGAATTTTTATAATCCATGTAATAAACTCAGAATAGAGGAATTAGACAGTCTTTGCCAAGGAAATGAAATAATATGGTGTGGTGATTTTAATGCACATAATACAATGTGGGGAGGGAGATGAACAGATTACAACGGACAGGTGGTGGAGGATTTAATGGAGGCAAAGGAATTAGTTTGTTTAAATAATGGGCAAGGTACAAGGATCAATTTTAGAGATGGAACAGAGTCTGCGATCGACCTAACTCTTGTAACAAGTGAATTAGCTTCTGGTAGCAGTTGGGAAGTATTGACAAATAACAGTATTGGGACTGATCATCTTCCAATTATAATCAAGTTTGATATAAATCATGTGGTTGAGCTAGACGGTATCATGAGATGGACTTTTTCTAAAGCAAATTGGGAGATGTTTGCTAAATTGTGCGATAATGAATTGGATCAGATTGATATGGCAGAAAGTATTGATGAAATAAATGAGCAATTTACTTCAAATATAATTAAAAGCGCTAATCAAACTATTGGGAATAAAACTGGGAAACTTGGTAAATGTGTTAAGATGGTACCGTGGTGGAACAAAGACTGTAATGATGCAATCCGAAACAAAATCAGGCTGTTTGGAAAGCTAAGAAAGACACATTCATTACATAATTTATTAGAATATAAAAAGGCACAGGCTCAGGTAAGGAACATTGTTAAAAGAGCAAAAAGTGAGTGTTGGAGAGGATTCTGTTCAAGTATTGGGAGAACTACACCATTAGATAAAGTATGGGGAATGATTAAGAAGATGAGGGGAATAAGACATCAGAGTAACCTGCCAGTATTAGAGATTGGAGGGGAAGTTGCCACTGGTGCTTTGGAGAAGGCAGAAATTCTAGCTGAAAATTTTGTCAAAGTTCATTCTTCGGAAAATTTGACAGAAGAAGGTAAGACCAGGAGGCAGGAAGTGTTAGATGAGCATCCTAATGTATATGAAGAAAGACATTCGTCGCAGAGTGTTGTAAATATACCTTTCTCTATTCAAGAGTTGAGAAGAGCATTAAGTAAGTGTAAAATGACTGCTCCTGGGAAAGATAATGTATGTTATATAATGTTGACCAAATTAAGTGATTTTGCATTAGGAAAGCTGCTGGAGATGTACAATAAGATCTGGGAGAAAGGGAAGCTGCCAATAATATGGAAAGAGTCAGTCATTATTCCTATTAGGAAACCTGGGAAAGATCCAACCAGTCCAGGCAGTTATAGACCTATAGCTCTGACATCACACTTGTGTAAAGTTATGGAAAGAATGATAACAGAAAGGCTAACATACTACATTGAGAAAAATGAACTAATGACTCCTTATCAGAGTGGGTTTAGAAGAGGGCGGAGTACTTTAGATCCACTGCTGTGCCTGGAGTCTGAAGTCAGGAAAGCCCAAGCGAACAAGGAGTGTGTTGTAGCTGTATTCTTTGATGTGGAAAAAGCTTACGATATGATGTGGAAGGAAGGATTATTAATAAAACTGGACATTATGGGTCTGGGAGGTAATGTATATAATTGGATTATGGATTTTTTGTTTGGCCGTGCCATCAGAGTCCGAGTTGGCAAGTCATATTCTCGAAGGCATGAAGTTGAAAATGGAACCCCGCAGGGGAGTGTCATCAGTCCTCTTTTATTTTCTATCATGATCAATGATATATATACACAAGTAGGATCTGATATTGGTAAGTCACTTTTTGCAGATGATGGAGCTGGATTTGGAAAAAGGGCAGAAATGTAAAATATATTGTAGCTAAGATTCAGGAAGCCATTAGGGAAATTGAAAGCTGATCTCTGACATGGGGGTTTAGATTGTCGGTGGAAAAAACTGAAACTTTATTTTTTACGAGGAAAAGGATAGGTGAGGAGGTTAGGTTAAAACTTTATGGACAAGATCTAAAGAGAGTGAAGACATTTACATTTCTGGGAATATGGTTGGACGAGAGAGTCACATGGAGCACTCACATTGATAAAGTCGTAGATAAATGTAAAAGGGTTTTAAATGTTATGAGGTGCTTGGCAGGCACTAAGTGGGGGGCTGATAAAGCTGCTTTGAGGAACGTATACACGGCCTTAATTAGATCAGCCATAGAATACGGACTAATAGTGTATGGGTCAGCTGCATACTCTTCTCTTAAAAAATTAGATAGAGTCCAGGCACAAGCACTAAGGATATGCTGTGGGGCAGTAAGATCTACACCAGTGTTGGCACTTCAGGTAGAGGTCGGAGAAGTACCTATTTCTTTGAGGAGAAAGCAGTTAATTGTTCATTACTGGGCAAATCTACAGGGTCATAAAGATACTCACCCTACTAAACAAACTGTACAAACAAGTTGGGAAAGTAACAAAATAAAAAAAGAAAGTTTTTGTTTTTGTGTTTCGGATATATGTAAGGAATTCAAAGTTAAAGAATGGAATATTAGTCCGACGGTGTTGTTATCAGCTGTTCCACCATGGTTGCTACCTCAACCTATAGTAGATTTATCACTATTGAAACGGGTACATTCAATGAAAAACAAATTCAATGTACAGGCTTATGTGAACACTGTTCTACATGAACAATATGGGCACTTTATAAAAATATTTACTGATGGATCCAAAAATCCAGAAAATGGTCTAACGAGTTGTGCATTTTATGTTCCTGAGTTAAAAGTCAAAGTGGGAAAGCGTACAAGTGATCACATTGCAGTATATACAGTAGAGATGATGGCTATCTCTCTAGCACTTCAGTCGGTAGAGGAAATACAGCCAATGCGAGTGGTCATTTGCTCTGACTCCAGTGCAGCTCTGGAGAGTATAAACAACTTCTCTTCAGAATGTCGTCAGGATATTTTACATGAAATTTTACAAAGCATGTTTAGGTTAGTTCATCTGGGAATTGTTGTTCAATTTGTGTGGGTTCCAGCGCATGTGGGCATTAGAGGGAATGAAGTAGTGGATCAACTGGCAAAATGTGGTTTGAAAGCAAACCAGATTGATATTATGGTACCCATCAGTAGAGCAGAAGTCAAATCTTTTACTAAAGTGGTTATCAAGCAACAATGGCAAAAACTATGGGACAGTAACACCAAAGGAAGACATTTATATCAGATACAAAGGGAAGTAGGAACAGGAAGCACTTGGGGGAGTAGTAGAAGAGAGCAGAGCATCAACAGCAGGATAAAATTGGGACACTCTGGACTAAACTCATCACTGCATCTGATTGGAAAACATCCAAATGGCAATTGTGATGGTTGCCAACAACCAGAGACAATACATCATGTATTTTTTAGCTGCCCGGACTATAACAGACAAAGATTCATTCTGAAAACTGCACTGGAACAACTCAACATCAAGGACATGGATTTCAAGGCAATATTTGAAAGTAAATCAAGAAATGAAGCAAACAAGCTGATCTTCAAATTCCTCAAAAGCACTGGTCTGAGGACAAGGATTTAGTATGAACATTTAATAACTAAACAGTAGGTGGCGATATATGCTCCAAGTGGAAGCAATTCGCCATTAAAGAAAAGAAGAAGAAGAAGAAGAAGAAGAAGAGCAGCGCTCCACAAAGCGCGGATGGGGCAGAAGACTGATTGGCAAAAACGATCTGACCTCCCGATATCTGAGTAGGAGAGGGACAGGTGGACCGGTCTCGGTGCACTGAGGAGCAGATACTGGGAGCGGGGAGGAAGCCGGAAGAAGAAAGTGAAGTTGGAGACACGGTGCAGAAAGTTCAGAGAGAGTCGGAAATCATCGAAACATACAGAAACGGTAGCATTGGACTGGTTAGCATAAACTGTACATTGACTGTATCATCATGTCAACCAGCTCAGATGGGACCGAAAGAGCTGATATGGAATGGGAGGAAACCAAAGCTGTGAGGAAGAAAAGGGCTTTGAGGGAAAAAGTTAGCAGACCAAGAACACAAAGTTGGTCGGATTGGTCGAGTGGAGCAGGCTTAAACAAAAAACCAAAAGGCAGTCAAAATGGAAAACAAGCAATTTCGAATACAGAACTAGAGCAGGAGTGGAAAGTTATAATAGAATTCAACCGGGATGGTGGGCATTACCACCCGATTCAACTGACAAAATCAATTGAGAAAGAAATGGGTAAAATCAAATTTGCCAAGTTTATGAACAACAAACGAGTTTTGATACAAGCAACCAGCAAGCAACAGCAGGGAAAAATACTTAAAAGGACGACACTCAGTGGGGAAAAAATAAAGGCTCATATCCCAGGAGCAATGGCAATGTTGAGAGGAGTCATATCTGGAGTTCCACTTAATATGTCTATGGATGATGTTAAAAAGGAGATTAAAGGAGGAAAAGTTATTGAGGCAAACAGACTTATGAGCAAAAGAGATGGCACATTGAAGGAAACACTTTCAGTCGTTATTCAGTTTGAGAAAAATATACCGAAATCTGTTCAAATAGGATACATGAACTACAGTGTGAGGGAATTCATCCCAAAACCACTTAGATGCTATGCATGCCAAAGAATGGGACACACAGCAATGCAGTGTAAAGGAAAACTAAGGTGTGCGAGATGTGGAGGCCAACATGAGTATGGGAAATGTGAAAAAGAGGCAAAGATGAAATGCTGTAATTGTGGAGGAGAGCACAGTGCGGCGTTTGGTGGATGTGTAGTGCAGAGAGAAGCCAGAGAAGCTCAGAGGGTCAAAGTACTCAGTAAAGTCTCATATGCAGAAGCTCTAAAGAAGGTTAGGGAAACGGAAGCAAACAATCAGGCTTCTAGTGGAAGGGTTCAAAGAAACTTAGTACAGAGTGGTAGCAACATTTCAGAAAGGCAGGTTACAAATCAAAGCCAAGTACCTGTGGAAATTAAAGAAGATGATAGCATTCTCGTGGTAAAGAAAGTCAACTTTATGACATTCATCTGCCATACCATTAATGTTGCAGCACAGATGAAGAAGAAAAGTGACAGAATCAAAACCATCGTGCAGGCAGCGGAGAGATTCCTTAACATTAGAGATATAAAAGCAGACCAGATACATGAATTACTAGCAACAAAAGATGTGGGAGAAACGGACAACCAGGATGAGGGTTAGCACGTTGTTAATGGTAATTCACATACTCCAGTGGAATGCTAGAAGCCTCATAGCTAATGGACAGGAGTTTAAAAAATATGTCTATGAGTTACAAACATTGCCAGATGTAATTTGTGTGCAAGAGTCTTGGTTAAAACCTCATCTAGACTTTATGATTCCAGGGTTCAGCTCTATCAGATATGATAGAGTTAGCAATCAAAATGGTGGAGGGTGTGTTACTTTCATAAAGGATGGGCTGGCCTATAGGGTAGTCCCATCCCCTGACGACAAGGAATGTGTCACAATAGAAATATGCAGCCCAAGGAAAGAAGGGAACATAAAGCTTATCAATTTCTATAACCCGTGTAAAAATCTGGACATTGAAACCTTACAGACAATAGCAGGGACGGCTCATAGAAGGGAAGTATGGTGTGGTGACTTTAATGCTCACAACAGCCTTTGGGGAAGCAGTCAAACAGACAGTAATGGGGATGTCGTAGAAGAAATGCTAGAGGAAAGATCACTGTTTTGCCTTAATGATGGACAAAAAACAAGAATAGACGTGAATAGGGGGACACAATCATGTTTGGACCTCACACTGGTGACGAATAGGTTAGTTAAATCATGTGAATGGTATGTTAAAAGTGATTCTACCATATGAAGTGATCATTACCCAGTTTTCACAATCATCAATACAAAGGTATGTAGACAGGAAGGGAGTGTATTTACCAGGTGGTGCTTTGGTAAAGCTGACTGGGAAACATTTAGGCTTTACTGTAAGGAGTCAGCGCAATTGTTAACATTAGAAGGAAGTATAGAGGAGTGCTCAAATCAAGTCACAATGCACATTAAAGAAGCAGCAAATAAAACTATACCTAAAAGAACAACAGAGGGTAGGAAGAAAGTGGTTCCGTGGTGGAATGAGGAATGTAGCAGAGCTATTAAAGAACGAAACAAGGCATTTAGGTCTTTAAAGAAAAACTTGTCACAAGACAATATTTCAGATTATCAAAGGAAAAGGGCAGTAGCCCGTAAAATAGTAAAATACACAAAAAAGACGTCATGGAGAGAGTATTATTCCACCATTGGAAGAGGAGTAAAGTTAGGGGATGTATGGTCGATGTTTAAACGGATGAATGGGAAAAGGAAGTCGGTTAAAATTCCCGCTTTGATTGATGGGGAGAAAGTGGCAGTGTCAAATGAAGAGAAGGCAGAATGTTTAGGTAGGGCATTTGCTGCGGTGCATAGTGGGGAACACCTTGATGACAAACATAGACAGCAAAAAGAGTGTGTATTAAGAGAAAATGAAAATGTGAGGGAAAAGAGACGGGATGATAATTCAGCTCTTGATGTAGACTTCTCAATAGCAGAACTTAAAATAGCTTTGCAAGGTACAGGATACTCAGCACCAGGACAAGACCAGCTATGCTATGCCATGTTCCGGCAGCTACCAGAGGAAACATTCAAATTAGTCCTGAGATTATTTAATCAAATCTGGAGAAACGGAGTCTTACCAATGAGTTGGAAAACGGCAGTTATATTGCCATTTAATAAGCCAGGGAAGGATCCTGCTAATCCCAATAATTACAGACCCATAGCATTAACATCACACTTATGTAAATGGGTGGAGAAGATGATAGTGCATAGACTATCACACGTCTTAGAACAGAGAGGGTTAATAAGTCATTTTCAGAGTGGTTTTCGTAAAGGAAGATCCACAATAGATGCTTTGATTAGAGTAAGCAATGAGGTGGAAAAGACAGTGAAAATGAAAGAGGTTATGGCAATAGTATATTTTGATATTGAAAAGGCTTATGATTCTATGTGGAGGGATGGGTTGCTCATCAAATTGAGTAGAATGGGTGTTGGAGGGAGAATGTATAACTGGATCATTGCTTTTTTATCAGACAGAACATTCAGAGTTAAAGTAGGGGCAGAGGTTTCAAAAGAGTGCAGTGTAGAAAATGGTATTCCTCAAGGGAGTTCAATCAGCCCGATATTATTTAATGTTATGATAAATGACATTTTTAGTAATTTGGATGGATGCATAAAATCTGCACTATATGCAGATGACGGGGCCATATGGATACGGGGAAGAAATGTTCCATATGTGTTTGAAAAAATAGGGAAAGCTATAAAGAAAGTGGAGAAGTGGTCATACAACTGGGGTTTCAAGCTGTCAGCAAGCAAATCTTGCTTTATGAAATTTCCGAATAAACGCAAGATGGAGACTGAGAAGCTTACATTATATGGAAAGCCGATGAGTGAGGTCAATTAATTTAAATATCTGGGGCTATGGTTAGATAGTAAATGTACATGGAAAACTCATATTAAACATTTGGAAACAAAATCCAAAAAAGTGTTGAACCTATTAAGAGCAGTGGCTGGATGTGACTGTGATCGACATCTATCGGGCAATTATGAGGACAACACTGGATTATGGGTGTTTAATATATGCAGCAGCAGCACAAACGTCATTACTAAAAATTGATAGGTTACAATATAAAGCGTTACGGTTGTGTATAGGTGCAATTAAGTCAACCCCTACTAATGCAATATTAGTTGAAGCAGGAGAGACTCCATTGGAGCTAAGAAGAGAGAAAATTGCTCTTGCTTATTGGGTCAGGTTAAAAGGAAGTGGGGAAGGAAATATCACAAACAAAATACTACAGGAGTGCTGGGAATATTCTAAGTTTCAGGGGCGTGGGTTTGGATGGACAAATAAAGAAAAAATAAGGACATACGGCATGCATGAGTTAGAGTTTTCACCATCAAATCCATTCAGTAGTGTACCCCCATGGCTCTTTCCAATAGTAAATATAGATGTGAGTATTGTAGAAAAGAAAAGAGAGTGGCAAATAAATGAAGTAGGACTCAAAACAAGTTTGTACCTCAGGAATAATTATCACAATTACCTCAAAATATATACAGATGGTTCTAAAAACAAAGAAGAGTGTGTCGGAATTGGTATATATATCCCAGAATTTAAAGTGTCAATATCAAAAAGAGCATCAGACCAACTTTCAGTGTATACAGCAGAAATGCTGGCAGTAGTAATAGGATTACAGTGGGTGGAAGAGGTCAGACCAGACAGGGTGGTGATATGCACAGATTCATTATCCAGTTTACAAAGCATACAGTCAACAACAACTGCCAGAGAAGACATACTCATAGAAATCAATCACAGCCTGTTAAGACTTCACAGAAGCGGCATAGATCTGCAGTTCTGCTGGGTGCCTGCGCATGAGGGGGTGAAAGGGAACGAGTGTGCTGATAGATTAGCAAAAAGTGCATTACAAAAGGAAATCACATTACCAGTTCAACTTGGAAAAGGAGAAGGAAAAGCAGTTATTAAGAAGAAAGGGATGGAGATCTGGCAGAAAAGGTGGGAGAAAGACCAGAAAGGCAAAGAATACCATCAAGTGCAAAAGAAAATTACAATTAATATTTATAAAGAAAGAAACAGAAGGGAGGAAGTAATGATAGCTAGGCTCAGACTAAATCACACTGCATTAAATGGTACGCTGTATGTCATGGGGAAACGTGACAGTGACAAGTGTGGGAACTGTGGAGTTAGGGAAAATGTGGAACATATTTTATTACATTGTGTCACCTATAGAGTTGAAAGAGGGAAATTAAGGGATACCGTTTTAGAGGCAGAGAGGGAGTGGAATGTAGCGGGTATTCTGGGAACAGAAGGAGAAGTAGTAAGAGCCATCAGAAAAGCAATGTTCACCTTTTTGAGGGAAACTGGGATAGGGGAAAGAATTTAACAGTAGACCATGGATGATTTGTTTTTTGTTTTGTTTTATTTATTTTATTTTATGTTATTTTATGGTTTTCTTTTTGATATGCTGGTTTAATAGAGGACTGACATGATGATACACACTCGTGTACAGTAGGTGGCGGTATGCAACCAAAAGCTGTTTGCGACCCGCCATTAAAAAAAGAGAAGAAGAAGAAGAAGAAGAAGAAGAAGAAGAAGAAGAGCAGCAGCTAACAGCAGCAGCTAGCATGGACGCCGTGTCGCAGCTAGTGTTGGAGCACCTGACGGAGGTGGAGGAGGCTGCAGAGGAGGTGCTCAGCTCCAAGCAGCAGGTAACTGAGAGCAGACACGCAGGACCCGGATGTTAGCCCTGTCTGTGGTCCACAGGGCGTTTTTCTTCATCCACATGTACGGTGTGATCCTGCTTGGGTCCGATCACAGATCACAGGTTAGATGGAGTTCTGGAACAGGTGGAGAAATGACTTTACTTGGAAGATTCAATTCGGCTTGACACTTGATTTGACTGCATTGTATAGGAACTGTCTCTTATAAATAGTCAACCCCAGTTCATAAATCCAGAGGTGGAAAAAGTAATCGGATCTTGTACTTGAGTAAAAGTAGAAGTACCAGAGTGTAGGAATACTCTGTTACAGTAAAAGTCCTGCATTCAAAATGTTACTCAAGTAAAAGTAGAAAAGTATTATCATCAACATATAGTTATAAGTAGCCATTGTGCAGATTGGTCCATTTAAGAATAATATATGATATGTTTTATAATTATTTATGCATTCAAGTGTTATCAAAGCTGGTTTAGGGAGCACTTGATTTGATAATCAGCACGCGGGGAGCACGGACCATACAGCGATATTGGCATCGCTGGACCCATTGCAATATTACAGCAGTTTCACTGTTAAATGTTTATTTTACACTAAATGTGTGTGTAATTATTAAGCTCCACATGACCAGAGGAAGTTTCTAACTTGATGTTACAGGTGGTGGAGCTGGACAGCAGGAGGAACAGGAACAGAGAGGCTCTGAGCGCGCTGAGGACAGAGGATACGGGTGAGACATCTGGGCTCAAACATTCATGATGTTAGGGAGGTCGTATACAAAAACTCGCTGTGGACATGAGTATCGATGTTGAATCAAAACTGATGTCATTTGCAGAGAAAGTGAAGGTTTGCTTCGGAAACATGTTCATCAAACTTCCCAAACTGAAGACTAGAGAGATGATTCAGAAAGGTAAGAAAAAGGGAATTTGGAAATCAAAATTGACCAGATACTGAATATCATGTATTTGAATATAAATATATCTGCGGTGCACATATTGTGGATACATAACTTCATCCTGAACAGATTGTTTGTCACCTGTAGACCAAGAGCAGCTGGACAAGGAGATAAATGAACTTCGTAAAGGACTGAAAGCTAAAGTAAACCGTCTGAATGAGCTGCAAGGTACCTGCCCCCCCTCTGGCCCTGTGACTCTTTTACAGAATACACTTTCTCACTTAATGCTGAGAGGATACTTTTTTTCTGGCCCCATAAAATCGAGGTTCTTTCCCGGCCAACAACCAGGCTGAGTCGGGCTGAGTATGCTAAACTAGAGAGAATCGCTGGCGAGGGGGCTACAACTACAACAAAATGAACATATTTGACCGTGATTTAATTGTAATACACGTCTGTGTGTTTAACTTTTGTCTAGTTTCTGAACAGATATGAGGAGCTGTGAGCTCTGAGGGCTAACAGCTAACGGCTGATGTTGTTTTTCTGTGGTTCTCATTGAAGATGACGTCACTGCTCCGCCTACACTGCGTTACTATAGTTATGGCACAGCTACTAAACTGTAATGGAAACGCAGCATAAAGTGAGCCAGTCCTAACGAGGCCTAGCCATACCGAGCGAGGCCGTGTAGTGGAAATGCGCCATAACAGTCACATTTGTGTGTGAGGTGGTACATAGACACTAATGGCGCGTTTCCACTGCAGCGCAGAGCTCGCTTTAAGCGTGCCGAGCCGTGCGGGGCCCGTTTTTGGTTGCGTTTCCACTTGGCCTAGTACCGGCTAGCGGGTCCTAATTCACAGTTTTTCCGGCCCCATAAAATCGTGGTTCTAGGGCCAGGAACAACCAGGCTGAGTCGGGCTGAGTATGCTAAACCCCACCTCTGCTGCTCACCACCGCGTCAAAGTAAACTGCACACTGAATTCAGATTATTTATCTTTCTCTCGATATGGACATAAACGCGAGGGAAGTCTAATCTGACAGGACGGAGACACGCAGCTCCTCCCGCTGTGATTCAGCGGTGAACGGAGCAAAACACACACTTCAAGTCAGGTCATCACCCTTAGCTATTTTAATTACCTCTCAAACTACCTAAACTAGTTATAAATATGTTTTATTTTTACTGTCGGCCAGGTCACTCATTACTGAATCAGCTGCTGCATGAGACAGACACTGACGCTGTCCGAAGATAGGGAGGAAAAAGAGAGGCTCCGTGTATTTTATTATTATATTATATAGAGTCGTTATTCATTTGTTTTAAAGCTCAATAAATAACAAAGAAGACCTTTGACCGGCACTTTTATAATTTTGTCCGGAAGATTAAAACTTTAATACACGTTGACTGGTGAAAAACTCTGCCCGGCTCCCACGCGGAGAATAAACAGAAGGGCAACCATGACAACCATGACAACCATGACAACCATGCTTCTTCGCTGCTTTTGTGGAGGAAGTTACAGCGCCACGTACGGGCTCATGCATATGTACTGCAGCTTCTCCAGCGGTTGGAGCTAAACGGAGCTGTCTCGTGTGGACAGACACTATCCGGTGAATATTGCGTGTGGACGGAAGCTTTTTTGCATTTGTGTTAATCCTATGCGTTTAGCCGTGTGCGTCCTCGTGGGGCCGGGGCCTAAGAAAGTGAATCACATCACTCCAGTTCCGAAGTCTTTACACTGGCTTCCAGTCTAGCAAATAATTGATTTTAAAGTACTATTCCTGGTTTTTAAAGCACTGAATGGTTTAGGACCAAATTATATTAACGATCTCCTGCAGAAGAACAAACTCCCTGAATCCTGCAGGTCCGCTGCAACTGTTAAAGTTCCCATGTCATGCTTCTCTGGTTATTACCCGTCCCCTTGTGTGTTATGTAGGTTTTTCTGCATGTAAACGGTCTGCAAAGTCACAAACCCTCAAAGTACACCCTGTAGCGAGTAAAACTCTAAAACAGAAAAGACCTGTCTATGCTGCCCCAGAACGCCTCGTTGGAGATTTCTCTTTTTCCATTTTTTTTCTTCCTGAGTGTGGTGACGTAACCATGCCCAGGTCCAAATGGACCAATCCGTGGATCTCCTCACACACACAATCACTCATTCACTCATTCACTCACTCACTCACTCACTCACTCAGCCACTCACTAAGCCACTCAGCCTTATCTTCTCTCCGCTGCGGCTCCGCATATTTCTCAGCCTGAACTCAGGCTGAGAAATACGATGTGTCGGTGTGTTGGATGATGTATGATTCATGATGTGTCTCTTTTGTTTGTTTGCAGGGAAACCTGAGCTGCGGGGCTACAGTCTTTCTCCTCTGTCCACTGAGGAAATCAAAGCTATTAACCGCCTCTTCAAGAGATGACTTTAAATCTCTTTACGACTGGACATTTGTTGGAAAAGAAGCCTCCTGGATGATTGACTACCCATATGTTACCCTTATCAGCTGCCTTACATTTTCATTTTTAAATATTGTGTTGCGATCTAAACCCTACAAAAGCTAAGTTCAGACAGAAAGTATGTTTAGGTATTTCCCCTTTCCTCTCACTTGTGGAACATCAGCCTTATGCTCAGCTGAGTGCTGGAAGAACATTGTGTGTGTGTGTGAACAGAAAGTAATGTTGTGTTGTCTGCTGTGATTAAATTGACAGGGCTTTTATATTGGGTGTGACTGTGCAGTAGTACCTGGTGCTGTAGAGCAGATAGTGTTGTTTCAAATGGTCACTTAAAGGTGGGGTAGGTAATTTTGGAGAAACCAGCTCGAGTGCGCTAGAATTTGAAAATACACAGCCGGAAAAAATCTGCCACTTCCTTACAGAGCCCCTCTTCCAACACACACAAACGCGCACATGACCAATGAGGGCACGAGATAAGTTTGTGCACAGATGGAAGGCTGACAGGCAGGTAGGCCATCCAGTTAATTTAGCCGGGCCGGCTAAAATGATTGGTCGTGCTTCTTACAGTACTACGGCTCCCACAGATGAACAATGTTTTTATGGATTTTTTTGTCAAAGCACTAGGGTGCATTCACACCTAATAGTCCGTTTTCTGGTGCGCACCAGATGACAGTTTGTTACATTGTTTCATTTTTCCGAAGGTTCGGTTTGCGTTCACACAAAACTCAAACTGACTATAAACACAAGTCATGTGCACGGAAATGCTGTTCAACCATTGGTCAGACATTAAGGGGATAAAAACGTAAATCCCGGCAACTTCTACTGGAGCCTCCGCCATGGAGCATCGGCACTTTCGGCAGGTTATTCTCATGCTGCTGTTAATCTGGAGATCAACAGACACTAGCCGCCCACGCATATGACTATATAATCAGACAACGTCCGTTAAAAAACATTATAACACATATAATGAGAGACGCTCTGCAGTAAGGAGGGGCGTTTCACCGACGACAGGTGTTCTTACTTTTATGTCGCTGACGGAGAATTTTTACTTAACACTACACTCGTCATTCTGCTTCACTCTTTAACTAAACAACCGCGGATGTCTTGAAAGACTCTTTCGCTAAAGATTTTGAAGATATCCGCGTTCTTGTGACACGTAAATACTACGCTTCCTATGTTTTGGTGCGGACTGCGTTCCCACCAGCAATGAACCACTCCAGAGTTCGCAAGCAAGCGCTCCGAGACCACCTCTTTTAGCGGACCAGAGTCCGGTTGTTTAGTGTTCACATAGACCCAAATGAACCGGACCAAGCGGCTAAACGCACCAGGGTTCGATTCAACCGGACTATACAAGGCAGATGTGAACACACCCGATATTCATTGCTATCGGGATGTTAAGAGCATTCCATGGAATATAACAAAAAGTGTATCTCGAGCCGGTTTCTCAAACTTACCTACCCCACCTTTAACATATAATTTCATGCCATTTGTTTAAGGAAAACATTTGAACCTCGTGTTCTGGTTCTATCACTCAAGTCACCTATGATAACATTGTATTCTCCACGAACATGCAAAAATCCAAAGATGATGCCAAACATGATGAAAAGGAAATAAACCACACACACACTGTTAACTAGAGTTCACACACTGTTTCCATATGATCTACAACTTTAAAAGTACATTAAATAGAATCTGAATTATTGTTTCACATTTGGAATTCTGTCCACATTTCAGCAGTTTCTCCTACAAATTTGTTAAAATACACAGAGTACACTTAGAGGCAACCTCTAAAATATGCTTTGTCTCTTCCAACTCAGTTTGTTGATGCTGTTTGCCTTATTGACAACCTGTCTCACTGACTGCTCATGTTTCTGTGCAATTGGACCTATTTCAAGTTATTCCAACACCATAACCTGAAACCAAAGCTATGAAGATGAAACTTCAGGCATAGTACACTTTAGGTTCCCTTCACACAATGTTTAGCAGCTGCCTACATGCATGTTGCTCTGGACAGGAGACTGTCCTCCATTGGTTTGAGTGACAGCATTGTGTGGTTCTGTGGCCACAAGATGGCAGCACAGTACTGGATGCAGAGGCCCCCCACAGCTTTGTAGTGTTCAGTGGGTGTTTCTCAATGTCGAGGAAGTCTCCTCCAGAGCCACTATTGCAAGGATGCTACGTCGTCGAGTCCCGCCGAAGGACTGTTTCAATGTCCAGGATACTTGAATTCTGCCGAGACCGGCGTCTATGGGTATAGATATGTCTCATTATTTGTGTTTAAATATGATTTGTAAATGTAAAACACCATCCAGAAATGCATTTCAAAGATTTGCAAACTCTCAAATAATTTTTTAAATGTAAAACGGATCGGCAAATACGCTAAATATTTTCACAAATAAAAAAACATCTGTGAATATCTCTTTAACATTTACAACTTTTGATCAGGCATTTGTGAATCCATTCTGTATTTGTCGACCACAAATGCGCTTGCGGATCGTCTTTTTACACACACAGAGTTTTGAGACATACTTTCCGGCGGTATCGGCTAAAATCTACTCGTGTCACTCGGTTATTTTCGGAAACCACGTGATGGCCTGCTGATGACGACATTTCCGCATGACTTAAAAGTTAGAGCATGATGGTTTGTTTAATGTTCTGTTTTTTATTATTATAATGAACAGCAGAACGTTAGATGCAGTGGCGGCTGGTGGAAAATATTCTTAGTGGGGCTATGAAAATGATGAACAAACCATACATAAAATATGAGATAATCCATAATCTTCAGTGTGGTTAGCTCAGGCCCGGTTCCAGAACAAAATGACTCAGGGTGCTTCTGAGATTAGAGAGGGTGCAGTGGTAAAGTGCTATATTTATAAGTGGGGAGTGGACCTAACACCCTCTAGGGAGGTTCTCACCTCCTCTAGGGGGGTCCGGGGGCATGCTCCCCCGGGAAGATTTTGTTTTTTAAATATTGAAGTTAAAAGCATCAATCTGGTGCACTTTGAGAGCAACATGAAGAGATCTATGGATCTATGTGCTCTTTGCTTGATTCATGACATCCCAGTCCCTTATCACGTACAAGAACATGGTGCCAGTTGTTGTAGCCAGTTGTGGTGAAGGCATCTGACTTGGGAAGAGGGGGGGCGGCGCCCCTATGGGCTGGCCGCCACTGGTTAGATGCATTCTTTATCACCATCATCATCATGTTATAGTGATACAGTTCTGTTAGTTTGTGTTAGTTTATTGGTTCAATACAGCATATATAGAGCACATTCGTATGCATTGATGTTGAAGTAGACTACAGGCTACGCCACTTTTGGGTCCCAGGGGAGCAGCTGGCAGCAAAGCAGCCCCAGAGATAACTCTTTCTTCATTGTTCTTTGTGTATTCAGTCAAGCGGGTCAAAGTTACAAAGCACTTCACATCTTATTAATCGGTCTAGTTTTACCTTACCAGTGCAGTGGTAAAGTAATCTGTAGAAAAGCACCGTATTTAGGTCAGCCTTCATAGTAAGGCTACATTAAATGTTATAATATTCATTGTGTCCTTTCTACTGTATATGCATATATTCCTGCCTATTGCTTTCATTTGTATTTAATTTTATTATGTTTATACTTGTTTCCACACATTTCACAATTTGGGATGAATGAAGTATCTATCTACACTGAACAAAAATATAAATGAAACACTTTTGTTTTTGCTCCCATTTTTGAGTTCATCTCAGGAAAAATGGGAGCAAATACAAAAGTGTTGCATTTATATTTTTGTTCAGAGTATTCATCTATCCATCTATCTATATCTGTCTGTCTATCTATCTATACATCCATCCGTCTATCTATCTGTCTATTTGTCCGTCTATCTACCTATGTATAAAAATGTTATAACTTTCCCATGTAAATTGAGTTTACTAAATACATTGTTTGGATTAACACGCTTCAAAGTAGTAGTAGTGTTAGAGTAATCAAATTTTAAAAGTTTTTAAAAATGTTATCTGTAACACAGTAATTTAACTGGTTACTGTTGGTTCGGTAGTATTTACATTACAGTTACTAAGCACAAAATTATCTCGTTACGTATATGTCTGCATAATGGGAGGACAGAAAAATAAAATGTTGAAGTAATTTCTTTCAGCAATGAGTTCATGGGCGTCGCAGCCATTTTAAAATGATTAGTTTCGACCCCCCACTTTTACCATTTGGAAAGTCCTTGCAGCGGTCTATCCACCCGCCGCTCTCTGTAGAGCGCTGTGTCAGTGCTTCATTATCAAATCCATTCCTCTTGCTTATTGTGAGAATGCCCAAATCAATAAAATTCTGTCCCATGTTTTCACTGCTACTTTGTACCAAGGCAGATTCTCAGAGCCGTACACATGCTGCTTGTTTTGCATAGCTGTGTCTTTAGTTGTAAGCCCAGTGGCAGGGCCGGCCCTACACTTTTGGGGGCCCTAAGCAAGCTTTGGCTTGGGGCCCCCCCTCACTCTAGCGCGTTTTCACTACACACAACACGGAACCAACTTTTGTCTTATAATGTTATTATAAGCACACATATTGTATAAATAAGCATGTAAACACTGTGGACCTCCCCCGGGAAAATTTTCTGGTAACACTTTATTTTGATAGTCCATAGTTAACACTCTATAAGTCATCAGTTGACATTTAGTAGCATGTCAACAGTGCATCAGTTGACATTCAACAGCATCGTTCAAACCGACAAGTAACTAAGCATTAGTTGATGATCATCAGATAAGCAACTTTAGAGTTTAGTTGAATATTACATTAAGCATTACTTGATGATCAACAGATAAGCAACTAAAGTTTAGTTGAATATTACATTTAGCATTAGTTGATGATCAACAGATAAGCAACTTTAAAGTTTAGTTGACTATCTGTTGATCGTCAACTAATCTAGAGTTGACTATTAGTATACTTTTAGTAGGTTCTCCACTAAGTGTTTGTAGGCATGTGTTAGGACTATCCAATTAAAGCGAAAAACAGTTGAGAACAGTAGAAAGTCTATAACCTATCAACATACCACATACATTCATCCACTATATGCAACAGACATGGGAATAAAGCTAAATGTTTTGCACAACTGATCACGAAGACTGGATAACTGAAGTCAATAACAGGCTATAAAGCACAGTAGAACAAACACTATACACAGCATATCAGAGAAAGAAAGCTTTTTTATTTTAATAATATACTACAAGTAAAAACTGAACAGTTGTGAACCACATTCAATGCTACGAAAGGACATCTAAATATAATTATTAACAGGTCGCCAAAGCACTTCCCCAAAGTAGCTTCCCAAAATGAAAAAACTCCCCCCCCAAAACAACAACAACAACGCTCAACCCACATTCAGAATTACCTGACAGAAAAGGGGATGAGCTGTTTGTTGCTTTTCATTTGAGCAATCTTTTCTGCCAGTTCACCGACTATTTTCTTCTGACGGAGTTGGGCTAATTTTAAAAGTGTGGTTTTACCCTTAAACTGGTCTAGGACACTTTTGTCCACCAGGAATACTTCAGCAATTGCTGCAGTGTCTTTCACAGCATTCCTGGAAACATGAGCTTACTTAAAAGCTTTGGTCATCCTTAAGCCTCTCTGCACCAGTTTAAGGACACGCCGATATCTTCCCACCACATCTGAGATGGAAGACACCGAAAAATAAAGAATACATTAATGTCAATAAATGTTATTGCCCCCCAATAATTGTTGTGGTGTGTTTTGTGTGCAGTGTCTTAGTTGCAGGGTGAACCATAGTGTTTCTCACATATTTTCTCTTGAAAAGGGACTACAACTTGGATGAATGTGTGTGACTTCCCATTTGTTTTAGAACATGTGTTGTATTTTATAGTAGGTACTAGGTAGTGTGCCTGTATGCGCAGTGTGCAAATCTAGTAAGATAATTTGCTATATATTGATAAAAAAACATATTGGTGGTAAAAACTGGTGTGAACATTATTTATATTTCATTATTCATTACAGGTTCAGCTCAAACAGCCATAGTAGATGAGCATTAGAGGTGTGGACATTTCTCGATTTATAAGATGCATCGCGATGTACGATTCTGCATCGATGCAGTGACGGAACATCGGGAGTTTGGTTTCATATCAGCTTAGTGAGAGTCTTACTGCGGTCTGCTGTCATTTTCTGTCGTGCTAGTTTCTCTCCTCTCCTCTGATCTCTGTTTCAACGAGGGCAGAGCTTTACACACACCCCGTGTGTGCGGAGGTGAGAGGCGGCATTCAAACGATCTGCAGTCCACTAACTTGTTGCTCTCACTACCAATAACAGCTGCTCTGTTATGCCAAATTCACATCAGGCAGCAGCGAAGTGCAGATCGCCACAATGATGACTTTTTTCTGAGGTGTGTTCATGTGTTTCAGGCGACAAGAAATTCTTTATAACATAGGTCAATATGTCAGGACTCTGTTTACTGATTGGCTGCGGGTACTCTCTGGCTGCGCTTCGCCACTAAAAGTTTAAATATCCCCAACATGATGTCGGAATAATCTGAAAAGTTATCTCCCTGCCCATTCAATAGTGTATTTCCATGAATTCCAATCAATTAGTGCTCATGTGGTCTAAGCCAATTCATCTTTAAATGGAGAGCCAATATGCTATGACAAGGCAGCAGTCAACAGCCTATACACAAGTGAAGTTAATTAAATTCCTAAAGGAATTCCTTAAAAATTACAACAATAAGTGAAATATTGTAAATATTTTTAATAAATATTGAAATAAGAGACTTGAATTCCCTGGGAATTTTTATTTTCTATGTTAAATTGTTTTTAATATATTTGGTGAACATTTCAAGAGTTTGATTATAATGCAAAAATACATGTGCAGTACTCCGCCTAAATATCAAGAACAAACTACAAACCCCTTTGTATAACACTGAACAGAGACCTATAAATGTAGAAAGTACATGTCCAGGGACTACGGATGAAAAATAGCCTCTTGGCTAACTCTGGCACATTTACAGTAATGTTTATTAATGTGCACTGTCCCTGATAAATAAATGAATAAATAAAAAAATAGATGGTTAGGCAGCCATTTTTGTTTGCAATTCAAAAGATGCACATAAAGCGGCAGCCAATAGGAGGTCAAATATGTTCATCTTGTTGTAGTTGTAGCCCCCTTGACAGCGATTCTCTCTCTAGTTTAGACTGTGGTCAAGCCAGCCTCCACTCGGAAAAACCTAGTGAAGCCAGCCCTCACGTGATATTGCGGTGCGCGAATATCCTATGCATTACGGTAGAGTAAAAAAAAGATCCTCCTTCTCAAAATAAAAGACCTTTGAAGTCTCATATACAGTGCTTGAATTGGAATAAAAAAGGTGCCAGTACTCTAAATCAGCAACAAGTATTTCGCACAAAGTCATAGTATATCCTATAATGCTGGTGGGTTTGTCTCTTTACTGTATATTTTAGAAAGGCTCACTGTAATTAAACAAAATGACTCAGGGTGCATCTGAGATTAGAGGGGGTGCAGTGGTAAAGTGCTCTTTTTATAAGTGGGGAGTGGACCTGACACCCTCTAGGGGGGTCCGGGGGCATGCTCCCCCGGGAACATTTTTTTTAAAATATTGAAGTTAGATGCCTCAATCTGGTGCACTTTGAGAGCAAAATGAAGAGATATATGGATACCTCTCAACATCCATAATGACACAACTGTAAACAGATTTACTTTTTCTTTATGGATATAAAAGAAAGTAAAGCTTGACTCCTACTGGCTGGTTAAATGACTCCTCGTCCCTGAGGCCACAACCAGTTTTTTGTGCCATTTTGCTGGATTTATTTGTCAATAGCGTTGCTGCGCAAAGTGATAGCCCTCTAGTTTAAATCTACTACCCAAAAAGAAACATATGGAGATATGCCCTAACCCTAATCTATTTGGGAACAGTGGGGCCGGGCCTCAAATCCTATAGGGGGGTCCGGGGGCATGCTCCCCCGGTAAGATTTGTTTTTAAATGTTGGATTTAAATGCATCAATCTGGTGCATTTTGAGGGGGAAATAAAGAGACTACACCCATATGAAACAAAAATGTATACATTTAAATAATCATAAAATCATAAGTACATGGCCATAACCAATAACATACAATATCCAATATGAAAAAACATTGAAACTTGTTTATTTATTTGTTTTTGGTTCATTTATAGTTGTGAGTGTGTCTGGGCTCCTGAATCGGCCTCTCCTGTCTACCTCCTCTCCCCCCTGCTCCTCTTTGAGGCAACAGCAAAGACTAGTTTTAGCTCTCAACAAGTTTATCTTACCTTTTTTCACCTAGTTAACATTTTGTTTGTATTATTCATGCATATTTGACTAATCACTACCCCCTCAAATGGAAATATGTGTTTACATAGATGCTGACCGAACCGTTTGAGACCCACTGAGATAACTTAAACTAAGTTAACTATCTAAAGACTCAAGAGAGTAATTGACCTCACCAGAGCTGTAGTTTCAGCCTCTCAGTCTGACAGCAAAGGACTCTCCCTCCACCTTGTTGTTGAAAAAGCTCCTTATATCCGTTAGCGCAGCTAGCTAGCACCAGATGCTAACAACAATACACGTAACCGGTGCGCACGCTTTCTCGCTCGCTCGCGCCACACATACACCAACACACACCCTCCCGAGCTTGAATGACACACAGAGACCAATCGAGGGCATTACTATGATCTGTATGAAAGTGGCAATGTCGGCAGGCCACGTCATGTAGACAGCCAGTCACCCTCTGTGAGGCAGAGTCAGACCCACATTTGCGCTGCGTTGCGTTTACAATATATACGTATATTGCCGGCGGCTGAGTACTCAGTAAGAAGTGCCGGTACTACATGGGTAAAAATCAGAAGTGCCGGTACTGCGTACCGGTGAGTACCGGCCCGATTCAAGCACTGCTCATATATGAGCTATCATCCCTGTCCCCAAAGCTATTTTTTTTTTAAACTGTACATCAGAATGTCCTGATTTTTTCTGAGTGACTAGATGGGGTGTCCTGCTATCACCCTGGAGTGAGATGGATCTATGATACTGGACAGTTTTTGTTTTAGTCTCATCTAAAAACAGGGATGATAGCTCATATATGAGACTTCAAAGGTCTTTTATTTTGAAACTCTACATCAGAATGTCCTGATTTTTTCTGAGTGACTAGATGGGGTGTCCTGCTATCACCCTGGAGTGAGATTGATCTATGATACTGGACAGTTTTTGTTTTATTCTCATCTAAAAACAGGGATGATAGCTCATACAATAGAGATTTCAAAGGGATTTTATTTTGAAACTCTACTTCAGAATGTCCTGATTTTTTCTGAGTGACTAGATGGGATGTCCTGCTATCACCCTGAAGTGAAATGAGTATTTGATACAAAACAGTTTTTGTTTTATTCTCATCTAAACACAGAGGGATAATTTGTTTTGACTCTACCGTAATGCATAGGATATTCGCGCACCGCAATATCACGTGAGGGCTGGCTTGACTAGGTTTTCCCGAGTGGAGGCTGGCTTGACCGCAGTTAGTTTAGCATACTCAGCCCGACTCAGCCTGGTTGTTCCTGGCCCTAGAACCACGATTGTATGGGGTCATTACATCACCAGAAGTCCCAATTTAAGGGGTCATTTCTCCCCCAAAAAATTGTTTTACTCACTATATCAACAGCCCCCCCAAAAACATTTTCGACCAGCCGCCACTGCTGGTATACCAGCTTCACCAACAACGCCAGGCTGGTGTACCAGCTTCACCAGCAACGCATGGTATGCCAGCTTCACCAGCAACATCATGCTGGTTTACCAGCCTTTTGCGCCGGCAGACCAGCATAACAACCAGCTTCACCAGCATAGACCAGCATGAAACAGCATAAACCAGCAAAGACCAGCATGGACTAGCATGAAGTCCATTCTGGCCCATGCTGGTTTTTTCAGCAGGGTGGTATCTATAACTCAACAGTTTCACTCCGTGGCAAACAATAGAATCTATCAAAAACATAACACATTGCTGTTGACTGACTGTATGGGGAAAGACATGTTTATACATTTTACTGTGATTGGAA
The DNA here is from genome assembly GCF_949606895.1 of Notothenia rossii. Taxonomy (NCBI): domain Eukaryota; kingdom Metazoa; phylum Chordata; class Actinopteri; order Perciformes; family Nototheniidae; genus Notothenia; species Notothenia rossii. The sequence goes on along the minus strand of NC_136903.1, from coordinate 49,027,370 downwards.
AGAATTTAATTTGTCTTTAAAACATGCAAACATGCCTGAAACTAGGACTGAGCTCTGTACGGGGGTAGAAAACATGCACGGTAAGAGAGGTGCCTTGTTGCCATGTCAACACAAAGCATGCTCTCATGGGATCAGCCTGCAGTTGCCGTGGAGACCAGCTAGAGTCTGTAGCAGTGAAATTATGTAAAAAGTATATGTTTTCTAATAATTGCAATTTGCAGGTGAATGACATACTGATTCAAAATCCTGATATTTGAAAAAATCCATTACATCAGAGCTATTGAGGGTATACATATTTTGAAATGCTTTTCATATATTCACATTTAAAAGTCAATATATCAACTTACACATACAAAACTTATACATGGTAAACACTTTGTATTAAGAATAAATCAGTTGACTACTGTTAGTGAAATATGAATATGGTTGTACTTGACTCTCCCATGTATATGAGTATTATACATAATATATATACCATGTATATTATGTTACATATAATATACTGTATATAATATGTTAGTGTATAGAAATACTAAATATCTATTTATTTAGGTTAAATATTATAGTGTTTGTATTAATGATCTTGTAACTGTTATATAAGAGCAATTGCAACATGTGATGCAGCTCATACTCAGACTGACTGTCTTTCTTCATGTTGTCCACAACTGGGCCTCGGACACTGACATTTAACACTAGTGACCATGGAGTGGACAAGAAGTGGATGTGTATGTGTAGCAGTATTTTTTGCATTTGTCTTTTTATGCTGCCATGAACTGTTAACATCACTATTATCTGTTCAATGACATTAGACTAAACAAAAGATTGAAACCGATAACACATAATTCCTCAGGCTTTGTAAGAATCCTGAGTTAAAAAGAGAGCAACTCCATCTGTGTTGTGTTTCTAAAGTGAAGAAAATAAATTTGACTCATTATAGACACATGTATAAGCATGTGCTGTATGACCTGGTGTATTACATGGTGTAATGGGGCTTGAGGTATGAGTTTTACTCAATCAACTCACAAGTCATCCATCTGTTCTCTGCCTGAGAGAATGAAAGCAGTGCACATAAGGAAAAGCAGCCACATCAACATTAGCTTTGCTGCACCCTTGTCTTTGTGGGTGTATCAACTAGTGTGTGGGAGGAAGTAGGTAGGTGGGGGTGCAAGCATATAACTGTTGGCGGTAAAGTCAGTCAGTCAGCCCACGTGACTGTTGAAGGTAAGCTCGCCACTGTCACTGCACTTCCTTTGCCAAGCAGTCGCTTTCACTTCTGCACAACCCGATCATCATCCAACTCTTCCAGGCTCTCCTGCTGATCACACTGTGTAATCTATGTTCTCAACTTGTCCTCTAGAAGCCTTTGTTTGACAGCCAAACACTCAGCCAGCCCTTCTCCTTCACTCACTCTCCTCCTCTCTGCCTCACCACTTTCATAGTGCATCTTCTCTCTCATTTGCATTTGTTCGGCTTCCTCAACAAGAAGCAGTTGACATGAAAGAGCTGTGAGAGAGGAACAGATTGCATGAGCAGGTACACTGAGGATGGGGCTGTTCAGTGTTCAGCACTCTCTAAGTCAGACGTCTGTTGCTGATTGAAGAGTATTAAGGTAAGTGACTTCTCACTGATTGATTTCACAGTTTTCAGTTGTGTTCTGTTATCTTAGTTTATTCTTGCCTATACACCATCAGGTATTTTCTATTTCATTCCCTCATAAGATGAATAATTATAAATCCAATTAATAGAGACAGAATGAAACAAGAAATTAGTCTAGAGATGTTCGCTTTTTGGTTACAGCTTTGTTAAAGTGTGTTCTTGCTATAGCAGAAGCTGGTTTTCAGAACAATTTTTGCCTCTTTTTAAAACCGCTCCAAAGGCTTTTTTTTCGGCTGACACACTTTATTTGGGAGATGAAAGCTTCTTATGTACGAATGTCAGATGTCAGTCCCTCGCCCCTCTCCTACGTCCCTCCTTCTCTCTTTGTACTGCATGTGCCTGCATACAAAACACATCTTAAGAGCTGTATTCCTGCACAGCCTGCTCTTAAAATTACTTAGCACAGATTTGAATGCCTCAATTTTTCTCTGCGCTCTGTAACATGAATATTACTGCTAACATTTAAATGTTTATTTTGGTGCTGTAGAAATGCACCCATGTCTTTCTGGATTGTATACACATGAACATTTCCAATTTTTTTTGATTGCCATATCAGCCATCTATCCGAACAATATTGCATATATGTTATCATTAGTTGCTTTTGGATATTTATATGGTACTTTGCTCCTGTCTTCTTTTCTGATGATGCTATGCAAATACTCTCCAAAACAGAACACTAATATCCTCCTTATGAGCAACTAGCATCTTGGCTAAAATCGATTGCAATGTTTGATCTTAGTCACAGCAGAGGTCTAATGCAAACTATTCTTATCTTACAGGTAATTGCAGACTTGGATCTGGTACATCACGACAGCAGCAGGGTTACCATGGAGACTGGCAAGCCAGGATTGCAGAGTGCTTCAGTGCACATCAGCACAGTCGCAGAGCAGAGAGAGGGAAGGATGGACCTCCAGGCTCCACTGACGGCGGTTTACATCCAAGCAGTGCCTCCTGCAGCTCCCCGAGAGCCAGCCACAATGCATGTGGCCATGCCGCCGCTTTACTCCAAGGAGACACTTCCCTTTCTCACATTCCATATTACTGGAGGACTGCAGTGTCAACCGGGATTGAGTCTGCTCGCAGCTGCTCCTGCAGCCAGACCCAAGTCCACAGGAAAACATGTATGTTCTCACTGTGGACGGGACTGTATGAAGCCCAGTGTGCTGGAGAAGCATCTCCGCTGCCACACCGGGGAGCGGCCGTATCCCTGCACCACCTGCGGAGTCTCTTTCAAAACTCAGAGCAACCTCTACAAACATAAGCGTACTCAGGCTCATGCTCGCCTCTGGTCTGAGTCAGAGCAGAGCAGCATGAGCAGTCTGGACAGCATGTCCGGCTCCAGAGAGACCTGTACCTCCAGCCCGTCTCTGGACGAGCGGAGCGGGGAGTCCAGCAGCGTGGAACAGGATGCCAAACCTGCTGACACCAACAGCCCGGCCAGTACTGCAAAGGTCTTCTCTGTACAGACGCAGGGTCTTGTCGGTACACAGAAGGCCATGACCCATGCAGGTCAGAAGTCAGAAGAAAATGAATGTGCAAAGGTAACAATAAAAAAACAGAGGACGGAAAATGAGAAACCTCCACTGACTGCCAGTCGACATCTTCCCCTTCAGAGACAAGAAGCCACTCTGTTCTCCAAGCAGTGGGAGAGCTCTGTATCCAGAGGAAAATCCCAGGGCCATGAGAGCACAGACTCAGGCTTTAGTGAGAGCGGGGACCACTACCCAAGCCCCGGCAGCCTTTTAACTGACCACAGTATAGATTCCCTTACCGAATCCACTAAGGAGTATCCTCAAGACACCACCAGCACAAACACAACTTCAGGACCGGGCCAGGCTGAACAGGAACACAAATACATGGCAAAGGAGCAGAAATCACTAGAGGAGCACATATCGAAGCTGATTTCAGAGAACACAGCTGTTGTGGAGGACAAACAGCTAGAAAACGTTAGGCCACGAAAGACAGTTCTGTTCCAGCAGGGTAGCATTGACCTCCCCATGCAGTACACATACAAGGACTCCTTTCACTTTGATATGAGGATCAATAAGGCTCCAAATGTTGGCTTACAAAGACACAAGAAGCCCAACTTCTACACCTCCGTGCCCACTCAGCAATCCAACACAGTGGAGCATGCCCCCCTCATCCGCAGCCACTCCCTCCCTTTCAGTGTGGCGCTCCTGCAGCCGGACAGGAGCAGCCCAACATCCTGCTATCAGAATGATTATGTAAGAATTGTCCGGAGGGAAAGCTCTTGCCAGATAACTCCGACAGGTTTTGTTCAGCCTGTGAACCAGCATACATCCCCCCACCGCCCACTGGTCCGGCAGACAGCCGTAGATGGCAACCACGCAACAGACGCTCTTTTCACAAGTTCATCTGTGGAGGAGGCCAGCACCGGCAGTCTCAGCTGCGACGGTGACGGTGGTGACATTTGTGGAGAGCCAAGCAGCAGAAAGTTCCGGAGGAAAAAAGCACAGAAGTTTGCCTACAACAAGTGGTACATGTATGGGGGAGGGACATTCAAAAAGCTTTACAATGCGGAAAAGGGTGGTGATGATAGCGTTATCAAAGGCAGGAAATGTTCCACAAACCCAGAGCAGGAGGTTGGGCGGGGCCTGCCAAAGAGTTTGTCAGTAGTTCATAAGGAGACAGTAACAATAACAGATTCAACCATAAACCTCACAAGCAGCAGTGCTACAGTGTGCCATTCAGGCTATCTTCCTGCAGAAACCCCTGTCTTTGCAAAGGTTTTGAATATAAAAACTAGCCAGCTTCATACATCATGCAGCTCTCTCAGGACACCGCTTCGGAGAAACCTGTCTTTGTCAGTACTGCCAGTTTCTTCAATTGGACCATTGGTTAGACACCAAACAGACAGTGTGAGCAGAGCAGAAGCAGGAACAATTATTGATGCAGAAAAACATTTTGACTCCACATTGCAGCTCTGTGGAGCCAATATTATCTCTGACAGGAAAAAAAAGAAGACTAATGACAAAATAATTTGCCTTCTGGAGATGGAAACCAAACCTAACACACCGACACAAAAACACTCTGTCAGTAGCAGTACACCTCAGCAGGATAAAGATCTCAGTTGTATGAACCCTCCAAAAACTCAAAAACACATAGCGCTCAAAGCAGCTCTTCTACCCACATGCATTATCAATGCAAATACATTGTTTGTTAGCACTTCACCATCTGACCCCCCCACTGCCAAGGCGAGCTTCCTGCCCAAATACCAGCTAAAGTTACCTCATGATTCAGAATCTGGTGCAATTCCTTCACTGAATGGGGTGGATAAAACAACAGGAAGTGATGGCTGTACTTTGAACTCTGTTCTGTCACCCTGTCAGAGTAAGCAAAGCTTTGCCTCGTTCAAAACTTCTGGGAGGAAAAGTGTTCATCCCGTCACACCAAAGCAAACTTGTGATATCATGAAGACAAATACTCTCAGCTCCACACAAGACCAGATCCCCTTGACTTGCACAGCCACAACCCTTTGTCAGGCTGAAAGACTAAATCCAAGTGAAACAGTTGGAGTAGCTGTAGTGCACAGGCAATTCTCATCAACCACAACAACCACAGCCAGCCTGCAAAGTTACCAGGCAGGATTATTCAGCACTTCAATACTGCCATCCAAATCCTCAGGGGGCTCAGTGCCTGTACAGTTACCCAGACCTCTTGCACCTGTGGTTGCAAACTGTTCTTCTACTCCTTACTTAACCACAGCAAACTATCAGTCATCTCCTGCTGCCATTACAGCTCTCTCACAAAGTCAGACTAACCTTCCCCCCCCTCTGTCACACACACAACTCTTGCCAGCATCAGAGCATTTCAGCTCTGTAAACAGTGCATATGGCAGCTCAAACCCCCCTGTGGTGCCTTCTCACATTGTACCGTTGGACCAGATGCGGCCAGATGATCAGAATGTGTTTCATGTTCACACAGCAGACCTCCAGATCTGCCTCCAGATCATATCTGACGAGCAGCTGGCTCTCATTGAACCCCAAATCGAGAGGCAATCAGTCAGTGCCCTCTCACAGAGGTGTGATGTGGAAGCAACACTCCCGGAAGTGATCCAGAACAAAACTCTAAACTTTGATTTGGAACAAAGTGTGTCTTTACCCACACTTAACATGGAGAGAATAAAACCTCCAGTGCCCGTTCTATTTGTGAAGGCAGAGCTGACTGAACAGAAAAACTTCACTCAGGATACACCATCAGCTGAATCTACACATCCTGAAGCACTTGGCCCATTGCATCGCCCACATAAAAGTTACACGGTCACTGCGACTCAGAGCTCCACTGGTAATGTTACGTCAACTGCTGCTTCACTCAGCGATGTCAAGTCAGGAAGGGGCCAATCTTCAGAGGAGGAACACTCTCTTTCACTGAACTGTTGTGCTGAGGAGCACCGGAGGCTCGGCCGCGGTGGGCTGACCTCTCAAACAAGATCTGAGAGACTGGGCCAAGCAAGACAAAACATACTTAACAATCAAGCAGGTAATGTAGGCACACTTAAAGCTGTGGAGGATGCCTCTGCATATGAAAGCAGGAAGTTAGATAGTGGAAGAATCCATCCCGGTCAGGCCCCCGCAACTGCATGTGCTGATCAACTTTCTGGGTCACTTTCTTCATCTTCAATCAATAAATGCGAACATCCAAGACAGTTGAAGCCACAAGCATCCATCTCCTGCAGTTATCCACTGCAAACCACATTATCCCAGAACCTTTCACAGAAAAGTGAGCTGTCACAGGATGTAGGCAGTTCAATCCACTCAGAGAAACCCCTCGCTCAGATTGTTCCAGTGTCTTCTAGTATCCAGGTAGAAAAACCTGAAGATGTTCCAGATGTCTTCAGAAGAAATCAGAGCCCTGCTGCAGGTATATGTGAATATTGTAATCAAATTAAGAATGTGTGAATGTGTCATTGATTTCCCTTTGTGGTCGAGAACATCTGATTTTAAATTAAACACTGACAGGAATGGCAAAAAAAACTCACAATTAGTGTTCAGCCACAGAATTATGGGAAAATGTAATTATAGTAAAACATTCAGTATCGCCATGACAACCAAGCCTTTAGAGCAGGGGTTTCAAACTTAATTAGGGTAATAACTTCATAATTAACTAAGTCTGAAAGCAGAAGTCTAGGGCAAATAATTGCAAGTCTCTTCAGTGTGCATGTCACAAAATGAGATGCATTGTGGACATATAGTTTATGGGCAATGAGCTTCTGTAAAGCGACATGTAACCGTATATTAAACGTGTTATATTCTTTGCAAGCTCTTGCGGGGCCACACAAAAGGAAGTCGCGGGCCGGATTTGAGTTTTGAGTTTGACACCCCTGCTTTAGAGCCAGTCCCTTTCTTCACCTGCCACATGACTTTTCCCCCTGATAGAGGCTTTCCCTGCTGAAGACCATACTGAGGACCCAGAATGTGAACATCCCATGACCTCATCGTCATTGCACAGGGTGCTGGGGTTCAGAAAAAACTCTAATGTGACTTACATACAAGTAGGCAAGAAAAAGTATGTGAACCCTTTGGAATATCCTGGTGTTATGCATGGATTGGTCATTACATGTGATCTGATCTTCATCTAAATCACAATTATAGACTAAAACAATCCATTTGAACTAATAGCGCACAGATGATTGTATTTTTCTAGTCCATTATGAATAAATCATTCAAACATTCACAGTGTAGGTTGGAAAAAGTATGTGAACCCCTAGACTTTAACGAAAGTAAATTGAGTTAGGAGTTATCAAACTTTTTTAATTCAGTGCTCTCCAAAATAACACCACTGTGCACCTGAAGTCTTGCCTAAAACTACAAAACTATACTGGGAAAATGTTTTTTAGTCTGATTAAACTATGGTTGCATTAAAGGAAAAGAACAAGCAGCACTACGTATGGCAGAAAAAAACTGCACCACATACCAACATGTAAACATCATCCCATCAGTAAAGTACGGTGAAATGAACACCTTGATTTGGGGCTGCTTTGCTGACTCAGGGCCTGGACAGCCTGCCACCATCAAGGGAAATAATCCTTTCCAAGTTCATCATGATATCGTCATGATACACATGAAAGATTAAACATGTTTGTGTATTATTAGCTTACACTCATTATGTGCGTCTATATTTGTGACTTACATAAAGGTCAGATCCCATTTAATGACCAATTCATGCATAAAACCAGGAGGGTTGACATACTTTTTATTGCAACTTTATATAATACTTATGAACAGACTGCACTGGGATAGTTGTCACTAAGTGGTTTGACTCAACACATTCTAAGAGAGAAACCAGTTTTAAGCACAAGAGGGCCCTGTATGATCAGTGTTTCTTTTTGCAATTTGAAAAAATAAATGCAGGAATTATTATTACAAACAAATAATCAAAAGAGTTCTCGCTTAAACATCTCTCCATGGCAAACTGAAATCATTGTCAAACCTCTCAGTTTCATTATACCCCGTCCTGCATACAAGACTAATGTAGCCACTCGTTTTTTAAGAAGTTTGGGACTTCAGACAATTATCAAGTTCCTAGTTGTCCGGAAAAGACTCAAAACCAACATATAGCAGACAGGTGTAGAGGAGTGGGCCGGGGAGGATATCCTTTCCTTACAGCAGCAGACAATTCTAATTCAAAGAGAGAGCGCATGTCCCTTTGTTTTCCCATGTCTGCCACAAGAACATGTATTGCTGTCTTTTATTTGGGTGATGGACTGGTAATATGATGTTAGTATGAGATAGATATAAGATTTACAACAATAATAATATAATATATTATGATAAAGTATTTTTTGGTGCTTTTGAAAAAATCTGTACCAGTTATAGTTTCTACGTTAAGAGTTTTACATTCCCTTAGGGCTGATAGAGGAGGCGCAGACCATGGGCCCAGGAGAGAACACCCAGCAGGGGGGCTCCCTACAGGGCCGGGCCCGGCAGAGTGGAGGAACCAAGAGAGACCAGCCCAAGTCACGCTGCACACATACAAGTTCACCAGATATGACGAAGGCAGAGGTGAGATGGAATGTGTTCACAGCTCGCTGATGCAGATTTATTCTACAATTATTTTATCCTCACCCTTTCAGAGTTTCCTCACACATAAATGTACAGCCCAAACAACTTCCAATCATCTCTTGTCCTTTCTATGGTTCCTTACCTCCTTCTTCACATGTGTACATACACTAAACATAAACCCACGCTAAACTACAGACAGACAAACAGCAAGTACACTTCAAATGCACAGGATTTTCTCCCATCCAGCATTCTTTCTAGTTTCTAGTGTTTCATTATCCTTAAACCTTCAACCAATCCCTCACAGATTCAGACTATCCTGATCTTGAGATCATGTGGGAGGAGGTTTCAGGTATAATGGGGTTAACAGATTTGTTTTTCATTTTTTAAAGGCATTTACCAAGAGAGAGAGAGACAGAGACATAATGTTGTTCTAATTAAATATTTGCAGCACAGTAAATATATAAGGTGTACAATATAAACGTAAATATATTTGACAGAACAACACACAGTGGCAAGTGAGATATCATTTATGAGGCTTTACAGAGATGTTTGCCAAAGATAAACACATCAGCAACACATTATGAGAAAAGCACTTACACAAGTCTTTACTATATAACAAATCCTTGGATTATCTTTTCATCATTTATGTCACTTTAGCTTTGCAGAGCTTGAGAAATGCAGGAAGCAAATGACAAGCTTCAATGGAGGGAGGATTATGATTGTAACACGGTAATACTCTTCTCTTTTGAACAGGCAGAAGACATAGAGGTAAAGGGGAATGCCTTTAAACACTCTTGGCATTCTGAGCAGCGTTTTCCCCAGACACACTCAGGAATGTCTGAGTACCCTCCACAGATCAAGTCAGAAACTCTGCACTCTGCCGGCAGTGGGGTCAGCCTTTCCAACTGTCCACAGGCCCCATTGGAAATGAGCAACTTCTATTTTTCCGGCAGCACTCTTGACCAACAAAGACAGAGCTTATGTGAATCTTATCCAAATCAACGTATCAAAGCACAGGCCATATCAACAGAAAGACAAAATGCTTTGTCTCCAATTCAACCCAGCCCTCAGCAAACAGGAACATTTTCACAGCAGGACCAGAAGCAGAGCAGCATCAGCGTCCAACATGCTTCAGCCTCTTATTCTGCTTCTGAATTAACCAAGTATCAGAGTGGGCTAAACCAAGTGTCCAACTCCAAGGTGCTGCTGGGCCATAATGCATTGCTGCCATCAGAGCCTGTTCCACACCTACGACCTGGGGATGATCAGGACACTGTGGTTAAAGCAGCGAATGTCCTCAGGGCGCAGAGCAGTATTTGTGGGGGGGGCGTTTTCGGATGTGCCCAGCTTCATGGCTACCAGCCGGCCGAGTGTGTGCCGGTGGACGGAGCGAGGCCTGTGCAGAGCTGCCAGGAACACATAGAGGACACCAGCAGCAGTGACGATGAAGGCAAGCTCATCATCGAGCTGTAACGTCCACATATGCTTTTTGGACTTTTACCTGCAGCACATATATTCTCTTCAGAGCCAGCAGTAAGATTAAAGGCTGAGTTAGGATAGTGACCAACACCAAAACAACACAACAATCTCAAACTGTCATTGACTATTTGGCTATATATCGCTTACCAAAAAATTATAAATGTGAAGGTCAGTAGGGTGGGTATTATGAATTGTTATTATAAGTGTACAGTAAAACTGCTCACTCATAACTGTGAAATTCTGACTGTCAGAAATCAGCTGTGACGTGTCTGAGTTCACACACTGACTGTCACACACTGACTGTCACACACTGAGTGTCACCCACTGAGTGTTACGCACTGTGTTCACACACTGACTGTCACACACTAACTGTCACACACTGTGTTCACACACTGACTGTCACACACTGACTGTCACACACTGTGTTCACACACTGACTGTCACACACTGTGTTCACAGAGCTGGCCCCCCACAACCCCATGTTAGGATCAATGCAGATCAATACACCGTTTGTATCTGGTTTAACTTGTTAATTTCTGAATTGATAATTTCCCTACTGTGACTAGTAGCAATGCGGGTAGTTATCTGGGATTAATGTGTGGAATATTTAGAGGTTTTTGCCATCATTCCACTCATGCCCAATACCAGCACCCAGGCTTTCTTAGAACTGAACATATGAAAGAGTGAATGACTATAAAACAAAGACCTATTTTTCTTTGGCCAGCTAGCTCAATAGGAAAGCTACTAGCGCCCATGACACAAGCCTTCCGATCTTGTTCTCAAGGTCTCTTAACTGATGTTTAAGTGACTAGCAGAAATGAGTATTCACCTGTAGGTCTCAGTTAGATGGAACAGCAGGCTATGGTTTGTGTGAGCAGCGAGTTTGCTTGCTTTACATCTACCTTGTGTCTTTTTGCTTGTCTGCTGCTGCTGCCGTTTCCAGACACACTTCTAACCCTGAACTGCTGACACGCTCTTACATACAGATAAAGAATGATTGCCTTCCCACACACTCTCTTTCTCTCATAAAGTGCACTCTGTTTTACTCTGAATCTTCAGACACCACCTGTGTCTGTGACTCACATGCTGCAGCACTAAACAGATCTGTGCTGTCCGATCAGCAGGTGAAGCGGTATTGGCTGAGCCTTTCCCAGCATGGGTTTTGTGATGAGTCAGCAGCTATGATTAGGCACCTGCAGTCACAAGAACAGGAAGTGGGTGCATGTGAACATGTTTGTACATAATTCAGCATTTGCATTTTTTACACAGCTACAGCTCACGATGACATGCTTTCCATTCCTCAGCCTATTAGTGGTTAACAACTTTTGGACTTTACAGTTGTATGTGTGCAGGAGTGCAAGTTGATTTATTAATGTGTTTCAAATTGTTCAAATTTTGAATTAATTAATGTTCATTTTAATTTTGTTGTTTATAATTTTCTTGTGGAACCCCAGCCATCACCACAAGCCCCTCCTCAGGTCCCTGAACTCTGGCCTGAGGGCTGAGGTAGATTGAAGCCAGGCATCCTGCAGGTGGCGCTCTGCAGGCCATTCACACATTTTCTTCAATACACCTCAGCAAAAGCAGATGTGGACGATTTTGCACCAGTAAAATAAATAATTGTTAATGCACAGTGTTGATTTCATTAATGTATTTAGACTCAAATAATAGTGAACACACACTTTCATTTGAATAGACAAAATATAGAGGATTTTAATTGCATTATTGTATTAAATATAGTTTTCTTGTCATTGTGAGTGGGTTAATGTCAGAAATATTAATGCAAAGTAAATGAACAACTTGGGTTAGGGTTAGGGGGTTAGGATTGTCATTGTGGAAGAGATTTTTTTTAATCCTTTTCAGGAAGCGGTTACTTTTCAAAAGTTGATGCCTTGTTTTGTGATGATACAGTATTAAGGATGTGCCTCTGTGGGTTCCCATATGTGCCTATAGCCATTCTCATATTATATATACAGCAGTGGCGGCTGGTGGAGGGGGGGAGGACAATTTGAGGCCTAAAATATGATAATCCATAGTTTTCAGTGTGGTTAGCTATGAATCTTCCAAAACTGTTCAACAGTACAGTATGCCCACACAAACTGCAGAACACTGGTGCTTTGGGAACACTGAAATTATTGAATTCCCATTTAAAATCAGGAGACTAAATACGAACATTATGTGTGTGTGTGTGTGTGTGTGTGTGTGTGTGTGTGTGTGTGTGTGTGTGTGTGTGTGTGTGTGTGTGTGTGTGTGTGTGTGTGATACTTGCCAACCCTCCCGATTTTCACGGGAGACTCCCGTATTTCTCCCGATTTCTGACAAAATCAGATTTACTGACAACTGTTTCCACTCTGACTTTAATACAGCTACACCATTGTTTGGTTTCCATGGTAGCGCGTCTCTTTAGTAGCGCGCGCAACTCAAAGTCTGAGAGGGTGAGGAAGATGACAACTGAACAAGAATCGACAACTCGACCCTCTGCTCACTCCTTTCCTGTAAAATACAGGTCCAGCCCACACATATGCTCCATGGTGCCACAGGCATTGCCCTTACAACTACAATAAGCATGTAAATGTTAATCTACAGCTCTGGCGATCCACTAGCACCGGAGTCTCCACCTGCAGCCGCAGCCATCCTCGACAACTACTGTAGCGTCACCTTGGATACGAGTTCAAACAACTCACAGACACACAGTCCAGGGCGCTGACAGGGCGCCCTTTGAGCATCAGATCTGACGACGCTGATTGGCTGAAATCATGTTATGGTGGCATAGTTTACAGATAGCAACAGTCAGCTTGTTGGCTGCAGCTGCTCTGGCTGAGGGCTCTTTCTTACCGCCCGGACGAGAGAGGGTAATGATACACGCTGCGGCCAGCCAGGAAACATGTGACTTATCAGTAACTTTAGACATCGTAAAACAATTTTAAACGAGATTTTACTGTAGATTATACATTTTACTGATACCAACTATATAATATTTACCTTAAATAATAAAATATATATATATTTCTTTTTTAAATATATTTTAAAATGTTTTTTTTTTTTATGACAATCAAAGATGTGGGAAGAGGGGGGGCGCCCCTAGCGCCCCTATGGGCCGGCCGCTAATGATATACAGCATATAGGGAATGGGAATGTGGAATCATCCCCAGCAGGTTGGCAATACCAGGGAATGCTTCCTCATAACTCTACCGGCTGGGCAATGTCACTTTTTACTTTAAACCTTTTAAGCATGGTCAGGAGGTGCTGTTGTTTCATTGGCTTTTACAGCCACATCAACAAACTAAACAAAAGAGAACATGGGATTATATTTCCAAAGATGTAACATTTGGCTTTAAGGTGTAGACACTAACTCCAAACACCAGTGAGGCGCACACATCAGAAACAGTGATTTGTCAATTCTTCTTCTAATTCATAGGGACCAATGTCATTAATTCGCTACATTATGAATAATTGCGCTCCTCTGCCTCAGTGAAGGGCTTCTCTTTGTAAGTGCCTTTGTCTTTCAGGTGTGCTTTATTCTTTCCGGATGCTAAATAGCTGACAGATTTCAGTGGATGGGTGAGCCGCCAAGAATGCACCACAATTCCTGTTTATTTGTGTAGTTAAGCTAATATTTGATTAAAATAAGAAAAACATTATTGGAACATTTCAAAATACTCTATTTTTAGGTCTTCCAGCAGTAAATAGACAATTTGGTGATGACTGCCCCAACTCTGCCCTTTACAAATCCTCTCCAGAGTAACAGTAGCAAACCTCCAGATGGCTCTGCACTCCATCAGTGTTTGACATGGAAGCTTTTATTTTGAAGTTAACAGGAAACAGCGGTGTCACTGGTGACTTGTGTCTAATCTGCCAGTTCTCATTGAAGCAGTGTGTGTGAGTGAGAGTGGGAGGACCTGGAGCAGCAGCTCTACTCTGTCACTGAGGAGACTGATGAACATTAACAGGACTGAGGACAGCACCTGCACATCTCTTCAACAGCCGTTTTATTTTTCAGATGTTTCATGTGTGATGGCTATCATACCACCTGTTGATGTGGGAGTTTGGATTCTTATCCTGGTGACAGCATCTTTGGCAAACGGTGAGTAGCCCAGAAGTGTTAGACTTTTTTTGTGAGGCTTCAGTACTCATACTGTTCACATCAGCATTGAAGTCACTACAAATATAACAAACAACAACAAAAGGAGTAAAGTTGTGGTATCTTTTAGGCGCAAACACTGAGTCTATGTAAATAGATGTAAACACATGGTCTTGTCAGGTAACAAGAGCCAAAAGTGAAGTGTAAAACTACTTGGTAATAAAACCGATTCTGATTCTGGTCATTTACAGTGATGTGTAACAGAGTAGAAGCCTCACGGTGACACTGTTTGCTATGTCAACTGTTGAAATGAATCCATTATCAGATAAGTCATTGTCAGTTGACCAGGCAACCAATCAGATCAGCACTCTGCCTGTTGCTGAAATCGCAGCCAGTGTTGATATTACAGTCATCAGCATTGGATTACCACTTCTAATACAATATTAGATGTTCAGTGATGCAATTTGAGGCAGAAGTTAAGAGAGCAAGTGTGTGATCCAGCAGGTTCCTCATGGAGCGCAGCTGTGAGCCAGGGGGAGGAGGTGGAGGGGACCCCCCATGAAGTGGAGCCCTGCTCTACCTGTGGCCTCCAGGGGCCCCCCAGACGCTTCAAGAGATGCACATGTTACACCTACAAAGACAAGGAGTGTGTGTATTACTGCCACCTGGACATCATCTGGATCCACTCACCAGAGTAAGTCTTATTTGATCTGGAATAGCACTGTTCTGTCCCGTTGATGCTTCTATAGGGTTTACCTGAAGAATCATCCAACCATGCTTTACTGTGTTACTCATCTACTTACATAGTGTCTGTTATCACAGCCTTCCAGCTTCAGTATCTTATTAGTATACGAACATTGTAAAGCTGGAAAGCTATCAACACATTACATTTTGTTTACATCAGGAGGCACACACATGACATATGGATGTATTGAAAGATCCCAACTTATTCCAGGTTTAGTGCTTGACAGTTATAAAATAAGTAATATGAACATATATATGATGTCAAAAGGTTTCAGTTGCCTAGGGTTTCCCTCAGAAACGCTATAAGGCTTCGGGCCGAGTGCTGCTGCTCTCTGGACCGTACACAGTGCAAGGTAAGGTGCCGGTGCTCAGTTAAATGCCGGTACTCAGCCAGCGGCCGCCGGCGGCACGTCATGACGCATGACAACAAATATGCCCAGCGTACCTAGATGCGTCATGAGATGCCGCCGGCCGCCGATAGACTAGAGCAGAAAAGACATCACATAATGTTAGCATTTCGAAATTGTTAGAGTGGCTTAATAATAGTGCAAAAAGACAGCGATTGTCGCCGGACAAGGATTCCCTCTCTCCGTTCCTGCTGAAAGATGGTGAGTGTACTCAGGGACGAGGAGTCATTTAACTAGCCGCCAGTAGGAGTCAGGCTTTACTTTCTTTTATATCCATAAAGAAAAAGTAAATCTGTTTACAGTTGTTTCATATGGATGTTGAGAGGTATCCATATATCTCTTCATTTTGCTCTCAAATTGCACCAGATTGATGCATCTAACTTCAATATTTAGAGAAAAACTCTTCCCGGGGGAGCTTGCCCCCGGACCCCGCTAGAGGGTGTCAGGTCCACTCCCCACTTTTAAAATAGCACTTTACCACTGCACCCCCTCTAATCTCAGATGCACCCTGAGTCAATATGTTTACATACAGTGAGCCTTTCTAAAATATACAGTAAAGAGACAAACCCACAAGCATTATAGGATATACTATGACTTTGAGCCAAATACTTGTTTTTGGGCTGTATAAATAAATTGACTTGAAACATTTGCCGATTTAGAGTACTGGCACCTTTCTTATTCCAATTCAAGCACTGACCGTACAGAAACCTTTTCTGGGAAAACCCTGGCTGTCAGTGACCAATTTGTGTTAAACTTGTTAACCATGCAGGCACAATGCCTGCACAATGCAAATAATAATACAACTTTGCAAGCAGTTTCATTATCTTCAGATTCTTCTTAGGCAAATATATGGTGTTCACCTCCAGCGGGAGGTGAACGGTAAAGCCAGGCTTCAGATGTAGAGCTCACCAGCAGCCGACCTTCAGATGTGATGCATGCTGAGGTCAGCTGAGGAGGAATGGAAAAGGATTATATTTTCTGCTGTTTCAAAGATATTGGAGTTACTCTCCTTTCACTGAGTTCATTGTAGTCCCTGTTAACATGGCAAGGTAATGTGATCAACACACCTTTGTCTAGATGTGCTTATTCCTGGTCAGATTGAACTCATTCCCAGTCTACATTGGGGCAAAGGTCTTCATTTAGAGAAAGAGTACAAATAACATGAAACTCAGGAGTTTGCCACACAAGTGCATTCATATAAGTTAATACAAGATATCACAGGAGATTGGACCGTTTCATTGCTGTGTACTCATACTACCATCAATGTCAACCTGAGATGATCTTGACCTTGAGAAGATTGAGGCGAGGTTAACGTGGGGTTATACATCCATGTAATATTGATGAAAATACATTTGCCTAAAAACGTTGAGACTTTGAGAACCTTGAAACACCCTTTGCTCTGTTATCTCTACTTCACGGTGCAGATAAGGAAGCTTGACACAAGGTTTTTATAACTATCATCAAACAGTGAGTGAATACGCGAGATGACCAGAGAAGTTGGAAACTGAAATAATATTATTATCATTATTAATATTATAAATTAATGCTGGCTCTCAATATACAATGAAATGTTTTCTTATGCTAGATATTTTGTCTTTAAAAAATGTATTCCCAATAGTGGACATGACCAAATCATTTACATACCCAGCAGCACTCCAGTTTGAGTTTACTGTTCATAAACAAACAGCGGCTGCATATTAGAAACACCTCTCAATTTGACACTGCCACTGCCCCAGCCTCTGCATCACTGAAACAGGAACATGACGAGCCTTTAGTCTCAAAGTACAAGAGTTCCCTTCTCTTCTTCAGGCACACTGTCCTATACGGTCTGTCCAGCTACCAGGCGCCCCAACGTGAGCGGCGCTCTGCTGGGACTAAGAGGGGGGGCAGGGCCCAGCGCTGTGTCTGCATACAGCAAACTGACTCCGACTGCAGCCGCTTCTGTGTGAACAGGTAACTAATACAGGAAAGGTGAAGTGGGCAGAAGTGTAAGTCATACATATCACAAGAATGTTATTTTTAGAATATACAGTGATCACATGTTTTACCATAGCTACTGAAAACACACATATCTCATTATCCTATGGGTGTCCATCAAAACCAAACCAAAAATGTAACCCACTCTAACTCATCAATATTTACCTGCTAGGAACCTTAGGAGCCATGATCATCCCCATGCTTGACATGCCCTTACTTTATATTGTCTCTTTAATGGGAATTCTGATTGGGGGATAATGTTCGGGCACAAGCTTATTGTATTAGGTTTCCAACTATAATTTAAACAAGGCCTAAGGTCTAAATATAAAGGTAATCTAAGGTGTTCCTCTTTAGGAAATGAAAAGCGTCTCTGTGTACTTTTGGCCACAGGCGGAGGCCCCCCAGAGCAGAGTCTGGAGCTGACAGGAGGAACGCTGCGCTGCGCAGGAGGCCTGTGATCACATGACGTCTCAGTGACATCATCACCAACTGTCCTGCAGGCAGCCCTGACCTTCTGCTTTCTATCCGGCTGAGAGGAAGAATGGTGAAGGAGATGCACAAACTGAAAGTGAGGACAGCAGCTCTGCAGATTTCTCATCAGGGTTCTTCTAACATCCTGTCACAACGTAGGATGGTCAAAGATGAAAGACTTTGGTGAAGCTCACATGTTCAGGATTTGTGAAGTGGAGGCCACATCATGTTCAAATATCAGAGGGAATGTGATCTCACAGCCGTGCCCCTCCACAGGGACTTCTAACCGGCCGTTATGTTTCAAAATTCAAAAATGGTCACAGTCACGGAAACAACCCGTACATTTTATATTAACTTGTTACCTTTTGAGGGGAGTTATTTCAGCAGTAATTGTGGAAAGCATTTGGAAGAACTACTTTACTTTGCTATGATTTTTTGGAGGAAATGGAACTTGTGTTAAGCTGTATCCAAGGATTGTGAAATAAAAATTAAATGTGTTTTATAGGAAATACATAATTACAATATGTAGTTTGAATGTGTATAAAAAACGTTGTATATAGAATTATATTGTAGATGTGATCACAGAAATGATGTTAAGAATGAGAGCTATAACTTTGTGTTAAGATGGCAGTAGATCAATATCATCATGTATGTGTAATGTTCATAAATTGTATCTGTTGGGGAAATATTTTCCAAGGCCCATAACTCTGACCCAGTGTATCAGTTCAAACTGTCCTGACTGAGCACACGCACCTGTAACCTTGGCTGCTGTGCTCTCAGGGTTCTGTCTTCCTGTTCCTGCCTGTTGGCGTCAGCTGATAGAGGTGTTATGATTCTATCTTGTTATGCGCAATGCTGATTGTTCTCTCTGAACTAGCTAAATACATGGGTCTGGGGTAGAGTTCTTCAGAATTGATTGTGGCAACTATACCGTGAAGTCAGAACCTCTGACTCTTTGACTGGTTTTGTGAATTCTCCGGCCGAAGCTCCAAATAAAGCCATCAGTGTTTGCCTTCAAAGCTCCAGCTCTCCTCGTATCTCTCTGAGTCCTGACTCCAATTGCTTCAGAAGTTTCCCCCACACAGTATCTGCTTGCCTGATGAATATATGCATGAAATACCCAAGGATCAACTATCTACTGAAACCACGCTGTATGTATTGGTGGCCCCATTATCCAGTCCAGTATCAGAGAGATAAAGGATCAAACCTGAGGAGGAACATGGGTTTGATTTTGAGAAAAGTACAACTTTCAGTAAATGTAGTTTTATAAAGGAATTTGATTTATTTTCTAATGTTCTACTTTAATCTTGAAATGTCAAGTTTATTCTTAATATTTAGACACTATTCTTATAACGTAAGAATACAAAAAAACTTTGTTTGTTATTAAGACAGAAAATTCAGTCATTTTTTTCCTAAAATGCCTAGCGCCAAAACTAAAATGTATATTGTGTATATCGATCTTAGCCATACAATGGTTGCCATGCACAAATAAATTATAATTCATATAAGACAAGACACCGCCGATGCAATCTTCACTGCCGACATGGAGTGACGTCATACAAGATGGCAGCAGCAGTGTTTCTTTTCCAAAATCAGTCGTGATTTTTTAACGTTTTATAGCTTTTAACCAGTGGCGAGCCGTCAGGGCCCCCTAAGCCCTGAGGTCCTAAGATATTCCAAAAAATAATATTTGAAAACCTTTTTTTTTATATATATATTTTTTCAAAAATATTTTTCATTACTTTTACCAAAAATAATTGTATTTAATTGTATTTAGAATAACATTTCTAAATAAATAAATCCTTCAAATCTGCCTGTTCAGTTTCTGTTGGAATGTGAAGGGTTAAATGAAAGAAGCTCGTCTGGCCCTCTCTGCGAGTTACGGCCAGTCCACACGGCGGTTTTAAGTCAAGCCCCCAGGAAGTGCGCCGGACTCAGATGAAAATATTCGTGCTAGCCAAACGGCGGTACTACACTTCCGTTTGGTTGCCAGGCCCGGAAACACTTTTTCCCATTGACTTACATGGGGAAAGAGTGGTCTGTAAATCGTTGGATAATTTTTTAAAAACTAAATAAACTACCCAGTATGAACACTTGTAGCTCTTATTAAAAACATTCGTTCCTCAAGTTGTAAAAATGTGCTAATAACGTTATTCTGAGAGTTATAGAGAACCGCAGTGACGCGTCATAAAACCCGGAAGTAAACTTCTTCCGGTTCCTTTGTCAAAAACCAATGCAATTTCTCCATAGGATTTTGGAAAATAGCTCGAAATAAGGTCTGTGGTTGACACACATTTAAGAGACGGATCACGTTTTGTTCAGCCGGATAATCTCCACATGTCAACCCTACTTTTATAATTTTTGAATCATAAATCTAGTCGCCAGAAGCAAAATGCTAACGCTATGCTATAGACGAACTACAAGCCAGTACAGCAGCAGGGTCGCACGACTTCAACGTCACGCCAACTTAAGATCGTTTCAACTGACTTGCACTGAAACTGCACTTTGAACACTTTAAATATATTAACATTTTAAACTGTATACCCCGGTTATCTAGGCCCTTTTTGTTTTGTTTAATGTATACCACGTTTATCTAGGCCCTTTTTGTTTTGTTTTATGTATACATGTCACACTGTGGGAAACAACATTTCTGGATGTATAACACATGTAGAATATTTGACAATAAAGCTGACTTTGACTTTCGCGGGCTTGCATATTTTAACAAAGCTTTTCATTTTAGCCACACTGAATTTAACTAGAAGTCATGGCTGTGTCAATTACCAGTCTGATATCGTTTTACAAAGATGACAAGAAGAGTGTAGATAGGAGAGAACCACTACAAGTCAGGACACGTTACAGTGCAGCCTAGATGAAGGTGTGCTTACCGGTGTTGTCAGGGCTAGCATGAGGGACAAGGTTTATAGTGTCGGTGAGTAGTGATAGCAAGAGTACCGTTAACCTAGAGTTAATTTATTCACATTAATTCCCATCAACAAATCAATTGTATGTGTCACATGAAATCTTTATTAGGCAAGGCAAGGCAAGCTTATTTATATAGCACTTTTCAACACAAGGCAATTCAAAGTGCTTTAAAAAAAATGAAAGACATTAAGAAAATGGCATTTAAAATCAGTCATTAAAAAGAAAAGCTAATAAAATAAACATTAAAAGAAAAAATATATGGATAAAAGTTACAGTGCAGTCTAAAATATCCATCTTCTTCTCCTGCTTATCCGTGGTCGGGTCGCGGAGGTAGCAGTTCCAGCAGAGAGCCCCAAACTTTCTTTTCCCTGGCCACATCAACCAGCTCTGACTGGGGGATTCCAAGGCGCTCCCAGGCCAGCGAAGAGATATAATCCATCCACCTGGTCCTAGGTCTACCCAGTCTAAGATATGAATAGTTCAATTAAAAGCAGCGACAAAAAGAAAAGTCTTCAGCCTGGATTTAAAAGTAGTAAGTGTTGTAGCGGACCTGCAGGTTTCTGGGAGTTTGTTCCAGATATTTGGAGCATAATAACTGAACGCTGCTTTACCATGTTTAGTTCTGACTCTGGGGACAGAAAGCTGACCAGTCCCTGAAGACCTGAGAGATCTGGATGGTTCATCATTTAGCAGGAGGTCAGAAATGTATTTTGGGCTTAAACCATTCATTGCTTTATAAACCAGCAGCAGTATTTTGAAATCTATTCTTTGACACACAGGAAGCCAGTGTAAAGACTTCAGAACAGGAGTGATGTGATCCACTTTCTTAGTGTTGGTAAGGACTCGAGCAGCGGCGTTCTGAATCAGCTGCAGCTTTCTAATAGATTTTTTAGTGAGACCTGTGAAGACACCATTGCAGTAGTCCAGTCTACTGAAGATAAAAGCATGGACAAGTTTTTCCAAATCCTGCTGTGACATTAGTCTTTTAATCCTAGATATGTTCTTTAGGTGATAGTAAGCTGATTTAGTAACAGTTTTAATGTGACTGTTGAAACTCAGGTCAGAGTCCATGACTACACCTAGATTTCTGGCTTTATCTGTTGTTTTGAACATTGCAGACTGAAGCTCAGCGCTAACTTTTAAACGTCCTGCCTTGGCTCCAAAAACCATTGCCTCAGTTTTATCTTTGTTTAATTGGAGAAAGTTCTGACACATCCAGTCATTGATTTGTTCAATGCACTTACTCAGTGTTTGAATCGGAGCATAGTCTCCTGGTGAAATGGTTACGTACATTTGTGTGTCATCCGCATAGCTATGGTAACTTATTTTGTTGTTCTTCATTATCTGAGCCAGTGGTAGCATGTAGACGTTAAAGAGAAGAGGCCCCAAGATTACAAATATTACACACCAGAAAACACAGAAATATCCATGAAATAAAGATACAGTAGGCTATAAAAAATTAAAGGGATAATTGGGAAGGCATTACAAATGTAAATATATTTTAAATAATAAAACAATCCCACCACCACAGGTATCTACAGGAGAAGAGGGAATTCTCTCCACAAAATGTGAATGCCCATGTGGAGAATGAAAATGCAGTCATGCGGCTGCATGAGCCATCTTTGCCATCTACAATTTCAGCTGCACTGACACCCCCTGTCAGTGGAAGAAGCCAAAGGCAGCTAAACGTATGCATTCAGTGGAGGAGCTATTTCCTCCAACCAATAACTAATTTAACCCGCTGACAAGAGAGCCCACCTCCGAAGATCCTGACTGGCTGAGGGACAGACTCGGGGGCAGGTTCTCAGGAATTTCTTGGCTTCTCTCCCCCGAGCCAGAAGTGGAACACTGCAGCTTG
The DNA here is from genome assembly GCF_949606895.1 of Notothenia rossii. NCBI lineage: Eukaryota > Metazoa > Chordata > Actinopteri > Perciformes > Nototheniidae > Notothenia > Notothenia rossii. The sequence goes on along the minus strand of NC_136903.1, from coordinate 49,004,753 downwards.
GAAACACTTACTGTTCCTGAAATTATCAAATCTGTTGGGCATCAGGGACCTGAGGCAATTGTGGCAAGCATGGCATTGTCTAAAGAGCAACAGAGGGCAATTCAGGTGGCTACCACTGGTCAGCGAACCAACCCAAACTGGCATTTGTTCAGGAAAGGAAGGTTGAGTGCCAGCAACTTTGGAGCTGTCCTGAGGTCAAAGCGTGTGACTGCTTCCCTTATTGCCAGGGTGCTAGGGCAACAACAGGCCCTTGATGGTGTTTTGTCTGTACAGTGGGGGACTATGAATGAATGTGAGGGCGTCAGGGCATTCACCACTTCAACCCAGATGCAGGTCCATGAGTCAGATTTGTGGCTCTCCCAATCAGGATTGTTGGGGGCATCTCCAGATGGTCTGGTAGGGTCTTCCGCTGTGCTGGAGGTAAAGTGTCCCTACGGAGCCAGGGAAATGACAATTAGTGAAGCATTGCAAATCAAGGGCTTCTGTGTCAGTAAGGAAGGAGAAACATTCAGCCTGCATGAGGAACATCCTTACTGGCACCAAGTGCAAGGTCAGCTTCACCTCACTGCAAGAAAGAAGAAGAAATTTAAAAATTGTGAAACGTTTTTAATTTACATTTACTCGCCTTTGCAATGTTGTGGTTGTTAACTGCTCCAGCTGACCATGTGCCACTCCATGCTCCACCGCCTCGTCTGGCATCTCCAGAGCGATTCTCCGGAGATTCCGGTGACTGTCGCCCTTTCATTGTTCATTGTGATCTCCATTATAAATATAACCCTGCTGTATTCCCCACTGATCACTCTAAAGTGGCCTTCATGGTGAGCCACTTAACGGGGAGAGCAGCAGCCTGGGCTATGTCCGAATGGGCGAGAGGTTCACCTGCCTGTAATTCTCTGGATGTATTTACAGACACTCTCACCAAGGTGTTTAATCGCACGGCTACTGGAAGAGAGGCAGCCAGAACACTGATGCAGATTAAGCAGAGCCAGCACAGAGTATCGGATTATGCCATTGAGTTCAAGACCCTTGCAGCAGATAGTGGCTGGAATTCTTCAGCACTGCTCGACGCCTTTTTGTCTGGTCTTTCGGATTCCATTAAAGACCAGTTAATACCTTTGGACCTCCCAGAAGACTTGGAGTCTGTCATTAGACTGGCTGAAAGACAAAAAGAAAGGTTTAAGAATGTGGCACGTCTGCCTCGACACCAAGGGGACACACCAAGCCATCGTCCCGCCTGGAGACCTCCTGCCGATACTCCCCCTAGTGTCTCAGAGGAGCCCATGCAGTTGGCTCGGGCAAAGTTGACTCCGGAGGAACGTCTTCGGCGCATTCAGGAGGGCAGGTGTTTTTACTGTGGGGAGCAGGGGCACCTCCTGGCTTCTTGTACAGTAAAAGTTCAGGCTCATCAGGGATGAGGAGGACTCTGGTGAGCCGACTGTCATCTGGATTCCCTCCTCGTACATTGACACAGGTGCCAGTAAAAGTAGACAGACATGTTTTAACTCAGGGGGTTCTCATAGACTCTGGTGCAGATGAAAGTTTAATGGATTGGGGGTTGGCCAAGAAGTGGAACTGTGTGGTAATTCCTTTGAAGCAACCGTTAAAGGCCTCTGCTCTGGATGGTCGGTTATTGTTTACCGTTACCCATCGTACTATGCCCATTGAAATAACCGTAAATGCAACACATACTGAACACATGACTTTCCATTTATTTGACTCTGCTCAGCATCCACTTATTCTTGGTTACCCATGGTTAGTCAAGCACAACCCACACATAGACTGGAGATCTGGGAGAGTTAAGGGATGGGGAGAGGACTGCAAACATTTCTGTTTGAGAGACAATAAGACTGGTGACAACACTACCGTTGCTAGAAGGATTGAGACCCAAGATGTTGTCCAGATTGCATGTACAGAAATGACTGAGGCTATCCAAGTACAGGAGCAAGATTTGCCTGACAAGTCCAAGGTGCCCGATTGCTATTGGGACCTGAAGGAAGTTTTTAGTAAAGCCTGAGCTACTGCCCTGCCACCACATAGGCCTAATGACTGTGCTATAAACTTGGTACCTGGCTCCCCCATACCCAAGGGTCGCCTCTACTCTCTTTCCGGACCTGAAAGGGAGGCCATGAACAATTATATTGAGACCTCCTTGCAAGCCGGACTCATTCGCCCTTCCTCGTCACCGGCGGGAGCGGGATTATTTTTTGTCGACAAAAAGGATGGATCACTCCGGCCCTGTATAGACTACAGCCCTCTGAACGCAATCACCATCAAAAACAGGTACCCTCTCCCACTCATCTCCTCCGCCTTTCAACTTTTGCAAGACGCCAACATTTTCACCAAACTGGATTTAAGGAATTCTTATCATTTGGTGAGAATCAGGGAGGGGGACGAATGAAAGACTGGATTTAACACACCTAGTGGACACAATGAGTACCTAGTGATGCCTTTTGGCTTGACAAACGCACCGGCAGTGTTTCAGGCCCTCATAAATGAGGTGTTGGGGGACTTCCTGAATAAGTTTGTGTTTGTATATCTTGATGACATTTCGATTTTTTCTCTTGACAACATAACCCACCAGCAGCATGTCCGTCAAGTCCTCGACCGCCTGCTACAGAACCAACTTTATGTCAAAGCAGAGAAGTGCGAGTTCCATGTCCAAACCACATCATTCCTGGGTTTCATCATCGCCCCCGGTCAAATAAAGATGGACCCTCCCAAGGTCAGTGCCGTGGCGCAGTGGCCAGTTCCTGTTAACAGGAAAAAACTAGAGCAGTTCCTGGGGTTTGCACATTTTTACAGACGTTTCATCAGGAATTTCAGTTCTATTGCTTCCCCGCTACATATACTTAGCTCTCCTCATGTCTGGAATGGAACTCCAAAGCTGCTAACGCTTTTCAAGGCCTAAAGGAGATGTTCACCTCTGCTCCCATCCTCACCATCCCAGATCCACTTCGACAGTTCGTGGTAGAGGTGGATGCCTCTAACCTCGGTGTGGGGGCAGTTCTCTCTCAGCGGGCTGCAAAGGATAATACGCTCCGTCCCTGCGCTTACCTCTCCCGTAAGTTGTCCCCAGTGGAAAGGAACTACGACGTGGGCAATCGTGAACTACTGGCAGTGAAACAAGCCTTGGAGGAGTGGAGACATTGGCTAGAGGGGGCCGCTCAGCCGTTCCTGGTATGGACAGATCACAAAAACCTTGAATACATAAAAAAGGCTAAGAGACTGAATTCACGTCAGGCTAGATCAGTGGTCACCAAACAGTCGATCGCGGTCGATCGCGAGTGTGGTGCGGGTAGATCGCGGACCGTTAACAAAAAAAGTAACAAAAGAAATAAAATAAAAATAATAATGTTTGGAAAATATGTTTTTAGATATAAACATATCATCCACCACCCCGTTAGCAGGTGCCACTTGATTGACGTATATTTGAGACACCTCAATAATATAATACATTAACCGTGCTTTATGTGAACCTCATCATGACACAAGAGAGGACGGCAGCACTGCAATTCCCGTGTTCAGTGAATGCAACAGAGGCAGGTCACCAGACCAATCAGAGAGTTGCATGGTTGCAACATGCTAACGCACTTACCACAAAACTCTACGTATAAATCGATCGATATATTTATCGGATCTGCACAAACAAGCTTAGCTAACATGCTGAGATTCCACAGATTATACAAATATAAGTATCATCACTGAGCGATCAGAACTCGCGACAGGGGAAGCAAATACAGACATCTCACGACGTTGCTTTAGGTAGCAAAACACGGAGATATGCTCACCTTTAGCTGTTATTCTGATCAAAAGTTGTGTTCAATGGCATTAAAACGAGAAGAACGTGGCTGCAAATTAATCCATAGGTTAATCCAATGTGTCTTTCGATTTGAAAAAATTATTGATAATCCATAATTCAATTTTTATGTAAAAATCGGAGAATTAATATTAGCTGCTAATGGTATCGCTGTGTGTGTGTGTAGGTGTGTGTGTGTGTGTGTGTTAGCTGCACTAACGGACATAAGGAGCTGTTTCCACAACAAGCTGGAGGAGAGTCTTCCCCTGTCAGACTGAGGGTGAGGTCCTGTGTCTCGGTTCATAACATATTTGCCTCTGAACCTTGACAAGTGCATGTTTCAGGCTTATCAATTAACAACAGGAGGGGTCACAAACATAAGACCAGCTGTTAAATAAAGCTCTTCTGACCTTAGCTGGCATGTGGGTATATATATTAATGCTGCCCATTATGGGCACAAGCAATTTTCACCCATTTATGAATTATATATTTTAAATGTGAGTGTTTCCTATCCCCTAAACCTCCAGGGATGTACACAGTTTAATACTGGCAACTTCTTATTATGGGAAATACGAAAACGTCTTTTAAAACTACAACTCCCAGTAGAGACGTGCCATAGATAGAGAACATGTTGTGAAACACAATAGCCAGCATGTGTAGTTCTGGGGAAGGGACGGGACGGGGGGGGATGGGGTGGACCCGTTCAAATCCAGTTTTGGACAGTCTGCCGTGGTTCCATCCCATTTCAAGTGCTGTTCAACGCTCGGCGTAACCCTCGGAGCACACTCTCCAATCACAGAGCTTGAGGACTATCACAGGGTTTATCTAGCGGAGAGAATACTTACTTCCGGGTGTAATATTCTCTAAAGCAAATGAGCTGCTCCGACCCTCGGTCCTGACGGACTCCAACTTGTGTTTGTTAATCAAACAAATAAATAAACACAAGGATAATTATGTGTTATTGTTGAGTAAATGGAGAATTGCACAGGGGAAAATAACGTATCTATGCCACAATTTTAGATGCAGATTTTGTTAAACTAATACGTTTGCGCTGTGGACCAACACTATACATTGACGGGGAAGGGGGTAGCAATAAAGATAACACCATTAAACAGTTACACAACATAACACAACGTACAGAAATGACTGAGGCTATCCAAGTACAGGAGCAAGATTTGCCTGACAAGTCCAAGGTGCCCGGTTGCTATTGGGACCTGAAGGAAGTTTTTAGTAAAGCCTGAGCTACTGCCCTGCCACCACATAGGCCTAATGACTGTGCTATAAACTTGGTACCTGGCTCCCCCATACCCAAGGGTCGCCTCTACTCTCTTTCCGGACCTGAAAGGGAGGCCATGAACAATTATATTGAGACCTCCTTGCAAACTAATACGTTTGCACTGTGGACCAACACTATACATTGACGGGGAAGGGGGTAGCAATAAAGATAACACCATTAAACAGTTACACAACATAACAGAAATAATATCGATAGCAGCGTCCCTAGCAACCACCTTGGTAACAATGAAAACCTTGAATAGACACAATTTCCTGGATTAATCTTCGTAATAACTAGCAAACTAAAGATCATGTATCGGGGCTTCTTTTTTTATTTCACAACACTGTCTCACGGTTTGTTAATATATATAAAAATATGAATGTGTCATACCCTCCTAACGGGAAGAAACTCAGCTAACTGATGAGACAAACCATTTTTACCGAAACAAAACACAGGTCTGACAAGAAGGGTCTAAATGAGCCCTGAGCGAAAACATGCTAACGCACTTAGCACAAAACTCTACGTATAAATCGATCGATATATTTATCGGATCTGCACAAACAAGCTTAGCTAACATGCTGAGATTCCACAGATTATACAAATATAAGTATCATCACTGAGCGATCAGAACTCGCGACATGGGAAGCAAATACAGACATCACACGACGTTGCTTTAGGTAGCAAAACACGGAGATATGCTCACCTTTAGCTGTTATTCTGATCAAAGGTTGTGTTCAATGGCATTAAAACGAGAAAAACGTGGCTGCAAATTAATCCATAGGTTAATCCAATTTGTCTTTCGCTTTGAAAAAATTATTGATAATCCATAATTCAATTTTTATGTAAAAATCGGATAATTAATATTAGCTGCTAATGGTATCGCAGCTTTCGGTTTTGGCTACGCGTCACTCTCACTCCTTATTTGGTAACGTGAATGCTCGAGTGATCTGTGATCTTGAATAGCGGTGAACGCTACAATATGAACAGGCTCGTGCTTGGCCCACTGGTATTGTTTGTTTATTTATTTTGAAAATTAACTAGCAACGTTGTGCTGTCATATAGCAACTGCAAAGCTACTGCAGCAAAAAAATCCTGGAGGTAATCAACGAGGTCAAATACAAGACTAAACAATAGCTATTTAACCCTCCGGTATCATTCGATTGGACTATGCAAATTAGTCATTTGAGACAAAAATGTCCACTGCAAAAGATTTTGATAAAAACATTATATTAAAAGGTTTTTTTCACAACTGTTTTGGGTTCAATCTTTAAAGCAACTTCCGCCCTAATAGAAAATACCAAAAATGTAATCATTTTCAGGATTTTAGCCCTTTAAATGCCATTTTGAATACATGAAACCGCTGTTTTTTTTTTCATGATGAAAACAGAGAAAATGAGTTATTTTCCAAAAAATACATATCTGGTGACTGGCTCTTTTTTTATAACAGTATTGGATATGTCAAAGATTAGCAGCAAAATTTATTTTTTTGCATTATTTAGTTTTTGCACAAAATGAGATTGGACAAAAAAGTTACATATTAGTCATTCGGGACAAAAATGTCCACTTCCAAAAACTACACTAAAATGACAACAGATTAATATTTTTTAAAACTTTTTGTTGTTAAATCTTTCACTCAACTTCAGTCTTGATCAAAAATACCAAATGTTAAATTATGTTCAGGATTTTAACCCTTGAACTGCCAGTTTGAAAACATGAATTTGCGTTTTCTATGAAAAACATGCACAAAAAGGCAGTTATGTTCCATATAATAAATGTTGGGGGGGGTCGGCTTTTTTTTATCACAGTCTTGGATATGTCAAAGATTAGCAGCAAAATAAAAAATGTTGCATTATTAGTTTTTGCACAAAATCAGATTGCACAAAAAAGTTACATATTAGTCATTCGGGACAAAAATGTTCACTTCCAAAAACTGCTCTAAAATGACAACAGATTAATATTTTTTTAAACGTTTTGGGGTTAAATCTTTCAATCAACTTCAGTCCTGATCAAAAATACCAAATGTTAAATTATGTTCAGGATTTTAACCCTTGAACTGCCAGTTTGAAAACATACATTTGCAATTTCTATGAAAAACATGCAAAAAAAGGCAGTTATTTTCCATATAATGAATGTTGGGTGGGTCTGCTTTTTTTATTTTTTATCACAGTCTTGGATATGTCAAAGATTAGCAACAACATTTATTTTGGTGGATTATTAGTTTTTGCACAGAATCAGATTAAACAAAAAAACTCACACACTAGCCACTCGTGTCCCATCCACTCCCATTATAACCACATCTTTTGATCTCTCCGCCATACCGGTATAAAATCATGCATTTTGTAATGTCAGGGTTTTATATTGGAGGAAAATAGTTAAATTTGTCCTTTTTATTCTATATCACCAGATGTGACATTTTATCATTGAATTACATGCTTGTCATTTCTTGGTTTCTTTGCCTGTTGTATAATGGGGCCCTGACAGCCATTGGAATACATGTATGCAACTAATATGATGTTAGTGTGTTGGTATGGATGTGGAAGAGTGGTATCAGATGAGAAATGTGTGTGTTTGTGTGTGTGTTTGTGTGTGTGTCTGGATGTACAGTGTGTGTGTACAGAGACAACAATATACAGTAGATTTGGTTTACAGCAAGTCGCAGTTTTCGCCTCATATCTTTCTTTCTTTCTCTCTCTCTTTTTCTCTCACTCCCTCATTCCCAAACTCATACACACTCGTACATATTAAACCTCCTTATACCTTGTGTGAGTGATTGTGTGTGAGAATGACAGGACTAAGTGTGCTCTCATGGCGTTTTGTTTTTCATTTGTGCTGTTTCATGTGTCTTTGAGGTAAACAGATGTATGATCTTGACCAAGCTTGACCTCGATGTTTTGAATTGTTTGGAACTTCAAAGTCCTTTGATAATGTCTCTTTAGCAAACAGACATACACAGCCATCCTCTGAAACAGAAACACCCTGAGATGGAGAATCTGGTGTGGATCTGCCTGAACTGTGCTTGAAAGGAGTCAGCACAAGGATAAAACACTTTTTTGCCAAACAGTTCATTTATCGGATGGGGGCAGAGAAGAAGGAACAATTCTGCCCCAAATCGCACGTTGATACAGAGGAATCGATGAGGTCCTTTGCTGAGGAGGTTGAGGAGCTGCAGAGGAGCTGCTGAGGAGCTGCTGAGGAACAACACGATGGTGATGAGGTTGAGAGGTATGAAGGACTACAAAACCTTTTAGATGGAAAAAGCCTGATGGTCACTAAAGTCCTTAGTGATCTCCTCCTCAATCACACCACAAAGGGGATGATAGCACCAGAGATTGCCCCAGGAGTAACAAGAATATTCATTGCGCCGCCATGTGAAGCCATGCTTAGACAAATGATCAGATTTTTGTGGTGGAGTCTGATCGTTCTTCGTCTGACCCTTCTACCTTCCTCTGCACTATCCTATCCAATGTTTGCTCAAACATCTGTGGCATCAACATCCCTCCAGTTTGCCACCGAACGTCCCCATGCAGGATGTCTCATGTCGACAATACTGCTGATGATCTCGGGGGTAAAGAATAAATCAAAGAAGGATTCCAAGTCATGAATTCTTATATATGCCACTCGTAAGGGCATAACGCGTGGGCCCTGAAACCAAACCTCTGGCAGCAGGAATGTAGCGCGACGTTTCCTCGTGAGAGGGAAACCAGATTTGAAAATGTTTTGATGCCCACCCATGATGGACACGATCCTCCGGATAGGATAGTGCAGAGGCATGTAGCACAGCTACGGGATGGGATCCTCTGTGTCCTCTCCACTTTCAGGGGAAGGGTCGGACGAAGAAGGATCAGACTCCACCACAAACTCCACATCAGATTCTCCTTCTCATGTTTGGCAAAAAAGTGTTTTATCCTTGTACTGACTTCTTTCAAGCACAGGCAGATCCAGACCAGATTCTCCTTCTCAGGGTGTTTTTGTTTCAGAGCATGAGTCCTGCAGCTGAAGTTACGGGCTGCATGAGACCTCTTGTCCCACAGAGAAGCTCCTCTTCATCTTACTGCTTGTTGCGTATCACAGGAATGAAATGACCATCCAGCCAAACTAGACATATTTGAAGCTTTGGCATTGCAGCCAGGTGTTTTTATTTAATTATTTATGTATGGCTGTGTATGTCTCTTTGCTAAAGAGACATTATCAAAGGACTTTGAAGTTCCAAACCATTCAAAACATCGAGATCAAACTGGGTCAAGACCATACATCTGTTTACCTCTAAGACACATGAAACAGCACAAATGAAAAACTAAACGCCATGAGAGCACACTTACTCCTGTCTCATTCTCACACAAAATCACTCAAACACATAACATTTATAAGGAGGTTTAATATGTACTAGTGTTTATGAGTTTGGGAAAGAGGGAGTGAGCGAAAAAGAGAGAGAAAGATATGAGGCGAAAACTGCGACTTGCTGTAAACCAAATCTACTGTATATTGTTGTCTCTGTACACACACACTGTACATCCAGACACACACACACACACAAACACACACATTTCTCAGCTGATACCACTCTTCCACATCCATACCAACACACCTACATCATATTAGTTGCATACATGTATTCCAATGGCTGTCAGGGCCCCATTATACAACAGGCAAAGAAACCAAGAAAAAACAAGCATGTAATTCAATGGTAAAATGTCACATCTGTTGATATAGAATAAAAAGGACAAATTGAACTATTTTCCTCCAATATAAAACCCTGACATTACAAAATGCATGATTTTATACCGGTATGGCGGAGAGATAAAAATATGTGGTTATAATGGGAGTGGATGGGACACGAGTGGCTAATGTGTGAGTTCTTTGTTTAATCTGATTCTGTGCAAAAACTAATAATCCCCCAAAATAAATGTTGTTGCTAATCTTTGACATATCCAAGACTGTGATAAAAAAAAAGCAGACCCCCCCAACATTCATTATATGGAAAATAACTGCCTTTTTTTGCATATTTTTCATAGAAAACGCAAATTCATGATTTCAAACTGGCAGTTCAAGGGTTAAAATCCTGAACATAATTTAACATTTGGTATTTTTGATCAGGACTGAAGTTGATTGAAAGATTTAACCCCAAAAAGTTTTAAAAAATATTAATCTGTTGTCATTTTAGAGCAGTTTTTGGAAGTGGACATTTTTGTCCCGAATGACTAATATGTAACTTTTTTTGCTGGAGCACTTTTTTCTTGTATCTGATTTTGTGCAAAAACTAATAATGCAAAAAAATCAATTTTGCTGCTAATCTTTGACATATCCAAGACTGTGATAAAAATAGCCAGTCACCAGATATGTATTTTTTGGAAAATAACACATTTTCTCTGTTTTCATCATGAAAAAAAACAGCGGTTTCATGTTTTCAAAATGGCTTTTAAAGGGTTAAAATCCTGAAAATGATTACATTTTTGGTATTTTCTATTAGGGCGGAAGTTGCTTTAAAGATTGTACTCAAAAAGGTTGTGAAAAAAACCTTTTAATATAATGTTTTTATCAAAGTATTTTGCAGTGGACATTTTTGTCTCGAATGACTAATTTGCGTAGTCGATTTGTTACACAGTTAATTAAAGAACGATTTGAAAAATTGAAATTGGAATTCCAAAATAGATCGAGAAAATAGCCTTGTTACAAAAAAATCAGGCCATTTGCACCAACACAACCAAAGTTATTGCAAAATGAAAAGTGAAAAATGACCCATATGGACAAAAACGTCCACAGTGATACCGGTTAACCCTCTGGAGTCCAAGGGTATTTTCTATTTTCTCGATTTTTAGATGTTTCCTTAAATCACCTTTTAAATGTACTTCTTATAACATGGCACCCCATGTGTTACATACAGTATCAACATTTTCAGGACAATCTCTGGTCTTGCTATACATGCAAATTACTCACCTTAGAGCACTGTGTGATGAGATAAGTAGCTCTAAAGCTTAACATTTGACATCCGATTTTTGGAAAATCTTCAAAACTCTTCTGAAAACACAAATTTCATCCAATTGTTTTGATGTTTTAGATTTGGTTACCAAAGTCTTAGGATCACAAAAGTAGTGAAATATTTGAATTACACTGTATATAAATGTGTAATTCATGTCTAAAATTAAAACAATTAAATTCGAATTTTGAGTAAAACAGGTGTTTATCACTCTACTTTCACAACAGCAGTTACTGAGACACATTAGTACTGAATAATGAATTCATATTACATACCAAGGTTCATGTTCACTTTTTTTTTAACCAACAATTTATTATAAATATGTTTTTTTCTCAAATATAAGAAACTGGAAAATCTCACTATTTACAATATTGAACATCAGAACTTTCAACCAACTATTCATTATAAATGTCAAGACAGTGTCAAGGTCTTTGCCTGTCTTCCAAGACAGTGGGTCTGGCTGCTGTGTAGGTGGGGCTGATGGTGCATGGGCTGCTGTGTGGGTGGGGGGTACAAGTGCTATAGGAGACCTCCACGAGATCTCCTTGCTGGCTGGGTTGATGGTGATGGCTGTGGTGGAGCCTTTGTGCTGGGGTGTATCTTGACCTGGTGGCAGCCGCAGATGGAGGTGGAGGCAGCTATAGTGATGCTGGTCTGCTGGTCCTTGGTGGTGATGGCTTTGGTGAAGGCCCTTGAGCCACAGTAGATCTTGACCTGGGGGCCGGCACAGATGGATGTTCTGGCTGCTGGATAAACGCCGCCTGTGGGCCACTAGGCCCAGGCAGCTGTGAAACCTCTCTGTAAAACAAATTAAAATGTAGGACAATAATTGCAACTAATTTCATTGAAATAAAGTTCAATTAAAATGTTGCTCAAGCACAAATAACAATGCACACATAAAAAGAAAGTTTAGGAGGTTGGACAGGAGTCTCTCTCTCTCTCTCTCTCTCTCTCTCTCTCTCTCTCTCTCTCTCTCTCTCTCTCTCTCTCACACACAGGTATTTCCAGTTACTTTACATTCAGTATAAAATCACAGACACACATATAAATAAATCTATGACAAAGTGTCATCTGTACAGAACAGTATGACACAATAATCGCAGGCACACATATAAATAAATCTATGACAGCCTCATCTGTACAGAACAGTATGATACAATAATCGATGGCAAAAACATGTCTAGAGCCACTGTAAATGTCTCCGTTGTGGGACGAATAAATGATTAATGTAATCATCTACACATGTAATCTCACTTTTACACACCAAAATAACGTTAACACAGAGTAAACGTTTGGTCAATAACGTAACCAGATGAGTTACTGTATCTAAACGACAGGTCCGCACGCAATCTCCAGCTGAAACTCTCTCGTCTTAGATTCGGTAATGAAAAAAAGAAGAAGCATTCATTCACAAACTAAATCAGGAGACCTTTAACGTTTTACATTCACATCAAAGTATCAGTAGGTGTGTATGAAACACATGAATTCAAAAATGCGATAGTCCACCTTCTCTTCCCTTCCCTTTCTAACACACGGCAAGTGCAGCAACAGTCCTCGTCTCTGTAATTAGCTCAGTCCGTAGTCCAAAAGTAACTAAAAAAATATAAACAATCTCATCTATTCAGGTGATCGGGCCCTATATGGGTGCTATCCGCGGTGCTGATTTTCGCATAGCACCCTGCTAATTAAACAACTGCAATAAAACAACTACTTCAGACTGACTAACACCTGCAGCTAAATCCAGGCAAGCAATCCACGATAACCAACAGAACCACATCAGAAATTGCACACATAGCTACATGGGCAGTTCATGCAACAGGTATGCCACAGAGAGAAAGGGGTGTGCATTTCACTCACCCTATTTGAAGAGGAAGGCCATTCTCCTGTCTTTCATGGTGGCAAAGTGGTCAATAACAATGTCATAGAACTTCCCAGTGGCCTTTAGGTCCTCCACAACAACAGAGTCAATGGATATTGTGGCTAGGTTGACAAGTCTGTCCTGTCCACACTTGCTCCTCAAATACGTTTTTATCCTTTTTAGACAGGAAAATAAGCGCTCTGCTGATGTGCTGGTGGCTGTTATCGTGAGCATGAGCAGGAGTAGCTTGTAGACCTCGGAGAGTGTGCCCTGTAGGTAATCCTCAATAAGAAGCTATATCAGCTCTCCTGGTGGCTTGTGAAACAACCTGTTGTTGTACAGCGTGTGCAGCTCATTCCTTAACTTCTGCTCATCAAATAATGGATACGTGTTGATCAGCTGAGCCAGCTCAATGATGGGAAATGCAGCAGGCTTGCAGAAAGATGTGAATGATGTGTGTTCCAGTATCCGAAAAAAGTTCAGGTGCTTCATATCTGCAAATCTTTGGGTCATGTGCAACACTATGCCGTCAACAATCTGGAAGTGAAGACACCGGAAAGACACAACCGTTTCCTCGTCTCCTTCTTGCTGGTGCTGGTTAAACCCCTGCTCCAGGTCGTCCCAGCCGCGGCGACGTTGTTTACGTCGGGGCGCAGGATTTCCGACTGCCTTGACTGTTTCATCGTAAATGCGACTGAATGTCTCATCTGTTCTTGTGGCTTTGAGAGCGCTGAGATTGCTCATGATCCGATCCTGGCATTTTTTTATGTACACCATCTTACTTTGCAGAACCTGGAAGAGTGGTTCTGTGAGGCTGAAAATGGACTGAAAGACCCCGAGCAGGAAGGTGAAGTCAAAATCCTCAAGTTTTTGCTTCAAGGAAGCACTCTGTGCAATGGTCTCTTTGACCCATCCCGGCTCTGTCATTATCTTGTCGAAAGCGATACAGAGCGACCCGCGTCCTTCATGGATGGCGTGTACCGCGCAGCTTTTAAAGTTCCACCTCACAGCAGAACCCCCTGGTACACGCACAGCTCGATCAACTTCACACAGTAATGCACAGTAATTTCTAACGGCGGTGATGACAGTTACAGTATTAAAACTGATGTTGATGTGATTTGATTGAATGGCAGTGTCCAATCACCAAAACATCTAGAGGGGCGCTGTTTGTTTCACTCTTTGTAAAATACTCGAGACGGGCTGGCAACAACACACAGCAAAGGAGAATTATCGAAACAAAACAAAGTTTTGTTTTTATTTATTTATTTAAATTATAACTACAATCTGAAAATACAGGGGAAGCCTGGCTTCCATTGGTCTCCGGGAGAAAACGCCACTGGTCCATTGGTCATTTCAGACCATCATGGCTGCCGGCCGAGATTTCCTTGACGGACACACGAATTCACCAATCCCACAGTGTAAATTCAAGTTGCTTTGAGCGGCCATATTGGCTGCCGTGTCCTGGTTACAGTCTCACAGGAGGTACCGCTGGAAAGCTACCCTTCCAGCGATTCCGCGGATATCTGAATCATATTTCTACTCCTTATAATCGAAAATATATGATTAATTACGTAAGTTATGCGCACCCACCGACTCCAGACTCTTGTTCTTCAAAGCGTGTCATCACATATTGATGTGCAGCTCTGTGACAGCACACACTGATACCCTGCAGTAAACCATCACTCTGTTCTGCAGATTGGGATGGCATGTGAATGACAGCTAAATAAGATATTGTCTTGAAAGCCAATAAATAATTCAGTCTCTCAGCAAGAGGGAACCAAAACCACACACTCCTCACATGCCAAGGAAAACTCCAAAGCTTTCCTGCAGGATGTTTAGAAGCAGATCATTCAAGTTGTCTCCCAGAGTGACAGCTGTAGATGTGTTCATTTTTCATCTCAAGCAGCAGGATCACTGCCTTCTGGCCCACTCTTTGGCCTTCAAACTGTAAATAATGTAAGTTTCCCAGCTGAGACATCTCTGTAATACATCCCCAATCTACACTGCCAAACCACTGAATCGGCAGTTTATAGATGGATTTGTATTGCTCCCGTGGGAATAATTAGCTCTTGTAGGGATTTGGAGGACAACATTGTGGAATCAATCATCACGGTGTTGTTTCACAGGTGGAAGAGGAATGCTGTCAGTGAGTCACCCTTATAACATAGCTGTGTTGCGTGTCTTGTTGGGTATAATTGTCGAACATTTGTGATGATCAGCAGATTCCCATCCTTTGACTCATTCACTCATCATTCAGCTGGTCCCAGGTCTGAGAGCGGCGGCACGCAACCAGTCTGAGAGAGAAGCAGACACACAAACAATCTTCCTGTCCCTCGCTGCCCGAGGACATCCTGATGTGGACTCATGCACATCAACATTCCTCTCTGGGGATTACATGCAGTATGTTGCTTTCAGTGTATCGCTGGGGGCAGCAGCCGGCTTGTTTTCACTTTGTTACTAAGCATGTCTCAGTCAGAGAAAAAAGCTCCACAGAATACTAAAGATTCACAGTGAAAGCAAGGTGAACTCTAACACAAAATAAACAAAATACAGTTCAGCCATAATCATAAATATATCAAATACATGTATTATAGACAAGATATGACAATGATAAAATGACGACATGCTGGAACAAAAACTTAACATTTACCGATGGAGAAAATTCACAAGCAGCAGTGGTCCACTGAAGAGACCAGCTACCTACTGGGAATCTGGTCTTCCGAAGAGGTATAGAGGAAGCTGGAGCACAATTGGCCATTGTTGTTGTTGTCGGTGTCAGCTGTGAGGGGTTTCTGCGCGGTTTGGCTTCATGAAGCAGGCACGCAAACGGTTACGTCATGACGCAAACGATGACGCAATGACGCAGCACCAGTCGGACTCTGGGCAGTGTGGAAAGAGCCGGAGCCAAACCGAAGAACCGGTTTTGAACCTGAAAAGCTCTAGCACGGAGCTTGAACCGGAGTTGCGTTGGTGTGAATGAGGTAAGTATGAAAACATAATTTCACATTAACTGGGTGTTTCTCAATGTCGAGGACTCTTCCTTGGTAGGACATGTCTTCCGAGTCAGGTCCTTCAGAAGCGAGTCAAGAATCAGCCTCGGAAAACGAAGAATGGTGGAACACAGGTGTGGCTAACAGGTGTGCGTCATATGCGAGGCCCCGCCTTAAATGGAGCGCGATTTCCGCCAAAGATTTTGGAAATTGTTCCGTGCACAAAGCATTGTGGGGATTTTAAGACCGCGGAGGATGCACATATGCAGCCTCGAAATTTCCCGCAACGAAGGACGCCTATGGGCATAGATATGTCTAATAATTATTTGTGTGAACATAAAAATAATTTGTGTGTAAATATGTGATTTGGAAATGTAAAACACCATCCACAAATGCATTTAAAAGATTTGCAAACTCACAAATACATTAGCAAATGTAAAACGGATCAGCAAATACGCTAAATATTTTCACAAATAAAAAAAATATCTGTGAATATCCCTTTGTGAGCAACTTTATTTTTCAGTTCTTCACAAATACAGTGTGTCCAACATTTATGACAACAAGTTTAGCAGTATGAGACGGCGGGCATGCAATGACGCATAGGCAACCGCATTTTTGTGGAGGGAGGAGAACCCTAGTCCAGTATCAACAGTTCCAAAAATAGCTGTTTGAGGATTAGGAGATAGCATCCTGCCAGATATTCCAGAGAGTGACCGAAAAACAGAAGCCCAGAAACTGCTTAATGACGGACATGACCAGAACATATGGCCCAGGGAAACAGGAGAATAATGACACCTGGGACAGGTCGGAGCAACACTGGGAAAGATCTTAGCTAGTCTGTTGTTGGAGTAATGTAGCCGGTGTACTACCTTAAATTGGATTAATCCATGTCTAATACAGAAAGAAGAGGTGTGTATACGTGAAACAATGCTTTCCCAGGCTTCCTCTGAAATAGAATCACCAATATCTCCTTCCCATGCTTTTTTAGTTTTGTCCCATGTGGGAGGGGAGTTATTCAGAATCAATGTATATATTTTGGACACAGCCCCTTTATTAAATGGATTCACATTAAGAACCGAGTGAGCTAGATGTTTAGAGGGTGGACATCGATATCCTGGAAAATATTTAAACGCAAAAGACAGAGCCTGGTGGTATCTAAAAAAGTGAGATTTTGGTATGTTGTGATCCCTACACAAGTGTGTAAAGGATGCAAAACTGCCGTCACTAAAAATATCTTGAAAATAGACCAGGCCACTTCTATGCCAAACAGCATGCCATGTCCAAACGGGATGGTGTAAAAAGGTGATTAGACATTATTGGCGAGAAACTGCATATGCTTTTCAGATTCATATCTTTCCTAAATTGACCCCAGATCTTAATTGAGTTTTGCACCACAAAGTTTGAGTTAAACTCCCTTACTTTAAAATTCAATGGAAGGGGGGCAGTTAAAAATGAGATTGGGAAAAACTGGGAGTGTGGACTCCAACTCCATTGTAGCCCATATTGGGTCCTCCTTGTCTGCAAATGTGGGAATCCAGTATGTGAGTTTAGCAATGTTAGCTGCCCAGTAATAAAATAAGAAATTAGGTAGACCCAAACCACCTTCAGATTTGACCCTCTCCAGATTTGCCGTTCCTTCCTCAGGCGAGTCCGCGGCGTTTGGGCCTGGTTTCGGTCTTTGGTTCTTCGGCATTTTTTGAGAGTTTTAGTTTTATGTACAACCAAATCAAAACACGGTCACTTTTAGATAGCTGAACACTTTAGAGACACATTTGCCCCACGGGAGCGAGAAAAGAGGCGAAAATAACTTTGAAATGTTCTTTCCAAGCAGAGCTCAGAAAACTGCGTCCTCACATGTCGCTGCTCCTACGTCCCCCGATCTTCTTTTTACACACACGGAATTTTGAGACATACTTTCCGCCGGTCTCGGCTAAAATCTACTCGTGTCACTCAGTTATTTTTCGGAAACCACGTGATGGCTTGCTGATGACGACATTTCCGCATGATTTCAAAGTAAGAGCATGATGGTTTATTTAATGCTCTGTTTTTTATTATAATGAACAGCGGAGCGTTAGATGCATTCTTTATCACCATCATCATCATGTTATAGTGATACAGTTAGTTTGTGTTAGTTTATTGGTTCAATACAGCATATATCAAGCACATTCGTATGCATTGATGTTGAAATACAAGCAACGCCACTTTCGGGTTATATTGATCATATAAAAGGTGTGCCTTGGAAATACTTGTTTACTTGAGATAACTTAGACTAAAGTCAACGATCTAAACACTCAGAGAGTCCTTTACCTCCCTGAGCTGACGTTATAAGATTTGTCTGACAGGAGAGAGCTCTCCTCTTCCTTGTTGTAGAAACAACTCCTTATGTACATTAGCGCTCTCTCGTTCACTCTCTCTCTCGCTCGCTCAAACAAAATGCGCTCGTCCCACACACACAGCCAAGCTATGACACACAAAGACCCAGAATAACTTTTAATGCTGGATCCTATTCTTTTCGATGGCTTTATTGTATGATATGACAGATGAACAGATCGCCACTGGGCAGAGCCGGCCCGACCCATTAAGCGACATAAGCGGCCGCTTAGGGCCCCGCAGCCACTAAGGGGCCCCTAGCAACAACAAAAGAAATGAAAAAATATATATATCTCAGGACACCGTAGCCGTGATAAGTATGTTTAATTAATTTTGTTAATATGCCAAGATTGCCTACTCTCAAAGTCATGTATTATATTATTGAGTCAATAATATAATACATTAACCGTGCTTTACCTGAACCGCATCATGACACTAGAGAGGACGGCAGGATTGTAATTTCCTGTGTTCAGTGAATGCAACAGAGGCAAAACACCAGACCAACCAGAGAGTTGAATGGAAATAAACATCTGTCTTATTGGCTGACAGGTACCTATCTTATGAGCTGTGACAATGTTTAAAATAAACTGTCAGTCGGACTCAGAGTTTTTGAAGATGGACATAAGAAAATGTTTTCTTAACCCTCCGGTATCATTCGATTGGACTACGCAAATTAGTCATTCGAGACAAAAATGTCCACTGCAAAAGACTTTGATAAAAACATTATATTAAAAGGTTTTTTTCACAACTTTTTTGGGTTCAATCTTTAAAGCAACTTCAGCCCTAAGAGAAAATACCAGAAATGTAATCATTTTCAGGATTTTAACCCTTTAAATGCCATTTTGAATACATGAAACTGCTGGGTTTTTTCATGATGAAAACAGAGAAAATTAGTTATTTTTCAAAAAATACATATCTGGTGACTGGCTCTTTTTTTTTATATCAGTCTTGGATATGTCAAAGATTAGCAACAAAATGGATTTTTGCATTATTGGTTTTTGCACAAAATCAGATTGCACATAATTAGTCATTCGGGACAACAATGTCCACTTCCAAAAACTGCTCTAAAATGACAACAGATAAGTATTTTTTTAAACTTTTGGGGGTTAAATCTTTCAATCAACTTCAGTCCTGATCAAAAATACCAAATGTTAAATTATGTTCAGGATTTTAACCCTTGAACTGCCAGTTTGAAAACATACATTTGCGTTTTCTTTGAAAAACATGCAAAAAAAGGCAGTTATTTTCCATATAATGAATGTTAGGGGGGTCGGCTTCTTCTTTTTTTTTATCACAGTCTTGGATATGTCAAAGATTAGCAACAACATTTATTTTGGTGGATTATTAGTTTTTGCACAGAATCAGATTAAACAAAAAAACTCACACATTAGCCACTCGTGTCCCATCCACTCCAATTATAACCACATCTTTTGATCTCTCCGCCACACCGGTATAAAATCATGCATTTTGTAATGTCAGGGTTTTATATTGGAGGAAAATAGTTCAATTTGTCCTTTTTATTCTATATCACCAGATGTGACATTTTACCATTGAATTACATGCTTGTCATTTCTTGGTTTCTTTGCCTGTTGTATAATGGGGCCCTGACAGCCATTGGAATACATGTATGAAACTAATATGATGTAGGTGTGTTGGTATGGATGTGGAAGAGTGGTATCAGCTTCTCTGTGGGACAAGAGGTCTCATGCAGCCCGTAACTTCAGCTGCAGGACTCATCCCCTGAAACAGAAACACCCTGAGAAGGAGAATCTGGTGTGGATCTGCCTGTGCTTGAAAGGAGTCAGCACAAAGATAAAACACTTTTTTGCCAAACAGTTCATTTATCGGATGGGGGCAGAGAAAAAGGAACAATTCTGCCCCGAATCCCACGTTGATATAGAGGAATCGATGAGGTCCTTTGCTGAGGAGGTTGAGGAGCTGTAGTGGAGCTGATGAGGAGCTGCTGAGGAGCTGCTGAGGAACAACACGATGGTGATGAGGTTGAGATGTATGAAGGACTACAAAACCTTTTAGATGGAAAAAGCCTGATGGTCACTAAAGTGCTTAGTGATCCCCTCCTCAATCACACCACAAAGAGGAGGATAGCACCAGAGATTGCCCGAGGAGTAACAAGAATATTTGTTGCGCCGCCATGTGAAGCCATGCTTAGACAAATGATCAGATGTTTGTGGTGGAGTCTGATCGTTCTTCGTCTGACCCTTCTACCTCCCTCTGCACTATCCTATCCAATGTTTGCTCAAACATCTGTGGCATCAACATCCCTCCAGTTTGCCACCGAACGTCCCCCATGCAGGTGTGTTATGTCGACAATACTGCTGATGATCTCAGGGGTAAAGAATAAATCAAAGAAGGATTCCACGTCATGAATTCTTATTTATGCCACTCGTAATGGCATAACGCGTGGGCCCTGAAACCAAACCTCTGGCAGCAGGAATGTAGCGCGGCGTTTCCTCGTGAGAGAGAAACCAGATTTGAAAATGTTTTGTTGTCCACCCATGATGGACACGATCCTCCGGATAGGATAGTGCAGAGAAGCTCCTCTTCATCTTACTGCTTGTTGCGTCACAGGAATGAAATGACCATCCAGCCAAACTACACATATTTGAAGCTTTGGCTTTGCAGCCAGGTGTTTTTATTTACTTCAAGGACTGTGTGTATGGCTGTGTATATCTCTTTGCTAAAGAGACATTATCAAAGGACTTTGAAGTTCCAAACCATTCAAAACATCGAGGTCAAGCTGGGTCAAGATCATACATCTGTTTACCTCTAAGACACATGAAACAGCACAAATGAAAAACAAAACGCCATGAGAGCACACTTACGTCTCATTCTCACACGCAATCACTCACACACATACAAAGTATAATGAGGTTTAATATGTACGAGTGTGTATGAGTTTGGGAATGAGGGAGTGAGAGAAAAAGAGAGAGAGAAAGAAAGATATGAGGCGAAAACTGCGACTTGCTGTAAACCAAATCTACTGTATATTGTTGTCTCTGTACACACACACTGTACATCCAGACACACACACACACACACACACACACACACACACACACACACAAACACAAACATTTATCATCTGATACCACTCTTCCACATCCATACCAACACACTTACATCATATTAGTTGCATACATGTATTCCAATGGCTGTCAGGGCCCCATTATACAACAGGCAAAGAAACCAAGAAATGACAAGCATGTAATTCAATGGTAAAATGTCACATCTGGTGATATAGAATAAAAAGGACAAATTGAACTATTTTCCTCCAATATAAAACCCTGTCATTACAAAATGCATGATTTTATACCGGTATGGCGGCGAGATAAAAATATGTGGTTATAATGGGAGTGGATGGGACACGAGTGGCTAATGTGTGAGTTTTTTGTTTAATCTGATTCTGTGCAAAAACTAATAATCCACCAAAATAAATGTTGTTGCTAATCTTTGACATATCCAAGACTGTGACAAAAAAAAAGCAGACCCCCCCAACATTCATTATATGGAAAATAACTGCCTTTTTTTGCATGTTTTTCATAGAAAACGCAAATTCATGTTTTCAAACTGGCAGTTCAAGGGTTAAAATCCTGAACATAATTTAACATTTTGTATTTTTGATTAGGACTGAAGTTGATTGAAAGATTTTACCCCAAAAAGTTTTAAAAAATATTAATCTGTTTTCATTTTAGAGCAGTTTTTGGAAGTGGACCTTTTTGTCCCGAATGACTAAAATGTAACTTTTTTGTTCAATCTGATTTTGTGCAAAAACTAATAATGCAAAAAAATCAATTTTGCTGCTAATCTTTGACATATCCAAGACTCTTATACAAAAAAAGAGCCAGTCACCAGATATGTATTTTTTGGAAAATAACTAATTTTCTCTGTTTTCATCATGAAAAAAAACAGCGGTTTCATGTTTTCAAAATGGAATTTAAAGGGTTAAAATCCTGAAAATGATTACATTTTTGGTATTTTCTATTAGGGCGGAAGTTGCTTTAAAGATTGAACCCAAAAAAGTTGTGAAAAAAACCTTTTAATATAATGTTTTTATCAAAGTCTTTTGCAGTGGACATTTTTGAGATTGAGAAAATAGCCTTGTTACAAAAAATCAGGCCATTTGCACCAACACAACCAAAGTTATTGCAAAATGAAAAGTGAAAAATGATACATATGGACAAACACGTCCACAGTGATACCGGAGGGTGAAAATTCTCAAGTGGTGGCTCACACAACAACCCCAGAGCCACCACTTGAGCCTGGTAAACAAGGTACAGATGTAGCGTTTCATTTCAGACAGTTTGAAACGCGAGGGCCGTGATTGGTACGTGATCTGCCCTCGCTCAAGGGAAAAACTCCAGCTTGACTTGAGACCGCCCCCGTGATAGATAAATGTAATTATAATTAAAGCTGCGAGCAGCGTTGAGCGGGTCTTCGACGTTCCGCAGGCTGTTGTCCGCACGTCGACGTGTCTAGGTGTCTGAAGGACTCGGCCGTTGGCAAACATGGGAAGTTTCAGGACGATCGGACAACGTATTTAGGAGTTACAGCAGTATCAGATACATTGTGTTTGATGGCGAGGGATCTGTCGCCATGGCAACGGAATTTGATGAAACCCCATAATGCGCCTAGATGTGTTGAGGGCTGCATCGTTATCAGATCTGTGAAGTTATGGGCCGTTTGGAGCATGTTAACTGGAGTTATGAGAAAACCGTGTTTCACGGCGACCATTTAGTTACCATAGCAACGACATTTGACGAAATCTCAAAACTGACACATATATGTCTCGAGGGGTTGACCGTTAGCATACATGTGAAATTTGAACACTTTTTGAACATTTAAACAGGAGTTTTAGCAATATCGTGCTTAACGGCGAGGGATGCGTTGCCATGGCAACAGCTTTTGAGGAAAACTCACTATTGTCATATTGAGGTGTTGAGGGCCGGACCAGTAACTGTCATCTGAAGTCTGGTGCCGTTTTGAAAATTTTCCATTGACTTAAGACAACGTTGTGTTTTATGGCGAGGGATGCGTTGCCATGGCAACGGCATATGATGACATCCCATAATTGACATAGAGCTGTTAAGGCCCGGACTAGTAGCCATCATCTGAAGTGTGGTGCCGTTTGGACGATTTTCCGTTGAGTTACGACAACACCGGGTTTTATGGCGAGGGATCTGTCGCCATGGCAACGGCATATGAGGACATACCCTAATTGACATAGAGCTGTTGAGGGCCTGACCATTAATGATAGTCTGAAGTCTGGTGCCGTTTGGACCATTTTTATAGGAGTAACGGCGACACCGTGTTTTTTGGCGAGGGATTCGTTGCCATGGAAACGGCAAATAATGACATCCCATAATTGGCATAGAGCTGTTTAGGGCCTGACCATCACCCATCATATGAAGTGTGGTGCCGTTTGGACGATTTTCCATTGAGTTAACACAACATCGTGTTTTTTGGCGAGGGATGCGTTGCCATGGCAACGGCATATGATGACACCCCATAATTGACATAGAGCTGTTGAGGGCCGGACCATTAATGATAGTCTGAAGTCTGGTGCTGTTTGGACGATTTTCCATTGAGTTAACACAACGTTGTGTTTTATGGCGAGGGATGCGTTGCCATGGCAACGGCATATGATGACATCCCATAATTGGCGTAGAGCTGTTGAGGGCCGGACCATTAATGATAGTCTGAAGTCTGGTGCCGTTTGGACGATTTTCCATTGAGTTAACACAACATCGTGTTTTTTGGCGAGGGATGCGTTGCCATGGCAACGGCATATGATGACACCCCATAATTGACATAGAGCTGTTGAGGCATGAACCGGTGATATAAAAGTGAAGATTGGGGGACGATGGGACCCTGTCCATTGGAGTTACAGCGACACCGTGTGTGATGGCGAGGGATGCATTGCCATGGAAACGGCATATGATGACATCCCATAATGGACTTAGAGCTGTTGAGGGCCGGACCATTAATGATAGTCTGAAGTCTGGTGCCGTTTGGACGATTTTCCGTTGAGTTACGACAACACCGGGTTTTATGGCGAGGAATCTGTCGCCATGGAAACGGCATATGATGACATCCCATAATTGGCATAGAGCTGTTCAGGGCCGGACCATTAGCCATCATCTGAAGTCTGGTGCCGTTTGGACGATTTTCCATTGAGTTAACACAACATGGTGTTTTTTGGCGAGGGATGCGTTGCCATGGCAACGGCATATGATGACACCCCATAATTGACATAGAGCTGTTGAGGGCCGGACCATTAATGATAGTCTGAAGTCTGGTGCCGTTTGGACGATTTTCCATTGAGTTAACACAACACCGGGTTTTATGGCGAGGGATCTGTCGCCATGGCAACGGCATATGATGACATCCCCTAATTGACTTAGAGCTGTTTAGGGCCTGACCATCACCCATCATATGAAGTCTGGTGCCGTTTGGACGATTTTCCATTGAGTTAACACAACATCGTGTTTTTTGGCGAGCGATGCGTTGCCATGGAAACGGCATACGGTGAGATCTGAGATTTCACGTAGAGCTGTTGAGGCATGAACCGGTGATATAAAAGTGAAGATTGGGGGACGATGGGACCGTGTCCATTGGAGTTACAGCGACACCGTGTTTTATGGCGAGAGATGCGTTGCCATGGTAACGCCATATTAAGTAACATGGGATTTGACGTAGAGCTGTTCAGGGCCGCAGTGTTAACCATCACGTGAAGTTTGGTGGCGTTCTGAGCATGTCAGTTTGAGTTATGACATCATGGTGTTCCATGGCGAGGGATGGCCTAGCATCGAGCGAACGCGAACTTTGGCGCCAAATCACGGCTACGCCGTGCAAAAGAAAAAAAGTTCCGTGATAACTTTAGATGGCCCATTTGTGGAGACGCTACCCGACGAATTTGGAGTCGTACGGATAAAGTCCCTAGGAGGAGTTCGTTAAAGTGCGGAGGACGAAAAACGCGATAAATCGCGTTTTTCCGACGCCAAATTATGGCGAGGGATCCGTTGCCATGGTAACGCCACATTAAGTAACATCGGATTTTACGTAGAGCTGTTCAGGGCCGCAGTGTTAACCATCACGTGAAGTTTGGTGGCGTTCTGAGCATGTCAGTTTGAGTTATGACATCATCGTGTTCCATGTTGAGGGATGGCCTAGCATCGAGCGAACGCGAACTTTGGCGCCAAATCACGGCTACGCCGTGCGAAAGAAAAAAATTTCCGTGATAACTTTAGATCGCCCATTTGTGGAGAAGCTACCCGAGGAATTTGGAGTGGTACGGATAAAGTCCCTAGGAGGAGTTCGTTAAAGTGCGAGGGACGAAAAACGCGATAAATCGCGTTTTTCCAACGCCAAATTCAAAATGGCCGACTTCCTGTACGTTATTTTATACTCCTCCAAGAGGCTTTTTTGCTCGTCTACGCACCCTAGATATGCGTAGCGAGTTTCGTTCGTTTACGTGAAAGTTAAAGTGGGGGGAGTTAACGTTAAAAACGGAAGTGGGCGTGGCCTACGCAATTTTTGACGCAAAGTTCCGGAACCAATTACACATCGCAATTTTCACGACTTCTGACGCGCGTGCGAAATTTGGTGAGTTTTCACATATGTTGCGGGGGTCAAAAGTGCGCGCAATGTATTAAAATAATAATCAGAATAATAATAATCGCACCGATATCAATAATGTTCGGCCTAGGGTGGCCGAGGGCCCATGTGACTAGGTTGGCGTGGGCCACCTACTGTCATGATTTAGGCCACTTTTGATGGGCTTTTGCCCGTCTTTTTCCCTGTTTTGTGTGTGTTTCGCAGGTTTATCGGTCGCTGCGCGACCGATTTCAATAGGGTCTTCGCCGACCTAGGTCTCAGACCCTAATAATAATCGGACCAATATCAATCATGTTTATGGACGGCCTAGGATGGCCGAGTCACATGGGCGCGAGCGCACACAAAACAGGGAAAGCGCGCGCCCATGTGACTCGGTTGGCGTGGGCTACCTACTGTCATGATTTAGGCCACTTTTGCCTGTCTTTTGCCCTGTTTTGTGTGGGTTTTGCATGGTTATCGCTCGCGTTGCGAGCGACTAAATTGATCCTACCGATATCAATCATGCGAGTTGCAGTCACGCGGCCTATCACCCGTCATGATTTCCGAACCTTTTCTGTGCTTTTGCCGGTCGTTTTCCCTGTTTTGTGTGTGTTTCGCAGGTTTATCGGTCGCTGCGCGACCGATTTCAATAGGGTCTTCGCCGACCTAGGTCTCAGACCCTAATGAAGCCAGCTGCAATGGATCATTGATCCACCAGGGGGTGCAGTGGGGTTCCACACTGGAGCTCATGTGAAATAAAGTGAGATACGGTATGCTGGATGTACAGCGGAACTTTGTTAAGATCCATATGTCACGGATATCATACTACTGTGCTAAATAAGAGACATGTAATCATTTACAAAACTTCACCATGTTGTTATTTAACAAAATAATTTTGTTATTCGAAAAAAACGAACGGGAGGAAATGCAGCCCGGCTCTCGATTTTTAATCCTAATTTAATCATCATCTTCAACACGATCATTTATGTTTATGTTCGCCGAATTGACATGAAATCACTGACACATATGAATATACTGTATTCAACTTCATTAAAACGTTATTGACGTGCCTAAACTCAGTAATTCACCAAAAATATGTATATTTTAATGGAGTTTCGTCGGTCGATCAGGATCCCAAAGTGTAGCGGAGGGATCCTCATCTGGATGAAGGGTGTTATTTTCCCCATAAAGAACAAGTCGCTGCAAATTATCCCGCTTATTACATGGCCACATTCTCAACAAAGTAAGGACATGACTCCCAATATTAATTGAAATGCTTTTATGGATTTAGAAAATGTTTTTATTGATTTAAAAAATAGTTGTATTGATTTAAATTCACATGCATCCGCTAAGAAAAATAGTCCGTTGTTACCGTTTTTTAAACAGTCTGAATGAAACGGCAGCTCTCAGCTGTGTATTTACACAACTAATGGCCCATCAACCACAGCTCTCTCCCCCCCTCCCCCCCTGATCTTTCTTCTCCAGCAGCTAAATTAACAGTAGGTTACTCTGAGTGACCATAGACTGTATGTGACAAGCTTACAGTTAGTGACGTAACAAAACCATAAAAGCTGGTGGGTTGAAAGCAATACGGGAGGTAAAAATAACTACAGTAATTGTGACTTATTTATTGTGGCTTTTATGTTTTTAGGTATAACATTTTATGTAATTCAGGCTTATAGTTCACCCTTCTCTAAAAGCCTTCAACAATGACAATATTCATTGTAATTTAATAAATCCTTCTAACACACATTGTAAAAAATAGCCTACTGTAAGTTAAGAAATCATTTCAATATGTACATCTTCTGATGTAACAACAATAACATTATAAATACTAACATAGCTGAACATGGTATTGCACATTTAGCTTTGAGTGTTACTGACCTGAGATGTTTTTATTACATGAATTAAGGTGACTGAGGCTTTTTAACATACAGGGATGCAAACTCATCAGGTATGAAAAAGGTGACAAGGATTGGAGCCCCCGGCTCCCCCACCCCACAGAATGACAGAGGATTTTAGCAGTCAGAACAACTAAAGCAGCAGTGTTAATAATAACAGAAACGCCAAAGAGTCACACAATAGAAATATATAAAAGCATTTATTTCAAATTGTGGAGCAGTCAGTTTATAATTTTGGCAGCACTGTTGAGCATTTTGAAAATGTATTTTCAGGCCTCTGTGCAAGGCTTAAGTCTTTTTATCTTTATAGCCACATGGTGTAAAGTAACTAAGTTCATAAACTCAACAAGTACTATACTTTGGCACAATTTTGAGATACTTGTACTTTATTTAAGTATTTCAATGTTTTGCTACTTTGTTCTTCTACTCCACTACAGTTCAGAGGTACATGCTGTACTTTGACTCCACTACATGTATTTAATACCTTTAGTTACTTCACAGATCTGGATTAATTAAGTGAAATATAATCAAGTGTTAAATCAGACTTTAGTTCCACCTGGAGTAAATCCACAAGCTACCCTGCAGTATACAAAGTCATTCAAACTAGCTGCACCTTTACCAGCTTTGAGAACACTTTCATGATCAATCATTATAAAAACCTATCATATCTATTATTCTGAAATGGACCAATCTGCACAATGACTACTTTTACTGTCGCTACTTTCACTATATTTTGATGATAATACTTTTCTACTTTTACTTGAGGAACATTTTGAATGCAGGACTTTTACTGTAACAGAGTATTCCTACACTCTGGGACTATTACTTTTAGTCAAGTACAAGATCTGAGTATTTCTACTTTTACTCAAGTACAAGACCTGAGTACTTCTACTTTTACTCTAGTACAAGATCTGTGTGCTTCTACTTTTACTCAAGTACAAGACCTGAGTGCTTCTACTTTTACTCAAGTACAAGATTTGAGTACTTCTACTTTTACTCTAGTACAAGATCTGTGAGCTTCTACTTTTACTCAAGTACAAGATTTGAGTACTTCTACTTTTACTCTAGTACAAGATTTGTGTGCTTCTACTTTTACTCAAGTAGCCTACAAGATCTGAGTACTTCTACTTTTACTCAAGTACAAGACCTGAGTACTTCTACTTTTACTCAAGTACAAGATCTGAGTACTTCTACTTTTACTCAAGTACAATATATATACTTATACCATCTCTGTTTATAGCCTATGAAAAAAACTATTAGAAATAGAAGGCTAAAGCTAACGTTAGCAGATAGTGACAATGTATGCTAGCTAGCTAGCTCAACGATTCCTTAAATAATATTGCCACAGAAAAACTTTTCAGTTCACATCACGCTCTGCCGCTCCGACAGGGAGCTCTGCTCTGAACACCTGAACAGCCCGTTCTAACAGCTGTTCACCAGCGGTCCAGTCTGTGCCACAGTGACTCCGGACGCACAGTTAATATTAACGAACGCACCCGTAGGTAATGTAGCTGCTGAAGCTAGACCATCATCTTGGAGCAGCAGAGCCTTATTATACATACATGAGCAGAGCCGACAGGCAGGAAGACTCGAGCACACAGCTCGTACTTCATTATAATATATAAAAAAAGAACACCATGCGTGTCATGATGGCACATAACAGCTCACGGCCGCAGATTACTCCGGGTCCCAGCCCCCCCCATACCCCAAAAATATTTGTATTGCAGATCTACATGAATCACACAAACGACTTATTTTGGATTCAAAACAGCGAATTTCGCAGAAAGGTGACAAGTTTGCATCACTGAACATAGACAGAGCACAACTGAAACATAACATCTGAAACGATGTAACAACATAATACACTTGTGGGCAGTGTGCGAAATACCCGTCAATAATCGGGGGGTCCCCATCTCCCGTTTATTGCGCAATATACCGGTCGAAGATTTCTCAATATGCAGTAGGCCTATACAATATTTCATGGATGCAATCCAAGACAATCAGTAGTAGCAGCGTTTCTCAACCGGGGCGCTGTCAAATAATTATATATTCTAACGTTCATATGAATGAATACGCGACCGTTAAAGAACCATCTGTTTTCGATTCTATGCGAGGAAATGGGAGCAGAGCTGGTCTCAGACGCACACACACACACACACACACACACACACACACACACACACACACACACACACACACACACACACCAAGCCCGCCTTAACCTGCCATCAGGCCCTGGGGCTGATAGTTTTTGTAGGCCCCCTATTTAAACAACAAATCAAAGTCATGAGAATGATCTACAATTTATAGCCTGGGCAGGCTCTGTGATCGCACTTCTCCACTCTGCTCTACACGCGCCTGGTCCTCTCCTCCATATGAGTGACGTATCGGGCCTCCCTCATGTATTTGTCCGGTTGCCAACGGCAACCGGACCCCTCCGCCCCTCCGCCCCCCCTAACATCCATCCAGATCCTACGAGGACGGATGGAGAATGGACCGCTCGAAGGTGGACGAGTTATGCGGTTGTTCATTAGTATGGAAGCTCAATACTTTCAGAGTAAAGGCTGCACTATAAATCCCAAAATATTGAATTTGTAAGGAATCTCTCAAGGACCTGATTACAATTTCCTGTGTCTAAACCTCGGCTGATAGACAACCAGACAAACCAACACACCATAACCAGTTGTTCCTACACACACACACAAACACAGACCCATTTGTCCGGTCCACGTAGCAAGTCCTCGTCGTCCTCTCCATCTCCTCCAACAGATAATGTCCCTCCTGTCTGTTTTTCCTCTCCCGCTACTCCATCGCTATCAGAACCAGACGGCCTACTTGTCTCCGAGGCCCCGCGGCCGGCACCGCTACCGCTCGGTACAGAACTCATCTGTCCTTCCTCCTCATCCTGGCCTACAGGTTTAAAATAACCTGTAAGCTTCGGCATTTTTTGTAACAGCTGCTTGTCTCGAAACTCCTTTTCCCTCAACAATTTCCTTTTCCGAGTGCCACTCTCAAACTTTTTCTTCACTCAATCACTCGCAATTTGAATAAGTCACATGTGAAACATATTCTCATTCTGACGTGTGGGTGTTTGTGTATATTTGCGTTTGTGTGTATTGTGTTTGTTTCCCGGGGAAAACACTCACGAGAAACACCGGCTGTTGTTATGCCTGCTGTGACGTCAAGTTACTCCTTTCTCCGCTTGTAATTATGCCGTTACAAGCTTCAAAGTTGTATTTATCATCTGAATTTACCGAAACAAGTTTAATATTCTGAAAGCCAAGACTTTGTTTTTTTAAAATCAGATGAAGACAAACTGTAACGGACCTTGCCGTGTTATCTATGATTACTATACGTCTTACATTAATAATTTCAGTGGAGGGAGGGGGGGCGGCGCTGTGGAACAGCAGAGTGGCGAGGGAGAGCTGTTGTCTTCCCTTTACAAGCTTCAAAAATGTATTTATCGTGTGATTTTGGAAATGAAAGTTTCATATTCTGAAAGCCAAGACTTTGTTTACTTAATATTTCTTTTAAAAACACCCGAAATAAAAAAATAGAATTTTTTTTTTTTTTTTTTTTAATTTGCACATGATAGGCCCCCGATCTCCGTAGGCCCCTGGGCTTCAGCCCAGGTCAGCCCGTGCATTAAGGCGGCCCTGACACACACACACACACACACACACACACACACACACACACACACACACACACACACACACACACACACACACACACACACACACACACACACACACACACACACACACATACACACACACACAGTCTGCGTGATCTGCGTGTAGGGAGGGGCAGGCCTGCACACACCCACACACACACACACACACACACCAACTTGAACGCCAAGGCTAATTATGCTTTTCTTCTTCACCCCGGAATCCACACAGGACATACGCACACGCTCATCTTATGCACAGCAAAGATCGAAAAAATAGTATTTTACCTTAAGTGAGAATAGACCAAAGATGCCTTGGCTCGACTTCTTCTCGTTGCCGTCCTGGTTTCCAAGAAGAAGAGAGACGATGTCCTGCTTTAATCCAGCTTTTCACGAACGGCACTGGGTCGAATTTGTCCAAAGGGGGTCCGTTTAGGTCCACAAACAGAAGCAAGACAGGCTCTCCTCGCGCAACCTGTTGCGGCTCTGGTTGTCGGTGTTATTCACGGCGGAAAAGCCTCTCTCGCACTCAGCAGACGTGGGGAGGTAAGTGCGACTTGCTATGCATAGCCGTTCCAGTGTTTTACCCGGTGGAGTGCCCTGCAATTTCCAGTCTCTAAACTGCCCCACGGCGTCCCCGGCTGGTTCTCCGAGCGATTTAGCCAGACGGTGTACTTCTTGTTCGCCATACAAAGTCAAGTCTTCCCGCTCTCCTGGCCAAAAGTGCTTATCAAGAGCTTTGAGCGTCTGGACCAAGCTTGACTCCGGTAAGCGCTTGGTTAGAGTAGCAACCAGCGATTCATAAAAACGAGGCTTGTTTATTTTCCCCCTGCCTTCTGTCAGCTCTACGTCCTTAAAAAAGCCCGATGAGACGCCCTGTTCAGCCTTCTTCGTTGATCTCCCCCCGGTCGTCTTCATGGCGGTCAAAACATTGATGGTTTGTTTGATGTGGACACTTGAGTCCACAAGTGTCATTTCTCTTCTCTGCAGCTTGAGAGACAGGCTCTGGAGTTCACGCAGGATGTCTTTCATGACAGCCAAATCTTCCACGAATCCTGAGTTGGTTAGGTGCTTGAGAAGTCCCTTGTATTTTTGCCTCTCAAGATCATTACGTGATGCGTTCTCACTGGATGTTTTAAAATGGAGTGCTAGTGCGGGGAAATATTTCCATACAGCTTTTACTGTTTTAAAGCTGCTGGCAACCCATCTGATGGTGAAAATTTGACCTATTTTCAGTATTTCCATGTTGAGCTCGGCCGCTGCTTCTTTCAGCAATCTGGAATTCCTGGTTGACTGATTGTAGAGTGAGTATAAATGTGAAATAAATATCTCAAAGTGATTAGTGCCACCCACATCTTTAAGAGCATCTTTGACTGACAGTTCTAGTCTGTGCGCCAGGCAGTGTACAGACTGCACGTTCGGAAAATTGTTTTTGAGTCTGACGACAAGCCCACTGGCTTTTCCCGTGAGCACTGCAGCCCCATCGGTGGCTATGCTTATTAGGTGCGTCTTCAAAAAGTCATCATCCATTCCAGCTTTATATAGACTCGCCATCATCGAGTTATAAATTGATTCAGCATCGACCCCATCTGTGAGTTCCACTATATCCAGGAAAACATTATCTACATCCCCCTTACCACTGACATCACATCTTACGTAAATGATTAGATAGGGACGACCGTGAACGGTACTTTCATCAATTGTGATTGATACCTTTGAATCCATTTCTTTCACATTAGAGACGAACTTGCGGCGCATTTCCTTTGCAATGTGACTTATTATTTCTGCGCATGCATGGTCAGATTTGTGGATATTCCCAACTTCGGCTCCATTCAGCTCCTGCATTGTCATGAGGGGGTTGAGCTTTTTATAAGATAGCCTTTCCTTTGCTACGGTGTAAGTTGTTCTAAACGAGACTGTTGTTTTCTTGAGTAAATCGGACTGTACATCAATGAAACAGTTTGGGAGGGTTTCTTTGTCTTTCATCTGTACTATTTCCACTGACCTTGTGTGGGCCTGGCTGTCCCTGTGTTTGTATATCTTCTTTCGTTGGTGTTTTGCATCAGGGCTAGTAACATCAACATTGATCCATTCTTCCGAGAGGTGTAAACCCGGTCCCTTTTCTGAGAGTAGCAACGTTTTTGATTTCCTACACACTAAGCATCCTAACTTTCCAGCCTTAATGTCAAGCCAAGGGTTGCGGTCTTTCCATTCGCCCACCTGCTTCGTTGTCCAACCACCCGGCGGAAAGTCACTAGCAGCAGTAGCAGCTACCTCCGCAACTGCTGCGTCTTCTGAGCGCTCTGCCTCAACTTCACCTCCTTCTGGGGAGTGACTGGGCGGGACAGGAGCCCCCGACTCGCTAACGGTTCTGGTAGCGAGTGCTGTGCTAGCTGCTGCGTCATCAGCATCATCTCTGGGTGTCTCTTGGTCATCTTGTGGTGTCACTTTTTTGGATGTGAACCCAAAGTGCACGAGTGAAACACTTTGGTTTAGCTTTCTCTTAGACATTTGAGTCCTCTAATGTAACGTCTTTCTCTCCTCTTTGCCGCGCATGGCTAATTTGCATAATTTGTGTCCCCGTCACGCAGTGTACCCGTGTCACGTGGCTGGCTCTGCTTTTGACAGCCAAAATAGAAGTTATTTGTGAATAAATGTTTTGAATTATGAATACTGGACATAGTAGGCTTAAAAACATTTTAGTGACCATTGCAAGTGACAAATACATATTATAATTTCAGACCCCCCCTAAATGTTGCTGTTGAGGCTTTCAGGGGGGCTCAGGTGTTAAACGGGGGGGTCGAGCTCCCCCGGAACCCCCCGTATTTCGCACACTGCTTGTGGGGATGCTTGGGATGTGAGGAGTGAGGGACACGGCTTAGAACGGGCGTGTCGCCTGGCAGGACAGGAGTGTGTGCACCAGTCTGCCTTGATCTATGAATTCATGTCCGTGACACTCACTGCTGCCCACAGCTGTTTTATAGAAGGAAATTCCTTCACTTCATGAAAGTGTTTTAACCACACACACACCTCTACACACACATGACGGGTGTTATTTTCCCCATAAGGAACAAGTCGCTGCAAATTATCCCGCTTATTACATGGCCAAATTCTCAACAAAGTAACGACATGACTCCCAATATTAATTGAAATGCTTTTATGGATTTAGAAAATGTCTTTTATTGATTTAAAAAATAGTTGTATGTATTGATTTAAAAAATAGTTGTATGTATTGATTTAAATTGACATGCATCCGCTAAGAAAAATAGTCCGTTGTTACAGTTTTTTAAACAGTCTGAATGAAACGGCAGCTCTCAGCTGTGTATTTACACAACTAATGGCCCATCAACCACAGCTCTCTCCCCCCCTCCCCCCTTGATCTTTCTTCTCCAGCAGCTCAATTAACGGTAGGTTACTCTGAGTGACAAGCTTACAGTTAGACACAACACTGTCATTGCAAGTGACCCTCAGTTAGTTGACTTTTATGTTCAACAACTAAATTCGTTACTGATAAAAAAGGGCTTCTACTGTACCTAATTACCTTAACACTAGAACCGCCAGAGGTTTTTGTATAGGCCTACCTAAACCTGTCAAATCCCGCTATTAGAATGCAATTTTTAACAACATAGGGTGCTACATAACACACTTTCAGGAAAAGTCAGGGACTGGGAGACTTTAATATTTTATTGAAAAAAAGTTACATTGCACACACACAACACACATCACACAAATTGACCCGATTGGCGGTTCTAGTATTAAATAAACTCACTAATTAATGAAACCAGTTCAATACGCATTATTCTTATTCTTATCATTCTTTATGAGCGCAGAAATAGTCTTAAAATCAGATCTGTTTTTTAAATGAAATCTGACGGCAGGCAGTTAGCTCTGATCACCTATGACAAATGCGCCGCACCTAATCGCTGGCCATTCAGCCACAGACACTGTTCGAAACGGGGGGGAGCTAGGAGGAGCTTGGCTCCTCCGAAGAGGGAGGGAGCTCCCCTGAAGGCTGACTTTGAGATAAATAGGGGGAGCCCAAAACAATCGTGCATATTTGTGTCACACAGATTAGAAATGTTGAGTTTCTGTAAATAACAGTTCTTGAAATAAATAATAGTTATTGTTCATTACAGTTTCTGAATATTTGTTTTATATTTGTGAATATGTCTGGGTGTTGCCATCTGTATTTGGCGGCGCTGCATTCTTACTTACGTTGCTATGATTATGGCGGTGATGCCGGCGCGGTATTGGAAATGTTCATATTGATATTTTTTTAACTCTGGCTGTGTAATAAAAAAATATGGCAAAACGAAAACAGCCAAGCGTCACAGCTTTTGGATTCACAAGCAAAGAAGCGAAGGAGTCTAAAAATGACAACGTGAACGGAAAACAACTTTTAGTTGGCCGGCTGTAAGCTGCGTTAGGGTCGAGTTTGACAGCTCCACACCGAGGGAGAGGCCTGCCGATGCGGAGCCTGAAGAGGCTTCAATAACGGCCACATCCGCCGGCATAGTGACACCGTCTGTATTAGTAGAAGAGTGTTTTTATAGCAAT
Organism: Notothenia rossii; assembly: GCF_949606895.1. NCBI lineage: Eukaryota > Metazoa > Chordata > Actinopteri > Perciformes > Nototheniidae > Notothenia > Notothenia rossii. The sequence continues at coordinate 48,968,744 of NC_136903.1, read as the reverse complement.
TGATCGCATCCGCGCTGCTGCGCCAGTCAACAGAGCGTGCGTGTGACATATTTAGTAGCAGGATGTGCTCTGAAAAATAGGGCTCCCCGAAAGCAAATGGGTAATTTGAAAACTGACAGAGCTCCCTCTATACAAATCAAACTGTAGAAGGTGTGAAAGCACCTATTGTTTTAAATAATGGTCGGAATGTGACCTGTGAGCCTTCTGAATTACCGTGGGACAGCACATTCTAAACTAAAATGTTCAATCAATAAAGGAACATCTTATCTTATCTTAATAATATCTTCATATTAATAATAATAATAAATCATACAGTATGTGTCCGAAAGGGAGCAGGAAGAAGCAAACACAAAAATATACTGCATATTAAAGCAAACGATTGTAAAGGTTAAAGTATGAGCATAACAAATAAAGAAGTGTAATGTAAACATTTACATTATAATTATGATTATTTAATATATAAAGACTATATATTATTGAATTACAAGATTAGATATACTTTAGTTGATCTAAAATATTGATGTGTTCAAATGCTCTTCAAAACACAACTGAAAGTCCATGAAACTTGTCTTTCTGTATTTGTGAATGAAGCGCCATCTCCTGGTTAAAACCTGAAATTGAAAATCTGGCAACGCCCTCTTGGAAAATAGTAGGAGGGCTTAACATTCCTCTATACTGGTCTTTGGCAGGCCGTAGGCAGGAAGCTGTAAGCTGGAGTCCGAAATTCAGTGCTCCATCTGTATGTACATTTCAGTAAACGTCCAAGTTATGCGAACATGTAAGCAAAGCATAAATTACAGCTACGTTGACGTTACTTTGAATCGCGGGGATAAGCTAAACCGTTAGCAAGTAGCTATAGCTAGCCAGATATATTAAATAAACACTTTGTCATACAATCTAAAAGTTATGGTTTTTAGCGTTACCTGGTGATTTCAAAGAAAGCTCTCTGGAAAATGTTGACTTACTGTTCGACATGAAGCTAGAAGCTACCTCACAGTTGATCCGGAGTCCAGTCAGTTAAAGTGTTTCATAGTTAGCTTAGCCGAGCATCAACCTAGCACTGAAATAAATGGATTTTAAGTGACAGTATTTCTGAGAAAAAGTCAGCTGAAATGGTGGCATAGTTGCCACTGCTTTACGTGTCAACAGCATTTTTGAACGCGTTTGCAGCAGTAAATGTGGCTGCTTTGGCCACTAGCAACACCTGAATTTAAATGTGCAACCTCTTTTTGTGACAGATTTTTGCAATAAATTATAATTCTTCTGAATGATATTCCTATTGACAGCTAGTTTCTATGTGAACCTTATGAGACGGACAGCCAGAGAGAATAAATGAAAACAAGTTTTACTTGAAATACTATATGACAAAACAAGAATACAGTTTAAAGGTGACCTATCATGCAAAATGCACTTGTGTACGTCTTTTATACATGAATATGTGTCCCCGGTGTTCCAGGGAACTCACCAAGTGTCAGAAAACAAAACCCTCTCTATTTTCCTCCATACCCAAATCTCTTAAAAAGGGGCTGCTTTGGATCTGATACAGACTGATCCAGATTTGAACACTTCTATGACGTCACAGAAGTGGCGCTACGGCTATTGGGCCAACTCCACCAATCAGGAGGAGACAACCTAGGACATTGCTGTTCAAAAGCGCTGGAGACGCTGTAGTACATATGCCAGGCCTGTAGATGGTGCTGTTCTCACATAATCAGCCCATGAAAAGACAGTGTTAAATTGAGCGAAATGAGGAATGGCTAAAATGCAGGATCTGTTTGGTATTTTGAAAAATAAAAAGTATAAATATGCCTTATATAGGTATGGTCCTACACTATATTATTCAAATATAGCATGATAGGTCCACTTTAAGTGATTTGTAAAATATCCATAAAGAAAAATCTGTTTACAGTTCTGTTTCATATGGGTGTTGAGAGATTTATCCATAGATCTCTTAATTTTGCACTCAAAGTTCACCAGATTGATGCTTTTAACTTCAATATTTAAAAAGAAAATCGGTAACACTTTATTTTGATAATCCATAGTTAACACTCTCAATATTTTGTGTATGTAGTCCTGTTTGTGGATCAACATAATTCTGGCTGTGGTTGACCCTGACATGCCTGTAGCCCTCCTGGGAAAGACTGGCATATGCTGTCCACTCATCACTCACAACAAGACTTTGAGGCTTGACATGTTTCTTGATGATGGGAACAAGGGTCTCCTTGTTTCTTCTCTTTACAAGGCGAAGAATGGGACGTCTGCTTGCAGCTTTGATCTCTAGTATACCAAACACCCAAGATCTCTTTCGGTAACACTTCATTTTGATATTCCATAGTTAACACTCTATAAGTCATCAGTTGAGATTTAGTAGCATGTCAACAGTGCATCAGTTGACATTCAACAGCACCGTTCAAACCGACAAGTAACTAAGCATTAGTTGATGATCAACAGATAAGCAACTCAAGTTCAGTTGACTATTACATTAAGCATTAGTTGATGATCAACAGATAAGCAACTAACGTTTAGTTGACTATTACATTAAGCATTACTTGATGATCAACAGGTAAGCAACTTTAGAGTTTAGTTGAATATTACATTAAGCATTAGTTGATGATCAACAGATAAGCAACTTTAGAGTTTAGTTGAATATTACATTAAGCATTACTTGATGATCAACAGATAACCAACTAAAGTTCAGTTGACTATTACATTAAGCATTACTTGATGATCAACAGATAAGCAACTTTAGAGTTTAGTTGAATATTACATTAAGCATTAGTTGATGATCAACAGATAAGCAACTTTAGAGTTTAGTTGAATATTACATTAAGCATTACTTGATGATCAACAGATAAGCAACTAAAGTTTAGTTGAATATTACATTTAGCATTAGTTGATGATCAGCAGATAAGCAACTTTAGAGTTTAGTTGACTATCTGTTGATCGTCAACTAATCTAGAGTTGACTATTAGTATACTTTTAGTAGGTTCTCCACTAAGCGTTTGGAGGCATGTGTTAGGACTATCCAATTAAAGTGAAAAACAGTTGAGAACAGTAGAAAGTCTATAACCTATCAACATAACTCATACATTCATCCACTATATGCAACAGACATGGGAATAAAGCGAAATGTTTTGCACAACTGATCACGAATACTGGATAACTGAAGTCAATACCAGGCTATAAAGCACAGTAGAACAAACACTATACACAGCATATCAGAAAAAGAAAGCTTTTTTATTTTAATAATATACTACAAGTAAAAACTGAACGGTTGTGAAATGGTAAAAAATAAAGTTTGAAACACATTATCTACCAGCTGGTAGTCAATACCAGGCAAACGGAAAAAAATCACTGCACTGCAGATTTGTACAGTTTAATAACTATAAATACAATTTTATTTTTGCTGTGTTCAGGACGTTTATGGGCGTCATCAAAGAGCCTTTGGGCCCAATGTGTGGGTCTAACCCCCTGCTAATTACCAGGGTGTGCAGCTCGATCAGTTAACAACAATAATTTGCCTACAGAAAGGTCCTAAACTTATCTGTGGTTAGCATTCCGTATGTCCTTGATAAGTTTTCCAAGTACACCATGTTTATAGGTTCTTGCTAACTAGTAGGTCCACTCTCTGAAGGAGAGCGTTTTTTTTAAAGTTTTCTCAGAACGATTCCCCCACATACGCCAAACTTCCTTCTTGTATGTCTGCCATGCTCTCTCAATATTTTGTGTATGTAGTCCTGTTTGTGGATCAACATAATTCTGGCTGTGGTTGACCCTGACATGCCTGTAGCCCTCCTGGGAAAGACTGGCATATGCTCTCCACTCATCACTCACAACAAGACTTTGAGGCTTGACATGTTTCTTGATGATGGGAACAAAGATCTCCTTGTTTCTTCTCTTTACAAGGCGAAGAATGGGACGTCTGCTTGGAGCTTTCATCTCTAGTATACCAAACACCCAAGATCTCTTTCTTCTCCAGGTGTTACCAAAGCATCCTCTTCCATACTACCAAAAAACAGTACAAAAACCTTTTTTTAAAACAGTGTGAACATTATTACAAAAATAATCTCTTGACTTTATGTTTAATCAATCTATTGTTAGTCAGGTGTAATTACCTTTTCATTTAAATCTGTTTTAAATTCCTTATAACACAGTACACATTACAACATGATTTGCTGGAAAGGGATAATCTTCTCAAGGTCTAACCCTAAGGTTATCTTTTTTCTCCTCGACAGTTCATGAATTTGTGCTTTTATTTTTGTCACTATGACCACATTAGGAACCAGAAAATCTTGACTGAAATTGATTGAAAACAATTACCAAATCTTGTGACACTGCAATGCAAATCAATTCAATCAATCAATCAATATTTATTTATATAGCCCAATATCACAAATATTACATTTGTCTCAGTGTACTTCACAGTTTGTACAGAATATCAGTATGACAATACGACACCCTCTGTCCTTAGACCCTCACATCGTACCAGGAAACACTTCCAGAGAAAACCCACAATTTAGTCTTGACTCTGGCTTTGTGTGAATATTTAATTATGTATTCATTATGTATGTAATGTTTGAGTTAGGAACACCTGATCCTGTTTTATTTGACTAATATATAAGATAAATACAGAAGCCTAATGCATTCACTTGAGAAAAAAAGGTTGTTCAAGAGAGCTTTTCCTGGAATTCTGAGATAATAATCTTGTTAATTAAGAAAAACAGTAAACTTTTATTTCTCACGTGTATGCATTATGCTTCCGTAAATAAACCTTCTTTAGGTTAAACAAATACAATAAAATGTTTTTTATTAACTGATTGACAGCTTTAGGGAGAGTGATATTCATTTCTGCCATTTATTTTATATATCCCATCTATGACTCTCCCCTCCCACCCACTCTCTCTATCTATCCTAAATGATGATTCACATAATGATGTAAGCTCTTTGAGGCTATAAAAAATGTAACACATTTAGTCAAGTGTATTGCACATTTAAATTATATTACCTTGCGTTTGTGGCTGAATTTGCTCTCATCAATGTGGACAAGGACATTAACTCCACCGACTTTCTGCTTCTTTTTCTTTTGGTGCTTTCCCAGGCTTTTTACACAGATTCTTCTGAGTTTCTTTGACATCATGGAAAGTGTTGCTGAGCTCTTTGCAATGCCATCTTGAAGCATGTCAACGTGCCGTAGATGCAAACCCTGGGCAAATCTATCAAGGATTAACACAAATAATGAAATAAGGACAGTGCATTTCCAAAAGAAGAAAACATTTCTTTTATCAAGCTATAAGTCACGAAGCATAATTTATACCGAGTATATTGTATTTGGGCCATTAGTTTTTTAACTAGCATCAATAACAAGCCATCCTGTCAATCAACCATCCTGTACATGGCTGACTAAAACTGATGCTCATTGCAACACAGTGTCACATCTGGTTGTATAGATAGAATCACCACCATACTCTTCTGTCAGAAGCCCAAACTTATGATTTATAAGAAATGCTAATGCTTGAAAGCAGAACAAAATAATACTTAAGAGCAGAAAAACAAAATATGGTCAACTTACAACATGATGAAATTAGCAAGAGCCAAAAGTCACGTCAGAGAGTTTTTATGTTACTGTAACATATCTGGCCAATCAAGGCAGGTTATAGACAAGTTTACGCGACAAACCACGGGTAGCGCCATAACCCTACACAAATGCACTTCATTTCCGCCGGAAGTCTTTTGCACAGCGTCTGTCGGTGTAAACCGGTGTAAACAGTCAGACGGGCACTGGTGTAAACACAGCGATTTCGATGCTAACAGTGATGCTAGCTTGGGAACACGATTCTACTTCTTTGACTGGAGATGGCGTTACTCTCCCCCACCCGAATTCAGTGCAAAACTGGGAGGATAACATGACGACGTGGCCCAGCATAACGTACAGCAAAATTTGCTCCTACTTCGTTCAATCCATGGCAATAGATGGAAAAGCAATGGACAGTCTGAAGGCCTCCGAGGCATATCAATATTTGCACAGCAACAAAGTTGGTTGTGTCATGTCATACAAACATGATCGTTTTGTTTATCTAAAAGCAAAGGTAGAGCCTAGCCAGTGTTTGAACAATGCGTGGCATAATGCTTGGGTGCTGGTAACTGAAGCTGGAGAAGTCAAAACTGCGGGATGTACGTGTGTTGCTGGACCAGGGAGATCTTGTTCCCACTCAGCTGCGATCCTGTGGAAGGTAACTAGATTATTTGACCATTGTAGCCTAGGCCTATGTCTTTTGTTGTTGGTATCCGAACTACATCATAGGCTACTTGGCTAGAGTGCAAAGTGTGTGTATGCCATGATGTATTATATCATATGACATGTTTGCAGTGAACCCATTATAATATCTATGCACTGTTTTTACTCTATCTCTCTAGGTAGAAAATGCTGTGAGACAGGGGAAAACCGGGCTTGCCTGCACAGACAGACAGAACCAGTGGAATGCTGGGTCTAAAAGAAATGCTGGTCAGAGGAAGATGAAGTATGTGCGCTTCAAACGACACAACAGGAAGGATCTCTACCAGCCGCCACCAACTTCACAGCCATCCTCTACCACTCCAGAACCGGCACAGGAGGTGACACTCTTTAGGACTCATGAAGAGTGGAGGAAGAACACACTTGCCTCACCAATGGCAGAACTTTTCAATTGCCCTGGGAATAGCCTCCTGCAGTTCTGCTTTAATGCTGATACCTCTTCCATCACCGAGCCAACACCATGTCCACACCTCCATCTCCTAACCCATGATGAGCACCACATACCACTGGCTTGTGTAAAATGCAGAACCTTCTATGATAAGTACATTAACATGTCCACAGCCCGGCTTGAGGAGATCGAGAAGGTTACAAAAGCACAGAGCAAAGAACAGGTCTGGCATGATGCGCGGAGAGTGCGCATCACAGCGAGCACAGCTAGAAAGGTGCCCATTCGCTCAACCACGGCGCCCGACAAGTTTTTGTCAGAACACTTACACCCATCCTTCCGTGGCAATGCTGCAACCCGTCAAGGAGCGGAGGGGGAGGAACTTGCAAGGGACTATTTGGAAACTCTGGGCAACAGCATTGAAACCAAAGGCTTAGTGGTGTGCGACAAGGATCCGTGGCTTGCAGCATCTCCCGATGGAGTGATAAACAAAGACATTCTGTTGGAGATCAAATCACCTGTGTTGGGAAACAAGTCACTTGCAGAATTTTTGGCAACAAAGAACTGTGAAATCACAACTGTGGCAAACGGAAAAAGGATAGATTACCATATTGCCTGCAATGGTCCAAAAGGCTACTATATGCAGGTACAAATTGGGATGCACTGCACAGGGCTTCAGCACTCCAAGTTGGTGATCTGGAACAAAACTGAGCACCTAGAAATCGAAGTACCCTACGACCAAGACTTTGTCCAGGGGCATATCATAAGGCTGCGCACATTCTACTTTGCCCACATGCTCCCGAAAATTGTTGACGATTTTGTTGAGGGAAGGTTACAGTTCTGCAGTAAATATCTCAGCATTTTAAAACCAAAATAAACTGCCTTATTTAGGTCATGCCCACAGGAGCCAACAGTTGTCTGTTGTTTACATAATGCACAATTTACATGATCTCTTTATGCTGTGCAATATATCATATGTGCCTGTACTGTTTGAGTGAAAATAAAGTTTGATGTAATTTAATTTCATTATTGCACTGTTATTGTTACGACTGATTAAACGGGTATGAACTCAAATGCACAACTCACAGAATTTAACAAAAAAAAGGTTTTATTCAAACCAAAGCTCAACGATAGTGGTACAAAAACAAAATCACTCTTAAAGAAGAAAAACACTAGGAGCATGAACAACAAAAATACGTAAACAAGACGTGGCTCAAAGCTCTGCTTGGGGTTAATCCTGGATTGCTAATGCTGGTGGTAGTCACAAGGAACGAAACGAACTGGCACAGGACAAAGGGAGACGAGGACAATAAATACACCAGGTAATGGAGAACAGGTGGAAACAATCAGGGGCGGGGTCGACAATCACAGGAGTGGGAGACACACAAGGAAGGGAGGTCAGAGTATCTGAAACGAGAGGGAAGGTTACTATTCAAAAATAAAGGGGAAAATCACTAGACCCAGACAAAAACTAACTAACATAATTTGCGAGACATGACAGTACTCCTCCCTCTAGGGACGACTCCTGACGGCCCAGGAACCTGAGGGTGCTGGCGAAAAAAGTCATTCGTGAGAGTTTGATCCTCAACAAATCTTGATGGGATCCAGGAGCGTTCCTCTGGTCCATAACCCTCCCAGTCAACCAGGAACTGTCTCCCTTTGCCTCTGTTCCGGACCGCCAACAGGCGCTTGACCGTATAGACCAGGCCGCCGTCGAGCATTCGGGGGGGTGGAGGGGGTTTGGCCGCGGGAACCATGGGGCTTTCCTTTACCGGCTTCAGTCGTCCCACATGGAAGGTGGGATGAACCCTCAGAGACCTGGGGAGACGAAGGCGAACAGAGACAGGGTTAATTACTTTGGCCACTGGGAATGGGCCTACGAACCTAGGTGCCAATTTTCGTGACACCACATGAAGGGGAAGGTCCCTGGTAGAGAGCCAGACCCTCTGGCCGGGCCTGTACTCCGGAGCTGGCCGACGCTTCCGATCTGCCGCCACCTTCATGCGTTCCCCACTCCTTAGAAGAGCCCTGCGGGTGGCGGACCAGATCCGGTGACAACGCCGAACCAGGGCATGGGCGGACGGGACTGTGACTTCCTTCTCGAGGTCCGGGAAGGTAGGAGGTTGATACCCATAGGCAGCCTGGAAGGGAGTCAACCCAGTAGGGGCCGTGGGGAGCGTGTTGTGGGCGTACTCTACCCATGTGAGATGCCTGCTCCAGGAGGAAGGGTTCTGGAAGCTGAGGCAGCGGAGCCCAGTTTCTAATTCCCGATTAAGGCGTTCGGTCTGGCCATTGGACTCCGGATGGTACCCGGATGACAGGCTCACCGACGCCCCGATGAGGTTGCAGAACTCCCTCCAGAAGCGTGAGATGAACTGCGGACCCCGGTCTGAGACAATATCTTTGGGGAAACCATGGATACGGAACACATGAGTCATCATGATCTCTGCCGTCTCTTTGGCAGATGGCAGCTTGGGTAAGGCAATATAATGAACCATCTTAGAAAAACGGTCCACCACCGTGAGTACGGTGGTGTTACCTTCTGACATTGGGAGCCCAGTGACGAAATCCACGGAAATCTCAGACCAGGGCCGGCTGGGAACCGGAAGCGGCTGGAGCAGCCCCATCTGTGCCCTGGAGGATGTCTTGTTGCGGGCGCAGACAGGACAGGCCTCCACATACTCCCGGACCTCTCGCTCCATGGATCTCCACCAAAAACGTTGCTTGATAAAGAATATGGTCCTCTTGACGCCAGGATGGCAGGTGAGCAGCGATGAGTGAGCCCAATGGACGACCTGTGGACGTACAGTAACAGGCACAAACAGACGGTTTGGCGGACAACCACTAGGTGCTGGGCTCTCACCGTTAGCTTGCTTCACCACAGATTCTATTTGCCAAGTGACCGCCCCTACCACACGGTTCAGTGGCAGGATGGATTCAGGCTTCTTGGCAACCGGCTCGGGGTCAAACAAACGGGACAGGGCATCCGGCTTGGCGTTCTGGGACCCCGGCCTGTAAGACAGAGTGAAGTTAAAACGGTTAAAAAACAGAGACCATCTTGATTGGCGAGAATTTAGTCTTTTAGCCTTCCTAATGTACTCGAGATTCTTGTGGTCGGTCCACACTATAAAAGGGAGCTGAGCCCCCTCCAACCAATGTCTCCATTCCTCCAGAGCAATCTTTACCGCCAACAACTCACGGTTCCCCACGTCGTAGTTCCGCTCTGCAGAGGAGAGTTTCTTGGAGAGAAAGGCACAGGGATGAAGTTTGTTGTCTTCCTTGGACCGCTGCGACAGGACAGCCCCCACCCCTTCATTTGAGGCGTCAACCTCTACAACGAAATGACGAGTTGGGTTAGGGAATGTTCCGGTATTTGGACAAAATTAACATGGGATCACTCCGGTCAATGTACGTACTTCGTCTCACTGGAATATTAATGGCCAGATTGAATACAACATCGACCCAAATTCTCCGGTCAATGACAGGAGAGTTTTGAAAGTGACAAAACACTGTTCCACACATTTAAAAACACTTAATCAATGTTTACCCAGGATCCATGCACCTTTCCTGGCTTGTAAAATGTGGTGATGCGCCCTGGAGGTAGCGGGTAGGCTCTGTGCGTGGTGCTGAACCCCAGCCTGTCTATGTGGAATACAAAAACAAACAAAGACAAACACCTTTAAGGTCACCAGGGTCGTGAGGTTCTGGTTCTGGCGGTGTGCATGGAGGGGTTTGACCTGGCTCCCCGACACAATGCACATAGTCTGGAGCAGCGGAGCAGCGGCTGGGCCGTGTTCCCCCTTCTGTCCATTTGCCTATCAGTTTGTTAACGAAGTGGACAGAGGCTGTTTTTCGCCCCTAAAAGTGACTTTTAATGGTGTTTTTTGTATTTAAATGATGGGTCTTATCATTGCGGAGGGTCCCCGAAACAATGCAACTAGTCTGGAGCTCGCTGGGGTCCCGCAAATGCTTTAATCACACTTTTGTCCATTTGCCTATCAGTTTGTTAACGAAGTGGACAGAGGCTGTTTTTTGCCCCTAAAAGTGACTTTTAATGGTGTTTTTGGCATTTAAATGATGGGTCTTATCATTATCCAGGGTCCCCGACACAATGCAACTAGTCTGGAGCTCGCTGGGGTCCCGCAAATGCTTTAATCACACTTTTGTCCATTTGCCCATCAGTTTGTTAACGAAGTGGACAGAGGCTGTTTTTTGCCCCTAAAAGTGACTTTTAATGGTGTTTTTTGTATTTAAATGATGGGTCTTATCGTTCTCCAGGGTCCCCGACACAATGCAACTAGTCTGGAGCTCGCTGGGGTCCCGCAAATGCTTTAATCACACTTTTGTCCATTTGCCTATCAGTTTGTTAACGAAGTGGACAGAGGCTGTTTTTTGCCCCTAAAAGTGACTTTTAATGGTGTTTTTGGCATTTAAATGATGGGTCTTATCATTATCCAGGGTCCCCGACACAATGCAACTAGTCTGGAGCTCGCTGGTGTCCCGCAAAATGCTTTAATCACGATTTTGTCCATTTTCCTATCAGTTTGTTAACGAAGTGGACAGAGGCTGTTTTTTGCCCCTAAAAGTGACTTTTAATGGTGTTTTTTGTATTTAAATGATGGGTCTTATCGTTCTCCAGGGTCCCCGACACAATGCAACTAGTCTGGAGCTTGCTGGGGTCCCGCAAATGCTTTAATCACACTTTTGTCCATTTGCCCATCAGTTTGTTAACGAAGTGGACAGAGGCTGTTTTTTGCCCCTAAAAGTGACTTTTAATGGTGTTTTTTGTATTTAAATGATGGGTCTTGTCGTTCTCCAGGGTCCCCGACACAATGCAACTAGTCTGGAGCTCGCTGGGGTCCCGCAAATGCTTTAATCAGGCGTTTTAACACTTTTCCCCACGAAAATGATTTTTAATCATTTTTTGGCGGCTATATAAATCAAATTCCGGTTAATGCCGAGCACAATCGTACCTTTTACTATTTTAATGTATTTGCATGATATATCTTTGGGCTATAAAAGCGACATATTTGGATGACTTTGTCAGTTTATGGAGCTTATCCCACAAATCCCGGATGATCCGGGCCAAATTTGGGAGCTCATAGGCAGCCTGCCATAGGCCCCCACCCGTGGAATGAAAAAAAAATGAAAGAAAACGGTCAATTATATGTTAAAATAATCAAAAAATGAACTTTTAAAATTACATGGGAGAGGGGATCTGAGAAGGGGGAGAAGGGGAAAAGTGTTCGGCGCTTCGGGACGAAGCGCCGAACACTTTTCCCCTCCCCCGTTGCAAGGTACAACGGAGAGGGGAATCCAGACTTCCCCTCCTCCGTTGTAAAAAACCGTTCATGTTTTACAAGCTACCTTCTGCACGAAATCGGAAACCCGGTTTTTGAGAGGACTCAGAAAAAAAACGGCTGTGTAACTTCATGGAGGAATTCATCCGCTGTATGTGCACTTTGGCTCGGATACATTTTGTTGCCTGGAGACCCCCCAGCATGGTTCTTACCAAACTTAAAGTTTTTGAACTGGGCTCTGGAGGAAGGTAAGGGGAGTTGACAGGGGACTCAATCCGCCTCATGAGGCACTATTTTCGGATACATTTCAACACTTTTAGCCCTTTTTGATGGTTCTCCAAAAAATAACTCTGACTTTTTCAGAGTGTGGAGGAAGGTGAGGGGAGTTGACAGGGGACTTTACCCGCCTTATGGGGCACTATTCTCGGATACATTTCAACACTTTTAGCCCTTTTTGATGGTTCTCCAAAAAATAACTCTGACTTTTTCAGAGTGTGGAGGAAGGTAAGGGGAGTTGACAGGGGACTCAATCCGCCTTATGGGGCACTATTCTCGGATACATTTCAACACTTTTAGCCCTTTTTGATGGTTCTCCAAAAAATAACTCTGACTTTTTCAGAGTGTGGAGGAAGGTGAGGGGAGTTGACAGGGGACTTTACCCGCCTTATGGGGCACTATTCTCGGATACATTTCAACACTTTTAGCCCTTTTTGATGGTTCTCCAAAAAATAACTCTGACTTTTTCAGAGTGTGGAGGAAGGTGAGGGGAGTTGACAGGGGACTTTACCCGCCTTATGGGGCACTATTCTCGGATACATTTCCACACTTTTAGCCCTTTTTGATGGTTCTCCAAAAAATAACTCTGACTTTTTCAGAGTGTGGAGGAAGGTGAGGGGAGTTGACAGGGGACTTTACCCGCCTTATGGGGCACTATTCTCGGATACATTTCAACACTTTTAGCCCTTTTTGATGGTTCTCCAAAAAATAACTCTGACTTTTTCAGAGTGTGGAGGAAGGTGAGGGGAGTTGACAAGGGACTTTACCCGCCTTATGGGGCACTATTCTCGGATACATTTCAACACTTTTAGCCCTTTTTGATGGTTCTCCAAAAAATAACTCTGACTTTTTCAGAGTGTGGAGGAGGGTGAGGGGAGTTGACAGGGGACTTTACCCGCCTTATGGGGCACTATTCTCGGATACATTTCAACACTTTTAGCCCTTTTTGATGGTTCTCCAAAAAATAACTCTGACTTTTTCAGAGTGTGGAGGAGACAGGGGACTTTACCCGCCTTATGGGGCACTATTCTCGGATACATTTCAACACTTTTAGCCCTTTTTGATGGTTCTCCAAAAAATAACTCTGACTTTTTCAGAGTGTGGAGGAAGGTGAGGGGAGTTGACAGGGGACTTTACCCGCCTTATGGGGCACTATTCTCGGATACATTTCAACACTTTTAGCGCTTTTTGATGGTTCTCCAAAAAATAACTCTGACTTTTTCAGAGTGTGGAGGAAGGTGAGGGGAGTTGACAGGGGACTTTACCCGCCTTATGGGGCACTATTCTCGTATACATTTTTTCATTTTCACCCATTTTTTATGGAACTCCAAAAAGACAAGTTAGTCTTTTTTTTCCCCCTTCCTCTTCTGATTTCTCACTGATCGAATGGCAAACGCGACCCGCCATCGGAGGGCCTCCGCCGGCCCGGCCTCGTGCCGGTGCTCTGGCGGTCGGTTCCTCCGAACTGCGGGTTCGACTCTGATGGCCGGGAGGGACGAGGGAAACGTCGGGGGGGTCTGCTGGAGGCTCCTGCTGGAGTCTTGCGTTCACTGGGACCTGGCTCGAAAAACTCGAAACCCTGACTCCAGTGCGGTGTTGCGGCCATGCGCCTCCGGGTACCAGACTCCCCTGCCTCCTCCGTGTTGCGTGGGCTGCGTGGGGGTAACCCTGCGTGTCCGTTACCCTGCGTGTCTCTTACCTCCCAGGCCGACCGATATGAAGCGTTTCCAAGACGAACCGTCTGACTCAGGGGTCCCACCACAGGTTCCGTAGCGGGGTGGAAGTTCCACCTCCCCACTTTGCCGCGGAATGCAAGACAAACACCTGTTTCTCTCATCCTCCACTGTGGCATAGCGGCCTTAGTCGGCTGCGGCATTCAGCAATTGGCCTTGCTCCGGGCACAGGACCCTACTTCATCAAACTACCTGTTTGATCCTGCGTAACAACCACATATATGCTTGTCTGCAAAGACATTGATCGAATGGCAAACGTGACCCGCCATCGGAAGGCCTCCGCCGGCCCGGCTTCGTGCCGGTGCTCTGGCGGTCGGTTCTTCCAAACTGCGGGTTTGACTCTGCTCCTGGGAGCGCATATGCTTGTCTGCAAAGAGGGACATGCCTGGTCCCGCCCAGGTGTTCTTCTACGGCTAGTGTCCAACAACCACATATATGCTTGTCTGCAAAGACATTGATCGAATGGCAAACGTGACCCGCCATCGGAAGGCCTCCGCCGGCCCGGCTTCGTGCCGGTGCTCTGGCGGTCGGTTCCTCCAAACTGCGGGTTTGACTCTGCTCCTGGGAGCGCATATGCTTGTCTGCAAAGAGGGACATGCCTGGTCCCACCCAGGTGTTCTTCTACGGCTAGTGTCCAGCCAGCTGCGGTATCATCAAATTTGACCCGCCATCGGAGGGCCTCCTCCCCGGGTCCAGCTTCCGGTGCTTGGCGGTCGGTTCCTCCAAACTGCGGGTTTGACTCTGCTCCTGGGAGCGCATATGCTTGTCTGCAAAGAGGGACATGCCTGGTCCCACCCAGGTGTTCTTCTACGGCTAGTGTCCAGCCAGCTGCGGTATCATCAAATTTGACCCGCCGTCGGAGGGCCTCCTCCCCGGGTCCAGCTTCCGGTGCTTGGCGGTCGGTTCCTCCAAACTGCGGGTTTGACTCTGCTCCTGGGAGCGCATATGCTTGTCTGCAAAGAGGGACATGCCTGGTCCCGCCCAGGTGTTCTTCTACGGCTAGTGTCCAGCCAGCTGCGGTATCATCAAATTTGACCCGCCATCGGAGGGCCTCCTCCCCGGGTCCAGCTTCCGGTGCTTGGCGGTCGGTTCATCCAAACTACGGGTAATCCTGGAGCGGACATAAACAAAGAATGATATTTTACAGGACATGATGGATATGTGTTTTTTCCAGGCTTTTTGGAAATAAACCAAATGTGATTTTGCAGTGCATGATATAGCTCATTTTACCCATGTGATGTTGTGCAGTACATTACTGAGCTCATTTAACGATATGGTCTACCAGGCGAAGTGGGATGCTGCCATTTCCCAACTGGTCTCCGGAGGAATATAAGGAGAGTTGACAGGGGACTCTGCCCAGTGCTCATGAACCAAATGAGGGGTGTGTTAGAGGGGAAAGGCTCTGGCTGTTTCTGCAGCCTCTGCATCTACCTTCTCTCCCCACCCCGATACCAGCGCGTGCCTGCTGTAAAAGGCAGGTGCACGGGCTCTCACTGCCACTAACTCTGAGCCTGGCTCCCGAGCAGCACGTTCTCCCCGGCAGTCCGCCAGCAGATGAAAAACACCCACCTCTCCGCCTCTTCCGAGGGACGAGGGAACCGCACGGGGGGGTCTGCTGGAGGTTCCTGCCGGGTGCTCCGTACTGCGTTTCACCGGTACCTGGCTCGAAAAACTCGGAACTCTGACTCCAGTGCGGTGTGGCGGTCTCGCCCTGGCCGTCCACCGTGCGCCTCCGGGTACCTGACTCCCCTGCCTCCTCCGGGGGCAGGTGCGAATGGTTCAATGCCTCCTCCCCCCGCTGCGGCGAAAGCCGGAGCGGGACGGAGCGCCCGGAGGTACTGTTACCCCCACGTTTTGTACCCAAAACTGTCTTGTGAGCTCGTGGCAGAACCATGAAACAAAAAACAATCAATGTATCGGACCCATCGCCAGTCGCGTTGGTGCGGAGGTGGGACCATTTTAACCAGGTGGTAACCCAAGTCCTCCCCTTGGTCCGTGTTCCCTGCATTGAAGCATCGGACCCATGGTTGCAATCAGCAGTTGGCTAACGCATATAAACGGAGAAACAGAAAACCATTTAAATAGAATTCATTGTGTGTGTTTTTGGAAGGATGTTGACCGAATGCCCGGTGTGCAGCCTCCGCTATCTGGCTTTGAATAAGCACCTTAATCACAAACATGCAGTGCGGAACCTGGATGAAAGAGGCATCATTCTTAAAATGGCCAGTGGTAGAATAAATGTTCGGACCAAACCCTGTCCCATCACAGGGTGTTCGTATGCTGGGAGGAAACTACACCGTCATGTAACTCGTGACCAGCCTGAGTTCTCCCGAGATGAGGCACATCAGGTCATGGCAAGGCTGAAGCATAGTGTGGCCCTGCAGTTGCTCCATGACCTCCGAGAGACTAATCCCATCATTGGAATGGCTACATCATTGGATATAGACAATGAGGAGGAATACCCGGTGCACCCTCCACCCTTCTCCCCACATACCGAGTGTGACGAAGAGGACTGCATGCAGGTGAGGCTGGACAATGTGGCATTGAGGGCTCAGAAGGATGCCCTCATTGATGAGGTGAAGACCCTGCGCTCCAGGCTAAAACAGGGTCTAAAACCCAGGAAGCAGAATGCCACTGCTGCTCTGCTTGAGGAAGACGAAGAATGTATACGATTTAAGGGCGTAGCAATCCCAAGTACCCCCGACATGAACTCAGTAGCCTCCGGCAGCAATACCCCTCTCAAGACCCCGGTGAAGACTGTCATGCGGTCCATAGAAGCCTCTGCGAGTGAGACCCCTCTCAAGTCTGTGATGCGGTCCCCAGAAGCCTCCGGAAGCAAGACCCCGGTGAAGACTGTCATGCGGTCCGACAAAGCCTCCGGTAGTGAGACCCCGGTGAAGACTGTCATGCGGTCCCCAGAAGCCTCCGGAAGCAAGACCCCGGTGAAGACTGTCATGCGGTCCCCAGAAGCCTCCGGAAGCAAGACCCCGGTGAAGACTGTCATGCGGTCCGACAAAGCCTCCGGTAGTGAGACCCCTCTCAAGTCTGTGATGCGGTCCCCAGAAGCCTCCGGAAGCAAGACCCCGGTGAAGACTGTCATGCGGTCCGACAAAGCCTCCGGTAGTGAGACCCCTCTCAAGTCTGTGATGCGGTCCCCAGAAGCCTCCGGAAGCAAGACCCCAGTAAAGACTGTCATGTGGTCCCCAGAAGCCTCCGGTAGTGAGACCCCAGTGAAGACTGTCATACGGTCCATAGAAGCCTCTGCGAGTGAGATCCCTCTCAAGTCTGTGATGCGGTCCCCAGAAGCCTCCGGAAGCAAGACCCCGATGAAGACTGTCATGCGGTCCGTAGAAGCCTCCTGTAGTGAGACCCCTGTATGCCAGAAGACCCGTGCGTCTGTCTCCAATAAGCTGAAAGCTAATCTGGCTAAGGACTGGCCCTCTTCCCAAAATCAATGGTGCACTGGGAAGGGACTGCGGAATACCATGCGTGAAATCACGTTGTCTAAAAGCATGGAGACGTACATTCAGACATACAGAGGTCATTGTGAGGGTCTTGCACCGACAGTAAAACGGAAAGAGAATTGTATGTCCAATGTCAGCCGGATAAAGAACTTCATAGTATTCATGGCCCATGGTTTTGACCGGCTGTCAGACTGGCTGTTTCTAAAAGACACAAAGAGGGTCCGTGGCTGGAGCAAGTATATTTCAGAGTCGGGCCGGACAGTCACAACATCGCTGTTGTTCCTGAAGACTGTGAACCATTTCCTGAGGTACTTGTCTGCATCAAAGCTCCGGGGGTGCAGGCTCACCCAGTCTGATATGACCAACATCATCAGAGAGGTGAAAGCCAACATTAACGATTTGAAAAAGTCTGTCACTCTCCACCAGTTTAAGGTGAAGAGGGACAAGCTGGATCGTCTGCCGAGCCAGGCGGAGCTTCTCGCCGCCATGGCGGCCGCTGAGAAGCGCATCCCTGATCTCCTTGACCTGATGGCTAGCAATCCGACCTCAATCACCCAGTACCTGCTATATGGCTATCTAACCCTCCATTGGAGCCTCCTGTATGGCCACCGTCCGGGTGTGTATGCAAACATGACCAACACGGAGGTCTTTGAGGCGGACAGAAGGGGCACTGCTGAGGGCTACATCATCCACGTGCAGGATCACAAGACTGCCAAGACATTTGGTGAAGCACAGCTGGTGCTTACAATAAAGGAGTTTAGCTGGGTCATGCGGTGGATGGGGATAAAAGAGGGCTTGTCGGGTCCTCAGAATGAATTCTTCCTTTTCACATCTGGGAAGCAGGCTTCCAAGAACCTGAACGCTCACTTGAAGAGGGCTTGGGCTGATGCTGGGCTAGAAACAGCCGTCACCTTCACCATCTTGCGCACTGCCCTGGCTGACAATATCAAGCATCACCAAGATCCAGAAAGCAGGTCGATTCTGGCTAGGTTTATGTGCCACGACGTAAGCACTGCAGACCGGTTCTACGCGAATACGCCTGGAATAAAGGAGGCATTGAAGATCCGCTCCATGTTCAGGGCGGCGGCAGCAGCTGCAGCAGCATCATCATCAGAAGGAGGTCTACCACCGTCAGCTACCTCCGAAGAGGATTCAGGGGCGGAGAGCAGCGATACCTCTTCTTCAGGACCGATTGGTACTCCTGATGAGGGGAAAGGGGCCGTGGACTCAACCTTTTTTCCCCGGTGCACTGTACAAGTTAGACGGCTAATATGGCCCCCAGGCCCCTGTTAATCATGTTGTTATTATGTTTATTTTGTATACTGTTTTTGTAAAAGTGGTGTGATAATTAAATAAAAAATAAAAAAAAAACATTAGTATAACCTTGAAGGTTCCCAGGGGCAAATACAGTGCCTGTCATTTTGCAGGATATAATTTAACATGTAACCTCTCCTGGAAATGGACATACTCTGTGCATTTCCAGGAGAGGTTCCATGTTAAATTATATCCTGCAAAATGACAGGCAACAACTCTCTTCCAGATGTTTAAAAACACTTTTCCTGACCATTTAAACATTATTTCTGGCTTGTAAAGTGCGGTGATGAGCCCTGACAGTATCAGACTATTTAAAGGGTTACCAGGAGCATGAGAATATCCTCCAAAGAAGGGGTGGTAGTGTCATGAATAAGGCCGAATATGTATGCCGATGTGCGGACGGTAAAGCACCGCAAAATCCACCCCTTTAGGGTAACCAGGGGCATGAAGTTCTGTAGGGTGTGAACATCTGGGTTTAGTCCGAGTGAGGAGTGCTCGAGCGTGGGAGGATGTGTAAGGCAGAGGAGGGTAACAAAAGGTGTGTGCAGGAGCAGGGAGAAAAGAGAAAATAAAAAGACTCAAAGTGTTCCACCTTACATCAGCAGCAGCAGCAGCAGCGGGCAGGCTCTGTCCGTGGTGCTGAACACCTGCCTGTCTATGTGGAATACAAAAACAAACAAAGACAAACACCTTTAAGGTCACCAGGGGCGTGAGGTTCTGGTTCTGGCGGTGTGCATGGAGGGGTTTAGTCCGAGTGAGGAGTGCTCGAGCGTGGGAGGATGTGTAAGGCAGAGGGGGGGAACAAAAAAAAACGAATACAAATAAGTTAAAGTGTGAACCTCCAGCAGGGCAGGTGCTGCTGCTGCTGCTGCTGCTGCTGCTGCTGCTGCTGCTGCTGCTGCTGCTGCTGCTGCTGTGAAGGAGGACGAATATTGATGCTTGTGTTCGGACGGTAAAGCACCGCAAAATCCACCCCCCCTTAAAGGTGACCAGGGGCATGAGATTCTGCAGGGTGTGAACATCTGGGTTTAGTCCGTGGGGGAGTGCTTAAGTCCGGGGGCCCGGGGTCTCACGGTGCACGAGGTTATGGAAGTGCCACTGTTGCCGGAGGTCCTTAGTCCGTCCTTTGGGGCTCTGTCAGGGGCTACAGAGAGGTGGTTTTCCCGGTCCCTCTCCTGGAGGTATGAAATAACCTGAGCTCCATGTGAGGGAGCCGTGCTGGAGCTGCTTAGTCCGTCCTTTGGTGGTCTGTGAGGGGCTAATGAGAGGTGTTTTCCCCGGTCTATTTGATGGAAGTCTGACACGAGCAGAGTGTGCATGCTTTGAAACTAATCCACCCACGCTTAGCATGCTATTTTAGGGTATAAATCGTACCTTGTCACCATGCACTGTGCTCCCTGGGACGACGCGCCCTCCTGTGGGGACACATGAGAACTGCACTCAAATCACTTTGTGCTTTTTAAACAGTTTAACATATTTTTTTCCACATTTAAAAAACGCTTTCTGCCCTGGAAATCATTTCTAATCATTATTACCGTTATGGAGGGGCTGCAGGAACACTTTCCCCGCCTTGCAAACATTTATTCCTGGTTCAAATAATCAATTTGTTCCGCCTGCTTTGCGTCAGCACCTCTGCGGCTGTCGGATTAACACAGATTAATGCACTTTTAACACTCACGCAGCCAGAATTCCTGCTCTTTTCCTGGGTTACAAAGTGAGGTGACGCAGCCTGTCCTCTGAGTCTCCCCGCCGCTCATAGACTTATTTCTGGGTAAAAAAAGCCATGTGCTCCGCCCCCTGGATCTCTGCATGTGTGTGTGTGCCTGTGAGTCTGTGGCTACTGTCCACATGCCCGCATTAGGAGGCACTATTTTCGGATACATTTTCTAATTTTCACCACTTTTCATGTTTTTATTATGTATATTGTTATATTATTATTATTATTGTATATATGTATACTGTGTATACTGTTTTTGTAAAAATCATGTGATTATTAAATAAATAATAAAACATGAATATAACCTTGAAGTTTCCCAGGGGCAAATACAGTGCCAGGTGTCAGACTATTTAAACAATGTTTACCCAGGATTCAGACACCTTCCCTGGCTTGTAAAATGCGGTGATGCGCCCTGGAGGTATCAGACTATTTTAAACAACTTTTCCCCGCCTTTCAAACACTTGTTCCTGGGTTATAGCCTGTCATTTTGCAGGATATAATTTAACATGTAACCTCTCCTGGAAATGGACATACTCTGTGCATTTCCAGGAGAGGTTCCATGTTAAATTATATCCTGCAAAATGACAGGCAACAACTCTCTTCCAGACGTTTAAAAACACTTTTCCGACTATTTTAAACAACTTTTCCCCGCCTTTCAAACACTTGTTCCTGGGTTATAGCCTGTCATTTTGCAGGATATAATTTAACATGGAACCTCTCCTGGAAATGGACATACTCTGTGCATTTCCAGGAGAGGTTCCATGTTAAATTATATCCTGCAAAATGACAGGCAACAACTCTCTTCCAGACGTTTAAAAACACTTTTCCGACTATTTTAAACAACTTTTCCCCGCCTTTCAAACACTTGTTCCTGGGTTATAGCCTGTCATTTTGCAGGATATAATTTAACATGGAATCTCTCCTGGAAATGGACATACTCTGTGCATTTCCAGGAGAGGTTACATGTTAAATGATATCCTGCAAAATGAAAGGCAACAACTCTCTTCCAGACGTTTAAAAACACTTTTCCGACTATTTTAAACAACTTTTCCCCGCCTTTCAAACACTTGTTCCTGGGTTATAGCCTGTCATTTTGCAGGATATAATTTAACATGGAATCTCTCCTGGAAATTGACATATTCTGTGCATTTCCAGGAGAGGTTACATGTTAAATGATATCCTGCAAAATGACAGGCTACAACTCTCTTCCAGACGTTTAAAAACACTTTCCCCGACCATTTAAACATTATTTATGGCTTGTAAAGTGCGGTGATGAGCCCTGACAGTATCAGACTATTTAAAGGGTTACCAGGAGCATGAGAATATCCTCCACAGAAGGGGTGGTGGTGCCGTGAATAAGGCCGAATATGGATACCGATGTGCGGACGGTAAAGCACCGCAAAATCCACCCCCTTTAGGTTAACCAGGGGCATGAAGTTCTGTAGGGTGTGAACATCTGGGTTTAGTCCGTGGGGGAGTGCTTAAGTCCGGGAGTCCGGGGACTCACGGTGTGCAAGGTTATGGAGGTGCCCATGTCAGGGACACATGCTGGAGGTCTGTGGTCCGTCCTTTGGGGGTCTTGGAGGGGCCACAGAGAGGAGATTTCCCCGGTCTCTGTCCTGGATGAGTGAAATAAACAGAGTCTCCATGTCAGGGACACATGCTGGAGGTCTCTCTCCCGAGAGTGGACGTCCATTGCCTGTAAATTGGTCTAACATTAGGTCTGTCACTTTGGCTAACCGCACCACTGTCTGTCGTCTCCCGCAAGTGGACATCCATTGTCACTTTGGCTAACCGCACCACTGTCTGTCGTCTCCCGCAAGTGGACATCCATTGCCCCTAAATAGGGTCGGGGATGATGAGGATGGGGGCTGAGGTGAACCTCTCCTTGAGACGGCGGAAAGCCTCCTCGGCCTGAGGAGACCATACAAAAGGCACCTGAGGGGACGTGAGAACATGAAGGGGAGAAGCAATGGCGCTGAAACTTCTGATGAAGCGCCTGTAAAAGTTAGCAAAGCCTAGAAAACGTTGCACCCCCTTGCGGTTGTCTGGCGTAGGCCACTTAGCCACCGCACTGATTTTGGCCGGGTCCATCTGGATCAGACCAGGAGCTATGGTAAAGCCTAGGAAGGATACAGTCTTAGCATGAAACTCACATTTCTCTGCCTTCACATACAGTTTGTTCTCCAGGAGTTTTTGGAGGACCTGACGTACATGGTGAACATGAGAGTCTTTGTCAGGTGAGTATATTAAAACATCGTCAAGATATACAAACACAAAACGGTTTAAAAACTCCCTTAAAACATCGTTAATGAGTGCTTGAAAAACTCCTGGAGCATTGGTGAGACCAAATGGCATGACGAGATACTCATAGTGCCCTGTGGGTGTGTTAAAACCAGTCTTCCACTCATCTCCCTCACGAATTCTCACCAGATGGTAGGCATTACACAAGTCTAACTTGGTAAAAATGTTAGAGTCTTGAAGTTGTTCAAAAGCAGTAGCCATGAGGGGGAGAGGATACCTGTTCTTTACCGTAATGTCATTTAAAGGAGAATAATCAATGCATGGCCTAAGGGACCCGTCCTTTTTTCCCACAAAGAAAAAACCCGCCCCAGCCGGGGAGGAAGACGGGCGGATCAGACCTGCACGAAGAGAGGTGTCAATGTACTCCTTCATAGCCTCCTTCTCCGGACCCGAGATGGAGTATAACCTACCCTTCGGAATTGGAGCCCCAGGTAACAGATTGATGGCACAATCATACGGCCTATGAAGAAGAAGGGAGGTGGCGCTCACTTTACAAAATACCTTGGCCAGGTCATCGTAACAGGGGGGAACAGAAGTTAAATCTGGGGTTTGATTCTTGCGGTCCAGGCTATGTTGAGTATTAGTAACCCGATCGGTACTACATTCCCCAGAAACCCCTCCTACTGCCATGTTTCCCACACACTTAAAACAATCCTGTGAACACTCCTGCCCCCAACCCTTAATTTTACCTGACCGCCAATCAACATAGGGGTTATGCTTGGTTAGCCAGGGAAAACCTAGGATGAGAGGATGTTGAGCAGAATTAAACAGGTGAAACGACATGAGTTCACAATGATCATCAATCATGATAGTGACGGGTTCGGTCTTGTGTGTGACATGAAATAGAAGTTTGCCATCCAGAGCACTGGCTTTCAAAGGGGACGACAAAAGTTCAGTATTAAGTCTCAGTTCATGAGCTAATCCCCAATCCATCAGGCTTTCGTCAGCCCCAGAGTCAATTAACACTTTTTGAGAGTTACTTCTTTCATGGCAGATTACCTTTATGTTGGTCAACTTGCGGGGAGGAAAGTCTGCCGTGGAAAGACGGCTCACCAGTGCCCTCCCTTTCACTGGTGAGCCCCGTCTTTTACCGGGCATCCAGAGAGAAGATGACCTTGTTGACCGCAGTAAAAACATCTTCCCTCCAGCAGGCGGCGCCGCCGCTCCTCCGTGGACAGCTTGGCACGTCCCAGCTGCATTGGCTCCTCGGCCTTGTTGGGGGACGCTGATCTCTGGGATGGAAGGAAAGAGGAACGTGGCATGGCAGTCTCCTGAGAGTGAGAAGAGTAGGAGTGCCCTCTAGGGTGGAAATAGGGTAGTGCAGCCCTGTCCTTCTCCCGTTTCCTCTCAGCAAGTCTGTTATCAATCCTTATGGACATGGCAATGACAGAGTCTAGTTCCACTGGCAGATCCAAGGGTGCCAGCTGATCCTTAATAGGGTCAGAAAGCCCATTAATAAAGGCATCGAACAAAGCAGAAGAATTCCAGCCACTATCGGCCGCAATGGTGCGAAATTCCACTGCGTAGTCTGACACACTGCGTCTTCCTTGACTTAACTTGTAAAGAGCCCGAGCTGCTTCCCTGCCTGGGGACGTGTGGTCAAAAATGTTCGTCAGGGAGTCCGTAAACTGTCCCAAAGACTCGCATATCGGCGAGTCACGTGACCATTCAGCCGTAGCCCACGCCGCCGCTCGTCCGGTGAGATGGGAAATCATAAAAGCCACCTTGGATCTCTCCGTGGGAAAGGCTGTCGGTAGTTGGCTATAATGTAAGCTGCAATTCACCAGGAATGGACGGCAGTCATGGGATTCCCCGGAAAACTTCTCAGGCGGAGCATGGCGGATTGACACGGTGTGGGAAGCGGGCGCCGGGTCCGCATTCGCTTCGGGTCCGGCCGGAGGTGGGTGTGAGGGCTCAGTCTTGAGGTGAGCGAGCAGGTGGTGGATCTGCCCCGCCAGGTGGTTAATCTGGTTTGTAACAGATGACTCGAACTCCCTCTGGCTGTCTGTGACGTGTGATACTCCCTGCTGGATGGCCGTTAACTGATCCTCCTGTTGAGCGAGGCGGCCTCCCTGAGAGCGAAGCGCTGCTCTCAGCTGTTCAGAGTCGGCTGGGTTCATGTTTAGGCCAGTTCGTACTGTTACGACTGATTAAACGGGTATGAACTCAAATGCACAACTCACAGAATTTAACAAAAAAAAGGTTTTATTCAAACCAAAGCTCAACGATAGTGGTACAAAAACAAAATCACTCTTAAAGAGGAAAAACACTAGGAGCATGAACAACAAAAATACTTAAACAAGACGTGGCTCAAAGCTCTGCTTGGGGTTAATCCTGGATTGCTAATGCTGGTGGTAGTCACAAGGAACGAAACGAACTGGCACAGGACAAAGGGAGACGAGGACAATAAATACACCAGGTAATGGAGAACAGGTGGAAACAATCAGGGGCGGGGTCGACAATCACAGGAGTGGGAGACACACAAGGAAGGGAGGTCAGAGTATCTGAAACGAGAGGGAAGGTTACTATTCAAAAATAAAGGGGAAAATCACTAGACCCAGACAAAAACTAACTAACATAATTTGCGAGACATGACAGTTATTGCATTATTGCATTTCATATGTTCCTTAGAGTGCTACAATTTCTTTTAACACAGTTCATCATTCATATTAAGCTCATACTGTACATAAATAACACTGAATGAATTAATTGTTTAGAGGAAACTAAATCAATCAATCAATCAATGTTTATTTATATAGCCCAATATCACAAATGTTACATTTGTCTCAGTGGACTTCACAGTTTTTACAGAATATCAGTATGACAATGCGACACCCTCTGTCCTTAGACCCTCACATCGTACAAGGAAAAACTTCCAGAGAAAACCCAGTTTAAAGGGAAAAATGGGAGAAACCTCAGGGAGAGCAACAGAGGAGGGATCCCTCTCCCAGGACGGACAGACGTGCAATAGATGCCGTGTGTAAATTGAAAAGATAATACATTTGCAACATAGGTAGTCCAAATGTTTGGAAATGCATGTGTGTATAATAGGAAGATGAATCCATGAGTATATCCATCCAGGACTTATGATCCAGGACCACAGCCACGACTCAAGATCCAGGACTCGCAATCCATGACACAGGACCGCAGGATCATCCATGACTCCGGATCCCGGCGTATATAGACACCAAAAAGAAAGACATTTGGGGAAGCTGGGTTAATCGGAACATGAGAGTACACAGGTATAGACAGAGAGAAGGAAGAAGTAAGATGTCCCCCGACAAACTAAGCCTATATCAGCAAAACTAGGGGCTGAATCTAATCAGCCCTAACTATAAGCTTTATCAAAAAGGAAGGTCTTAAGCGCACTCTTAAAAACGGATAGGGTGTCTGCCGTCCGAACACAAACTGGAAGCTGATTCCACAAAAGTGGAGCTTGATAAGAAAAGGCTCTGGCTCCCATTGTACTTTTAGAGACTCTAGGAACAACCAACAACCCTGCATTCTTGGAACGCAATGCCCTAGTAGGACAATAGGGTATAATGAGTTCTTTAAGGTAAGATGACGCCTGCCCATTAAGGGCTTTGTAGGCGAGAAGAAGAATTTTAAATTCTATCCTGTGTTCTATAGGGAGCCAGTGTAAGGCAGCCAGAACAGGAGTAATGTGGTCCCTTTTCCTAACTCTGGTTAGTACACGAGCTGCAGCATTTTGAATCAGCTGAAGCGATTTGACTGACTTCTTGGTACACCCTGATAATAAGGAGTTACAATAATCCAGCCTTGAAGTAACAAATGCATGGACTAGTTTCTCTGCATCGTTTTGAGGCAAGATATGCCTGATTTTTGCAATGTTACGTAGATGGAAGTAGGCGGTCCTTGAAATTGATTTTATGTGGGCGTTAAAGGATAAATCCTGATCAAATATAACACCAAGATTCCTTACAGTCTCACTGGAGGCCAAATTAATGCCATCCATAGTTAATATATCTTTAGATAATTTGTTTCGTAGATTCTTCGGGCCAAGTACAATAACTTCAGTTTTGGTCGTGTTTAACATCAAAAAATTTAAGGTCATCCACGTTTTTAAGTCCTTGAGGCAGTCTTGAATTTTATTTAGATGATTAATAAAATGGCTTCAACAAGAAAGATCACATGTTTAATCCTAACAGGTATTACAAATTAAAATATAAAAGCAGCCCACACAATTACATCACTATGAAAATATTCATATATAATATTAAAAAATACAATGCATGCAGTATTTGTTGTGTTTATCTGTATTTAATGAACAACATGGCTGGGTGCTGGGTGCTGGTTTGTGGTCGTAGCACTCTCTATCTAACCACTCGTTCAGGTGCTTTCTCGAGTGATTGCAACCAACTACCGCACACGTAGTTCCCGAACCACTTTTCTTCATGTTGTAATTGTTATATCCTCTTTGTCTCTGCGATATCAGTGCTTTGTCGGCACAACGGAGCTAGCTAGCAAAACAAACCCAGTCCGCCAAAACGGAAGTGCATTGCATCGAAGGGAGGAGTTCAGGATGTAGAGCGGAAACGGCTCAATAACTTGTGTATATGACAGGATATGCTTTTGTAATATTCTTTCAGATTGACCATAAATCCATGCCACCATAAATTATGATAACAGCATGTGCAAATGTACTCCATATACTCAAATGCACTCTACACATAGGCTACTTTAATCTATCAAATACTGTAATAAGATAATACCTTTGCATTGCTTACCTATGGATGTACTTCATCCATGCGAATAAACTGCAGTGTGATTGTGAGAAAAGTGACTTTGTCCTAACACTTCTCCTCAAACGTCCACATCTTTTACGTCGGCATTCCCTGTAAATTGCAGGACATCAAATTGTATGATAAACTGAACATTTTCTATGTGTGTGTTACGCACACATACACACACTATGTTGGATATATAATTAATTCAAATTACATAGCTTATGTAAAAACCATGCTGTTTATGCAAGTAAGCCTAGTTCATGTCAGTGTCATTATCTATACTATACGCTGAAATAAATATGTTGTAACATTAGCTAGCTGGCTACTTGTCTAAATGGTATCTTGCCTCCATGGGTAGCTGAGGGAGAGAGAACAAAACTGTACATCCTAGAGGCCTCCTCACACTTGATATCTTCATTTTGTCCATACACAATCCCCACATGTTAATATTTGGTATTACAGCACTTGAAGTTAATTGACAAGGGCATTGACATTTGTGCATATTTCTTGTAGGTGTGTTACAAAATAACAAAAATGTGCCAAGAAAACAATGTACCGTCATAGACATTGATTTGTGAATTGCTTATCCGGGCCTTCTGGTTCCTTCCTATAGCAATCCATGGTTCTGTGTGAACATGCCCTCTAGGTAAGCTAACTTAATGCTTAATATTAGCAAACAATGTAGCAGAAGAATGCCCTATTCCTACCTACAGCCGATTGCAGAACAAAATATGGGGCCCTTTAGTTTGAAAGCATTTTATTCTTACCAGATGTTATGGTCCTTGGTCTGGGAGGAGACCATCTTCATTTTGTGGCGGCAGTTTTTGCATTTCAATTTGCGTTTCAGCAAGCCAATCGTTTGCAACCATTTTATTAATTTTAAAGTTGGTTTTTTAGTTTCTTTAACATAAACTGTACTCATAAGTTTTCTCTCCAGTGAAGCCATATAGCCAGCCGTCGGACCGAGATAATCAATGTATCAATTTATCTACCAGACATCCCAAAAATGCAAAACTGGCGCACTTTAATTTCATTGGCTGGAGAATTGATGGGATACGCTTGATTTATATATATATAAACACCTCCCGGGACCAGCGTCATTTGTAGTCTATGGTGTTGGCAGAGTTGACACGTGACTAAATGATATTCACCAAGCACGCCCTTGGATTTCAGATGTTTTGGTCGTCGAGATGGTAAGTGTCAACTTCCTTCGGTAACATTGTCTTTTTTTTAGAAAGCATTCCTTATTACTTGCATGTGAATCAATGTTGCTATCTCACTTTTATTTTCAGCATCGACATGGCATTTTTGCTCAGGTGCATTCAGTAACCCGCCCTTCATCTGACAACGGGAGCAGTGCCGTTGGTCCCGTGCATTGTACCCGCGCAAAGTCACGGAGAGGGATTAATGAGGCAGTAGAAGGAGGCGATACCATACAAGAAAGTGGTAAGTTGGGTTTAAAAATGTCAAAGTAGTGGACGTTAGTGTGCTAACTTCACACTCTAGATATTTGAACTATGCTGAAAAACTACCACTAACTTTATTAGCTTAGTGATATGTATGGCAAATAACCGATATGCAGGTTAAGTTAACATGCATTTCGGTAAGGTTAACATTGTTAACCTTTACTACCATCAAAGCTAACGACTTATAGCCTTAGATACGGTATTAGGAAAAAGCTAAGATAAAAACTAAAGGTATCCCTACTGGAGCTGCAGGGCTAGCGGTTCAGAAGGTTCCTTGGTAGCTCAAACAGAATGCTAGCTAACATGCTTTGTTTGAATCTTCTCCTTAATGAGACCCGCAGGATCGCGGCCGACTTTACTGTCTTTAAGCGGCTGTACCGGGCTCGGTTTTGAAGCTGGTAATGATGATATCATATGAAAGTAGATTACCTAATGGCATCCAATGATACCTGATGCTAGCTTGTCGGCAATGGGGCTAAAAAACATTCTACATTTTGGAGTGAAAAACTGACATGAAAATTTCCACAGGGGTTTCCTTGACCTCTAACTTCAAGATACCTGTATGAAAATGGGTTCTATGGGTACCCACGAGTCTCCCCTTTACAGACATAGGCCTACCCACTTTATGATAATCACATGCAGTTTTGGGCAAAAACCGTTTTTTACATGCAGTATAATGTGTTAATTACGCCTTTTCATAATGGTGTATTTAAATATTTCTGCATATTGGGGTCCATATACAGTCTTGGAATTGCATTAACTGGCTTAGACTGTAAAGCTGAGACTCTTGTGGATCCAATGAGCTCAATTGTATTAATGTGTGATGATGTTAGTCCCCATAGTAGTCATTTCATAGTGAGACCATGTTTTGAAACTTGACATCAATGTATAAAATGAGATGTTGTGACATCTTGGATAATCACGGCCTCATGAAACTGTTCAACCACAAACTAGAGACATTTAGAGAATGTGTAGCTTTCCTAGGTATATTGACAATAAGGGGGTTTCTGAGCAGTTCCAGAACAGAATTACTCAAACATGTGAAACGTTTTTCATACCAAATCATCGCCTTAGCCTTCTGACATCTATTCCTAATTTGTCATGTCCTATTTTGCAGCTGGTAACGTGGAAAGTAGTATGCCTGTCAAGCAGCATATTGCATGGAGAAAGAAGGCTGAGATGCTCCAGTCTCGGGTGGATGAGCTAGAGGAGGAAAATGGCATACTCAAGCAGCAGCTGGAGGACAAGAACTCTATACAAGAGCAAGGTTTGTACAGGTGGAGCAACGTTTTACATTAGGGCTCTCCAGAACCTGTGTGGCTTCAAAAATAATTATGGCGCAGTATACCACAACAGTATTTCAGCTATTATTGAATATTATTGCCAGCCTTTCAATATTATTTTTTCTCAAGTAACTATTTTTGATTTGGCCTTACATTTTTACATTTAGTGCATGTAGATATGTAGATGGACAATGTGTAGGATCACTAATGGCGTGTGTCCATATAGCGTTTTTCACTGAAAGAGAACTGCTGGCAGGGCGCTTGGGAGCACTTCATCAAAGTGCTACCACTGCACATGGGTTTCTTTTTATGACAGTATCTTGACAGCATATCGCCCCTTTGCTTTTACCTATTTGGGCTACAATCAATTGCATTTAAAACTGTATAGCGTGATTTAATTGTAATACACGTTTCAAAATGATGCCGAAGTAACAACATACTGATACCGGATAGTAAAAACCATGAATTAAGGCTTTGACAAGTCTGCAGACAGACGGCAGGCGAAAAACCTTTTAAAATGCGTGTTTTCTAATGGAGATTTGGCTAAGGTAACGTTGTAAATGCTCCGACCGTCCACACTCACAACAACGGCCTATATAGACATAAATAAACTAGCGACTGTATTCGCCATGACACAGACAGTATGTGGTTTTGTACTTGTTTAACTTTTGTCTAGTTTCTGAACAGATATGAAGAGCTGTGAGCTCTGAGTGCTAAGAGCTAACGGCTGTGTTGTTTTTCTGGGGAGCTCATTGAAGATGACGTCACGGCTCCGCCTACACTGCGTTACTATAGATACTACCCCAGTTCCTCACGAGTCTAAAAAACAACTCACGTCAAAGCACGTAAGCAACGTGGGCGCCAACGTGAGCGCTCTCATGACCAAAATATTTGACGGCGCTGATTGGCTGAAATTATGTTTCGGCGGCACAGTTTACTATTGAGACTTTTGCAACGTGCTGGTTGCTGCTGTTTGGCTCGGGGCAGCGCCCCGTAATGATAAACTAATGCCAAGGGCAAGGCCAGGCAGGAAACATGTGACTTATCAGTAACTTTAGACATCGTAACACAATTTTAAACAAGATTTTATTGTATTTTATACATTTTACTGATAACAATTGTATGATATTTACCTTGTTCATTAAAAATAAAAAATATAAAATATGAAGCCTATATTTTTGAAATATATATTTTTTTAAATATATATTTTTTTATTTAATATTTTTTTTAATATTTTTTTTTGTATGTGGGAAGAGGTGGGGCGGCGCCCCTAGCGCCCCTAGGGGCCGGCCGCCACTGTATACCAGCATGGTGTTTAGATCCTCCAGTGAAACGCGATTCTGCGATCGCAGAATTTACCGCATAATCAGCAAAATGGCGCAGATTTTTAAAAGGCCGCATATTTATCAAAAGGCCGCATAATCCCCGCATTTTTCCTCACAAAGTTGAGAAGAAAAAACAGTGAACTCGTCTTGACGTGACGTCTTCAGCTCGCGCATCACAGAATGTAAACAACACTGTATAGAGTGAACGTGTGGAGCTCACACGATAGAGAAAACACCAAGATGAAAAAATCTAATCCATCTCATTTACCGACGAACATTTCTACTAAAGACCGGGCAAAAAGTGGGGGGAAACTATTCTGCACCCCGTGCAACTGTGTGTTGGAGCATAAGAGAAAGTCGACGGTGACGATCCACTTTGATTCATTCAAACATTCGAAAATGCTTTCTGCTGCTGCGGACAAGAAAGCCAAACGACTCACGCTCACCGAGGCATCAACCTCCAAAACCCTTTCGAGGGCTACAAGAAACGAAGTGAGTAGCCTACAAGATTGAAGCTGGTCAGATAACGAACGAGTAAATGAAAACAGAATGAGGCGGAGAAGTGTGTGTGTGTGTGGGGGGGGGGGGGTGGGTGTGTATGTGTGTGTGTGTGTGTGTGTGTGTGTGTGTGTGTGTGTGTGTGTGTGTGTGTGTGTGTGTGTGTGTGTGTGTGTGTGTGTGTGTGTGTGTGTGTGTGAGATTAAAATAGCCCAATTGCTTTTACAATAAATAAACATTGAATGTGTTTAATTAAATAGTAAAGGGGTTAAACGTTAGTGGCAGGTTGTGTGTGAGAGAGAATAAATAAGACAGCTCAATATTTAAAAAAATTGTTATTCTTTTTCCCCGCATATTTTGCATATTTCGCAACTTTCCGCATATTTCGCAACTTTCCGCAATTTCACCGCATAAAATCACATAAAAACCCCGCATATGTAATCGCATAATCAAGGAATTTAGACCGCATAATTAAGGATTTTTGCCCGCGTTTTTCTGGAGGGTCTAGGTGTTGCTGGTGAAGCTGGTATACCAGCATGGTGTTGCAAGACCATGCTGGTATACCAGCTCCACCAGAAGTTGGATTACCATTTTAGCTAAATAAATAGAGAGAGAGACAGACAGACATACATACTGTGACAGACAGAGAGGGCGGGACACGGAGGAACTGCACACAGTAGTGGTTGAAACACAGAGTTTTAAAACATAGTTTTGAACTGCCGCTAACGGTCGGGGAGTGAAGATCGTTCTTATGGAGTGGTGAAGTTCCTCCCCTTCCGGGGGAGCTCCATGGGACCTTATTTCTGAAACATTTTGTATTGAAGTCAATGGAGAGAGAAAGATTATCTTTCGATCCCGTTTGAATTGTGCCATGAATTACACATATGATGTTTGTCAATTGAAAAGATAATTTTGTAAGTCAAAACAATTAAAATGTGTCGTATGTGACTACTACTCTTACTGTTTAACATTTTGGGTTACTTAATTTTACGACTAATAAAAATGACAAGGCTGTAATGCTAACTAACGTGCTTGCTACTAGCTAGGTAGCTAACTTGATCCAGCCAGTCCTGTTCCTTTCATCAGACGGGAAGCGGAAGAACGAGCCAGACCCATTGCTGGTATGATAACAACCTGGTACTAAGCACACAGGCATCTTGTTAAAGTTATCTTATTTTAGCTATCTCTTACTTGGTGGAGGAAAACAATTGTGACATCAGTTATGACATCACTCTGGGATTTGTACACGGAAAAAAGGTTTTCGAGCTGTACTCCATCCAATTTATAATTATCCTTTCATTCAATTTAACATTATTTGTTTTATTTTTTCAACTAATAATTTGAAATATCCGTTTTGACGAATATACAATCTTAAGGTTACGCATAGGCCCGCACATGCGCATTACACAGAAAACTACTGTATAAAACAGGACCGTCTTCAAACAACCCAGGCCGCCCAGGAAGAGAGCCATTTCTCAGCACGACAGATCTTTTCCTGCAACGGAGAGACAGAGAGCAACCATTACATTGTGGTAAGTGAAAACAACAATTTAATTATGCTGCTGTATTTCATAGCATACTGTTATTTCCATGCTATATATTTTGCCATTTCTCTGCAAACGTACTTGGTAACATTATCTGATGTCGAGGTTGGTAAATGTTAAACTTAGTTTAGTTTAACGTTACACTTGCTAACATTACGTCCATGTTGGTAAGTCTTAAACTTAATTTAGTTTAACTTTACACTTGGTAACAATACGTGTTGTCTACATTGGTAAATGTTACATAAATTAACTCATTTTATCCGTGACTTAATTTACAGAGGTAACGTTAATTAGCTAGTTATTAGCTAGCTAGCAAGCAGCTAGTATACCACCATGCGGTCCCGGCCCGGCCCGCATGGTGGTTCTAATTCAACTTCAAGTTTTATTTTTCCATGCTATATATTTTTCCATTTCTCTGCAAACGTACTTGGTAACATGATTTGATGTCGACATTGGTAAATGTTACATAAATTAACTCATTTTATCCGTGACTTATTTTACATTGGTAACGTTAATTAGCTAGTTATTAGCTAGCTAGCAAGCAGCTAGCATACCACCATGTTATTAGCTGGCTAGCAAGCAGCTAGCATACCACCATGTTATTAGCTGGCTAGCAAGCAGCTAGCATACCATGCGTCCCGGCCCGCATGGTGGTTCTAATTCAACTTCAAGTTTTATTTTTCCATGCTATATATTTTTCCATTTCTCTGCAAACGTACTTGGTAACATGATTTGATGTCGACATTGGTAAATGTTACATAAATTAACTCATTTTATCCGTGACTTATTTTACATTGGTAACGTTAATTAGCTAGTTATTAGCTAGCTAGCAAGCAGCTAGCATACCACCATGTTATTAGCTGGCTAGCAAGCAGCTAGCATACCACCATGTTATTAGCTGGCTAGCAAGCAGCTAGCATACCATGCGTCCCGGCCCGCATGGTGGTTCTAATTCAACTTCAAGTTTTATTTTTCCATGCTATATATTTTGCCATTTCTCTGCAAACGTACTTGGTAACATTATTTGATGTCGACATTGGTAAATGTTACATTAATTAATTAATTTTATCCGTGACTTATTTTACAGTGGTAACGTTAATTAGCTAGTTATTAGCTAGCTAGCAAGCAGCTAGCATACCACTATGCGGTCCCGGCCCGGCCATGGTTCTAATTCAACTTCAAGTTTTATTTTTCAACCTTGCTTTTTGGACCTGCAGTGCATGTTTTTATCTTTTGGCATGCTGAGAGATTTTTTGTTTTTTTAATGGAAAATGTTTTTCAGTTGGTTCAAAGACTCCTGCATATAATGTAATTATCTTAATAAGATGCTGGGTGGTGTGATTTCCAATATAATAAATGCTGAAAAATAAGTGCACAGTATGTTTTATTAATTTAATTTAGTGATAAACTTAGCGGTTACTCCTGAGTTTAATTTGTTTGGCACTGTGCAACAATCTGGGTTTCTCATTTTGCCCCCCAGGAAAAATAATTGCCCACCCTGCTAATAATATTAACAACTAAGATGGGAGGTGAGAAGAGTCTGCTCTGATCTGAGCATCTCAAAATGATAAAGACAATGGCGCACCCAGGGGTGCCACCAGGGATTTTGGGCCCCGTGAAAAGATATCAAATTGGGCCCCCCCATCACCAGGCCCAGGCCACGCCAACCAAGCAAAATTGCTAACCACACCTCCAGAACCCAACCCACTCATTTATGCTTTAAATAACTCCACCTGTACAGGCTTGCATCTATCTTGTAGTCCAATACTAACCGCACAATATTGACTGACACTGAGCTGTGAAAATATAACACTGTGCAGACATGCAACATTCTACTGCAACATTCTGCTGCAGTAGAATTCACTATTTGATATAACACTAACATTCCTGACAATAAATATCAATAGTCATCTTTTATGGTGTACATGCCTAACAATAACATTTATGAATGGAACATTCTCAACATGAATGCATAAATCCAAATAAATATAACTTAAATATACATGACCTCTTAAATAAAAATAAAGTGAACATTAACACCAACAAAATCATTTATAAAATGCTATAACACAAAAAATAACATAAGCAGCAGATTTTAAAATTAAATATACATACCAACTACAAAATATGCAGGTATTAAAGTGGAATACAACGGAAATGGAAATGAAAAGGCCTTATGGTGGTGCCAAATCAGAGCCTATTACCTTTTCTCAGTCTTTTTTTTACAGCGTCCTCACTTTGTCTGTCCTTTTCCTCACTTTGTCTGTCCCTTTCTGTACACCTTCTCTTGTCTTCAGTGGAGCCTTCATCCTCATCATCTACACTGGTACTGCCACTGGCACTGTCACTGTCCTTCACCTCTTCCTCCACTTCCACACACCTTCCTGACAAAACTGAAGAGGGCCCTGGCTCTGTAGAGTGTACATGACACATATGATAATATATTCTTTAATATTAGTATTAATATCATAACCAAAATGTTGGTGATTAACATTTTATTTTCCCTAATACAGACTGATCACTCAACGCTTCAAACATCCTAAATAGACTAAAAGCAGTTTTTTGTCTTATATAGATCAGTGGCTATGTGGGAAAATACTGTGTTTGAAATGTATAATTTAAATTAGATGTTAGCTTTTTGTTTTGATATATATATATGTGTTGTATTCCAGTCTCCCTTAAAATATGTTAAGTGGCATGTCATTCAACACAATGCTGCTCACCTCCTTCAGTTGGGAGAAAAGCTGGTTCAGGTTCAGCCTTATAGGGGGACAGGGCTGCTGAGCCTGAAGATGGATCTGTTGGTCCTGGCACCAGGGGGAGGGACAACTGATTTAGTATGAATAGCTGATAAAAATGTACCTGCATTTAATGTCAGCTAAAAGAGCAGTGAAATGAAAAACCTCTGAATTTTCTGTGAAGATATTAACAGTAGCCTACTTAATGTCAGCTTAGTAAAAAAAAACATTACAATTTACAATGGACTACGCTTAGCTAACAGACTAAATTCCACCACTCATGGACCACACCCACCGCATCCCTCCTCACATGCTTTCACTCTGCTAGAAAAGTGCTGCATTTGGAGGCAGGAGTCTTAGGACCAAACCATTACATATAAATAGAGGGGGGTGTACAGAGGCTTTGGATAATTAACTTTTGGAAGAAAATAAGTTAAATGAATCGTAAGTTTAGTGAGTAGCCTACTACGCAATATAACGTTATATTAATGTTAATTATTGATGAAAGGGTACTTACATTTTTTTTCTTAATGTTCTAAACATTTTGGGGCCCCCTTGTAGTCATGGGCCCTTAGAATCGTCCTAACCTTTCACCCCCTTACGGCGCCCCTGGGCGCACCCAGCAATTTGTAATGTAATGTCAATTTGACAAACAAGATATGAAATTTCCAATCGAAAAACACTGTTAACCTTACTATAGGTGTGTACAATCGTAGATAACAAATATAGCTAGATGACTTATTCCTAAACTAAGCCTGAACGCACACAAAGGTCTTCAACAACTATATTGATTGCATTAAAGTTAAATCATATTCTGCCATTGATTTGAGCGTTTCTATTGGTGATGTTTTTGAAGACTATGAGTTAATCTCTCTCTTTTTCTCCCTCTTTCAGATTCCTCTCACCCCTATCTAGGATATTGTTTTCCTCGGGTGGAAACATCTATATCTTCAGCCTCAACCCTCTCATCGCTGCTGTTACGGTTGGACATACAGTAGAAACTTTTTGGGGATTTTTGCTTTTTTGGGGATTTCTTTTTTATGGTGGGGGGGGGGAGTTATTGGTTATTTGATGGATGTGGAGATGCAAAGACTGTGGCTATTCATGTACCAGAATATCTGAACTGCTAAAACATTATAGACTAGATCATCAACATTATGGAAGGCACCATTCGTATCCCTGCCTATATGAAAACTGCCCATTTTCATGTAAAACATGGAATGCACTACTGAAGCATCTTTGTACACAACACCCTTCTGAGCAACCCTCAAGAGCAAATATCTCACATTTTAAGTGCCATCTTTGTGACGAAAATCAACTTGCTACTGAAACAGACTTTTTTCACCACATTGGCCAACATTTGAAAAATAATGAATTAGATCCTTGTATTTATGTTGATTGTTCATATCAAATTAACATATATGGAAGTTTCCACACTCATAAATGGAGAAAACACAAAGTGTGTACAGTTAGAGATTTAAAACCTGTAATAGTTCACAGATCACTCTACAACCCTTCTGCTTTTGATTCAGTTAACAGTGACACTGAGTTAAATGAGGATTTACAATATGAAGAACCAACTTTTGAAGAACCTAGAGATTTGAGAAAAGATGTTGAGCTAAAATTAGCCTCAGTTTTACTGAAATTGGAACATAGCTACCTGGTGTCAAGTGCAGCTGTAAATATAATCCTTGAGGAACTGCAATATCTCATTGGGACTGTGTCTGTGCCGGTCACTCAGGAGACTATCACTCAGTTTTTTGTGGATCATAACTGTTGGGTAGATGAATCACTTGTCCAAGAGTTAGCGACAGAACTCTGTACCTCACATCCTATTCAACTTGTTATTGGAAAAGAAGGCCCATTATCTACTGCATGGAAGTGCAACAAATATTATAGAAGTAAGTTCTGTGTAGTGGAACCAGTAGAATATGTAATTGACCGAAAGAACAGAAGGTCCTTTCAATATATTCCTGTACTAAAAACGTTGCAGCAGGTTTTGAATTGTGAGACTATCCTCAGCAATGCAGTTAATTTAAAGGAGAAATTTCAATAAGTGTCAAGTGAGAGGCAGGTATACAGATGTCTCTGGGGGGATGGTGCAAACTTTAAAGAAAACAGTCTTTTCTCAAATGAGTGTGCAGTTTCATTAATTCTGTACAGAGATGATCTTGAGGTTTGTAATCCCCTTGGGACTTCGCGCAAAATACATAAAATCTGTGCCATATACTGGATTTTAGGCAATCTTCCACCTGGTTCACACTCTTCATTGTCATCAATCTACTTGGCTGCATTGATCAAAAGTGATGATGTAAAGTTGTATGGATACAAGGCAGTTCTTGAACCTTTGATTAATGATATCATTATTTTAGAGCAACATGGAATATGTGTGGCCAAGTTAGGAAAATGTGTTAAGGGAACAGTGCAATGTGTTGTTGCTGACAACCTAGGTGCTCATAGTCTTGCTGGTTTTGTGGAGAGTTTTTCGAGTGCTTATGTTTTTCGGTTTTGTACAACTCGGAAATTAGATTTTCAAACGAGAGACGTAGGAAGTGGAGCATTCTCTTTGAGGACAGAAGAGGGTCACGCAAGACATCTTAAAACACTTGAGGAAGAATCGTTGGCTAATTGTTTTGGTCTTAAGAGGAGGTGTGTTTTGTCGGAAAAACTTGCTCATTTTAATGTCACAACTGGCTTTCCACCAGACATCGTTCATGATCTATTTGAAGGAATTGTTCCTCGTGAAATAGCTCTTTGTCTCTCTGTGTTCACCTCGAAGAATTACTTTACTTTGGAATTTTTGAATGACTCTATAAAAACTTTCCCCTTCAATTGGACAGATAAAACAAACTGTCCCCATCCTGTGCCTCTTACCTATTCAAC
Source organism: Notothenia rossii (assembly GCF_949606895.1). NCBI lineage: Eukaryota > Metazoa > Chordata > Actinopteri > Perciformes > Nototheniidae > Notothenia > Notothenia rossii. The sequence continues at coordinate 48,929,474 of NC_136903.1, read as the reverse complement.
AAGGAGAACAGTTGGTGGCAATTCTCACGAGAATTGGAGTTTGATCAGGTTTTTGCCGCTCCTCCTGGGACAGAAAGTGCCTGCTGATGAACCTGCCTGGAATCTCCTCACTGACTTGAAGGACATTGTTGACCTTTTTGTCACACCGGTGCACACTGATGAAACGATAGCTTATTTGAATTTCAAAATCTCTGAGCATAGAGTACGGTTTAAAGAGGTTTTTCCAGACTCCAACTTGCTTCCTAAGCATCACTTCTTGGAACACTACCCACTGCTAATCTATCAGTTTGGTCCTCTAGTTTCTCTCTGGACTTTAAGATTTGAAGCCAAGCATAGCTTTTTTAAGAGAGTTGTACGACACACTAGCTGCTTTAAAAACTTGTTGTTGTCCTTGGCAGAGAGACACCAGTTATCCATGGCACACAAGCTCTACTCATGTAGCTTTCCTAAGCCTCTACTGGAAATGAAACATTTCTCAACTGTTAGCATTGACATCCTGAAAGATGATATTGCACAGGCTGTCAAACACAAGAGCCCAAATGTGAAGGAAGTGTCTTCGGCCGAAAATGTCATCTATAATGGATTTAACTACAGACTTGGAATGATCCTTGCTCATGGATCAATCGAAGGGATGCCTGCATTCACTGAAATCATCCAGATGGTGGTTCTCAAAAAAGAATTGGTCTTCATTGTTTGGAAACTAAGTTCTTGGTCCATGGAACACTATCTCGCCTTCAAAGGAGATTGAAGTTCTTGAGGCATCTCAACTGAGCGATCCTTACCCCCTGGCAGACTACACAGTTGGGGCCATGCGGCTTATTACACTCAAGCGAAATATTCAAGTTTAAGGTTAGCATAAAGTAATATCTGTTTGGGGTGGGTCAGAATCAAAGTGGATGTGATGAATTATGCAGGTTAATTTAGTTTTCATTGTAATTAACATGAATGATCATTTAAATTCAACAGAGCTAATGTTGCACGGAAAACTATTTGTTCATAGCACACAATCATTAGTCAACCATGAAAAAAGCACATCTCTAATATCTCTTTCTCTCTCTCCAAACCCCACCCTTCTTTCTTTCCCTCCCACTCAGAGGATCTCCAAACATGGCGGGCGTCGCGCGGCTCCTGGTGATTTTAGAAGAGGACAGTCGCATCAAGCTGGAGCTTCCTAATGGCATCCCCTCCTCGGTTGACGAAGTCATCCAAGAAATAACGAATTTCTGTGGTCTAACTAATGAAATACGGCTTCAATACAAAGACGCTGATTTCGGCACTTGGGTTAACTTAACTTCAACTTCAGAACTCAAGGATCTTGCCACTTTGAAAGTTATTAATGTAGTACCCAGTGTGACTTTATTCTTAGAGTTAGTGGAATACTCTGTGGATAAGGCTAATTTTCAAAGACAAGATGATTCCAGTATGTCTTCATCTGCATGCTCGGGTGACACATTACCTGTAAGCAGCCCTTCTTCGGACACCTACAGAAAGGAGCAGTGGCCCAAGGTGTTCCTCATCCCTACTTTCTCTCATTCAACAGAAACACAACTTAGGGATGGAAATGCAGAGTACCAGAGAAGCCATGTTAGACTCACTCCCAGCTCTAAAATGCTTTCCAACATACTGGAAACGCTCGCTGACAAAGTCTATTCATACAAATCTTATCCTAGCGATGCTGACTTCAGTGAAGTGGCAGAGGCACTCACACAGACACACCCCTGTCTGAAAGAACCTGGGTCCTTCAACCACAGTTACGGATGGAAACAGAGACTCAAGACGAAGATGTACAACTATCGCACATACCTGAAATCACACAGTTCATCATCTGACGAGCTGACTGTGAATACTGTGAAAAGAAAGTTGCCGACGGATGCCCACCCAGCAAAGAACATAAAGAAACCTAGGCGAGCTGAGTCTAACCATTACCTATCTTTGCCTTTCAACGAGACACCAGAGTTCATGGAGCAAGAGAGAGTGGCCCTTTTGTCTGAGGTAAAGAAAAGGAACAATGTCCAAACAATACGACAGAAGATGGCTCGGACGTTCGCATTTCGGAGGCAAGAAATTGTCGACAACAAAACATCTTTGCACGAAATGATTGAGAGATGGCCAGCAGTCTTCGAAGTTCAAGAGGTACACTAACTTTACTCATAGTATGTATGTATATATGTGTGTGTAATCAAATGTACGTAAAGCTAAATCACATGCTTTTGCATGAGGCACATATCCTTTGTCTGTTTTTGATATATATACCTATACTACCTATATTCCCTAGGTGAATGAAGAATTAATCAGAGTAACCGAAATACCCCTTGAAGCAAGGTTCATGCAGAAACTTGACGAGAAGTGCAGTGAACTAATTCAAGTCGTCAGAAAGAAGGGTGGAGCTATCCGAGAGAAGACAAAGCTCCTGCCATTTGTGGAAACGGTATGTACAGATGTTTTTTACTTTACTGCTCACTTACATATAATCAATAACAATAGATATATTTTTCAATACATAATCAATTATTTATAACATTGGTCACTGAACCGACAGCAACCTTTTAGCCGGCGATTTCATAGACTTGGCACATTCATTCTTCATGTTCATGTTTTTCTACATGTTTAGACATCCATTTTGGCGTAATGGGAATTCTTGGCTGTTTTTTCATGGCCTTAATATGGTTGACACACTAAATGATATTGTAATCATTATTTTATCGACTGATATGAAAAAGTGTCCAGCCCTACCTTCACGCCAAACTATGCTCTTTTTTCATGTCTCTACTGTCTAAATGCATCCTTACTCATTTATCACCCAAAGCTCATCTGCATATATGACCATTCCCATGCATTCATTCCTACATACACTAGCTCTCAATCCCACATTAACAAACCGTGACACACTCACACTGATTGAATGGACAAACTGAACAATTAACATGAATTATTGTGACTTTCTTCATGCAGGATACTGACACCACTACAAAGAGGGAGATTGCTCTCAAATGTCTCATCCTCAACATGGGAGAATCGAGGACCTGATCAAAGAATTCCTGGTAAGGCAAGATTACTGTTGAGGTGTTAAAATTCTAGCTAAGGCTGTCCACTTTATATGATGTGTGTTACATTTTACATAACATTTTAGTTATTTAGCAGGTGCTCTTATCCCGAGTGACTAACAACAAGTGTAATAGGAGTACAAGTCAAATTCAAATGTCACCAACACAGCGAGTAACCAATAGGCAGTCATAGTAGTGTTTAAAGACGTGCTCAGACAATAGCTACAGACAAGAGCCAAAGCTATGAATCACGATACAATTCCTTCTTACAGCCAATTTTGGCCTTCTAGGATGTCCAAGATATGTCTTAACAGTTAGGCTATTCATCTGGGGGGAAACCCGAGCTATATTGATTTCAGATTCTTTTTTCCTAAATTATTTTCCAGGTGTCGAAGAAGGATTAGGCTGGACAAATTCTTCAGCGGGAAACTATCGCAATCTTCGTCATCAGAGATGCACAAGCCGCAACCGAAGACATTAGCATCATTCTTGAGGGACAAGAGGTTGTGAATAAGTTGGCGTCTGTTGCAAATGCTGTCGCCATTCTCCTGGGCTTCCTTTATGCTCTCAATCTGGAATGTCCCGAGACATTAAAATTGACATTTGAATATATCCAGAAAGTCTTCATGGAGCTGGACCCGAAAGGCATGGCCACCAAGGTCGAGAAGCTCTATGACCAGCTCTACAATAGAGCTTAGTTCAGGTTTCCTACACATCCAAGTTTTCCAGTCATGGAAAATGATAAAGACAATAACAAGTCAATAACAGAAAACGTATGTGACTGTCCTGGAGAATGAAAAGGTTACACACCTGTTGTGTGACTAGTTATGGTTCGTCATTCTGAAGTTTAACTGTTTGAAAATATAAAAACTGTCCTAGCAATTACCCTGTGGCACTGATGGGCTCTGCTCTGGCTGGTAGAGTACGTTCTGTGTACGGATTTGGTTTCAAAGGTCAATAATATGTTTGGCTGTCAGCTCTTCAAAGTTCCAATCTGACCCTTGAGAAAGTTGACTGTGTTCTGGCAATAATTATTTTTCATTTTTATGCCTTTAGGCATACAACCGCGGTGCAGTTTTTCTATGTATTATTTTAAATTGTTACATTTTATTTGAACAATGCAGATACCCTGTAAATATGGTTGTTTTATAAGTAATAAACCCGTTATTAAATATCACAATGTGTAATGAGAATTATTGGTGTAATCTATATTTTTTGGATTAGATTAAATGAGAAAAATATAGTTTAACAAAATGTATACATTTTTGATTGGATAAAACAAATAATATTTAGTTAATTTTAACGAGAAAAAACTGTTTGATAAAATCTATATTTTTTTGTTTGGGTTAAATATAGAATTTAAATTAATTGACTTCCTTCAACAAGAAAAATATACTTTGTGCCAAGTCTTATATAATAGTTTCCATGGACATAAGAAATATTCTTTGAGGCAAGTTATTTATTTTTCATTGGCTCAAGCTATAAAGTATAGATGTGAACCATTACCCTAAACATTTTTTAAATACTTTTACCAGTGTAGTCTTTCGAGTTGCGTATTTGTCATAGTCTTATATTTCAACAGTTTTACGACAAACTGTGACTTTTTTGACATGGAAATGATTTTTTAAGATTGACAAATATCATATGTGTAATTCATGGCACAATTCAAACGGGATCGAAAGATAATCTTTCTCTCCCCATTGACTTCAATACATAATTTTTCCGAAATAGAGTGGCGAAGTCACGCCCATCTACTTCCGCCACATGGGACCAACAAGTGAACGTTTAAATGATATCAATAAAGATTGAGCCCCAGAAAGCACATGGCTACTTAGCATTGATGACATTCTGCATGGTAAGTAGCCATGTGCTTTCGTGTTATTGGCTGAATCTTTATTTATTGATTTGATCACATTACTCTGATGATAGTGTTCAATACAGCCTACCTAATTGTATGAACTCCATCCTTAGAGTAATGTGTTATGGAGCCTCCGTGACGGAGATAATTTTCAGTCTCTAATTTTCATTTTCACAGTATGCTAGGGCTAGGCTACTCATCATCTGCAGTATCACCAAGGACATGTATAGCTTTTTAACAGTATCTATCTAGACAATAAAACTGCACTTGGTCCCTAGGATGTGATATCTTTCACCTAACCCGATGATCTTAAACCTTCGTGGAGTCACTTGGCTAACGTTAACGTGGGTTAGCAAGCTAACAATAGCATTTCTACTTACTTTTCTGGGTGCCGCCGTGAAAGTTGTCGATTGAAATTCGACATTGTCCCAGTCTTTTCTTCATTCTTCTGTCCACATAATGTGCATTTTGCGCTGCTCTATCCCAATATGGAAACAAAATCTTTTAAAGCATACAGCACGATGCGGGGTGTGTCTCTGGACATCTTTGGACTGGTATAGCAGCGGGGGCGCGCCCAGTACGTGAACTCACCTCGCAGGTGCACACGCCAGGACAGAGGACATCAGACTCCAGAGAGAACTTGAGAGAGTCCGAGTCATCATTACCTGTGTCCGAGTCTAAGTCCGAGTCACCCAAGGAGTGTCCGAGTCGAGTCCGAGTCATCATTACCTGTGTCCGAGTCCAAGTCCGAGTCACCCAAGGAGTGTCCGAGTCGAGTCCGAGTCATCATTACCTGTGTTCGAGTCCGAGTCCAAGTCATCGTGCGTGAGAATTCACGAGTCCAAGTCCGAGTTCCGTGAATTAGTGCGCGAGTCCGAGTCGAGTCACGAGTCCCGAAAATCGGCACTCGAGTCAGAGTCCATATCTGGCAGTAGATATCTACCGGAAACAGTGGAGAGGGAAGAGATGATATGCAGCAAAAGGCCCAGCCGGATGGTTGCTGCTCCATTTGGAATGTCTTCTATCAGGTAAAGTACTTTGGTACCCAGTTATTTATGGTATTGAGTTTGAATTTAGCCTTTGGAAGGTAATTTCCAACAGTGCATTGTAAAGACTGAAAGATGTAAAGCTTGACATGATTTGTTCTTTTACTTAAGAGGATGTTTGTCCTCCTGTCTCCTCTTATTTCCTTATCTTTCTTTCAGGTGTAACATCTACCAATGGTTGTACATGACAGAGACCTCCTCCACCTCTTTGCTGTCTTACTAGTCAACCCTTCTGATCAGGTCCTTTCCTAAATAGTGGTACGTTTTACAGTTCAGTGTACGTTAATTTAGCAACTTAATGCTTTACCGCTGTTGAATAAATCCTATATTGCTAATCATTTTATTAAAACTACGATTTGTAAACTTTTTGATTCTAATTACAATAATCTTTTTGTTAAAATTGTAAAACATATCTTAACATCCATCAGCAATCAATACAACAAATCATCCAACACAAAGTAGAAGAAATCTGGACCTATTTCTTTTTATACAACAGCATGTTTTGGGACTGCTCATTGATGTCATCAAGAGCCATTGAGTCTACCTTTTGTAATCGGCCTCTTAGAATGTTTATCATTTCTTTGTCTCTTAAAACTCCTATAATCATTTGTTTTTTATTGTTGATATTGTTTTGTTCTTTATTTTTGTTATGAGAATCACTTTGCAATTATTGTGTAAGTGCTATATAAAAAGTTATACTAATATTATTGTTGTTACTATTATTACTATTATTAAAAATGTTTTCTTTGTTTTCTTTATTTATCGCTGCAGAAAGGATCATGCCAGCCCACATCAAACACCTGATCAAGAGCTTGTGAACCTCACTGCTGCGGACACCTGTGTGATCTTCGACTCTGACTGGAACCCTCAAAATGACCTGCAGGTACGATATCTGCTCTGTCTGTCCTAAAGATAGTTCAATAGGGCTACAACAACAAACAGTCTTTCCGTTTATTCCCTCGGTTCTTTAAGTGTATATTTTCCCATTTAATGGTTAAAAACGTTGAACAGCAGCTGCACATGATGCTCTTTTGACCCCTCTTTTATTTTTTTATTTCAGGCTCCAGCTCGGTGTCATCGTTTTGGTCAGTCTAAGGCGGTGAAGGTGTACCGTCTGATCACTAGAAACTATGAGAGGGAAATGCTGGATAAAGCTAGTCTGAAGCTCGGGCTGGACCGTGCCGTCCTGCAGAGCAAGAGTGGGAACAAAGAAGGCAACAACAACGGGGTGAGAAAAAGAAAATCTGTCATATTTCTAGATGCCAAGTCATTTTTGGGTCAGTCGCTGTTGCAGTACGCTTAGTTTATTTTTGAAAAGAGTTTTCTAAATCCACTTGTGTAAATGTCTCTCTGCGTCGCCTTTAGCCGGTCCAGCAGTTCTCCAAGAAGGAGATCGAGGACCTGCTGAGGAAAGAAGCCTATGCAGCCATCATTGACGAGAACGACGAAGGCAATCGCTTCTGCTAGGAGGACATCGACCAGATCCTGCAGCGAAGAGCCACCATCATCACCATCACCAGGTATGTTCTTAGCAGCACTAGCCACTTGCTCTTTGTGAGATACAAAGTACTTGGTTATTTGAAATGTAATATTGATGGTGTAATAATTAAAACTAGGGATGGGTACCGAGCCCTGGTATTAACGGGGCCCCGGGGCTGAATTATTAAAGACCGTGGTACCGTTAAGGTCCAATGTTATCGATCTTTTTATCGGTACTGGAGACATTTAAAAATAAATATCTGGGCTCAACGCTAACTTTTAAAAGTGGTTGCCAGGCTGGCAACCAGGCATCAGCTTTTGGTTGCCAAAACTGAAAATACGGTTGCCATTTTTAGTCACCTTATATTCTAAATAATTAAGATACTATACAGTTATACATCAACTTAATAATGAAAATGTGACACAAAAGAATGTTCAAATGCTTTACAATAAATAATTAACACAATTATTTGAAACTTAAGTGGTAGTAAACTTTTCCACCCTCAATTGCTGGTATACAAAATACCATTAGTGCAGCTGTTGTCATGTTCTTCACATTACATTACATTTTATTTAGCTGACGCTTTTATCCAAAGCGACTTACAATAAGTGCGCTCGACCAACAAAATACAAACTTGAAGAAAACAGAATCATATAAGTACATCAGGTTTCATAGAGCTAAAACATTTCAAGTGCTACTCAACTGGCTTAAGATAAGCCAGTCCTTTGTTAGTTAAGTGCTTTGTTAATAATTCTATCGCTCGAAGTGGAGTCAAAAGAGATGAGTTTTCAGTCTGCGCCGGAAGATGTGTAAGCTTTCTGCTGTCCTGATGTCAATGGTGAGCTCATTCCACCATTTTGGAGCCAGGATAGCAAACCCACGTGTTTTTGCTGATGGGAACTTCGGTCCCCCTCGCAGTGCGGGTGCAGCAAGCTGTTTGGCTGATGCAGAGCGGAGTGCACGTACTGGGGTGTACAGTTTAACCATGTCCTGAATGTAGGAAGGGCCAGATCCATTCGCAGCATGGTACGCAAGTACCATTGTCTTGAAGTGGATTCTAGCAATTACTGAAAGCCAGTGAAGGGAGCGGAAGAGCGGCGTGGTGTGGGAGAATGTAGAAAGGTTGAAGACCAGACGAGCAGCTGCATTCTGGATGAGCTGCAGAGGTCGGATGGCACATGCAGGTAGACCAGCCAGGAGGGAGTTGCAGTAGTCTAGGCGTGAGATGACGAGAGCCTGGACCAGAACCTGCGTCGCTTTCTGGGCCAGCTGGGGACGTATCCTCCTGATGTTGTAAAGAGTGTATCTGCAGCAGCGGGTTGTTGCAGCGATGTTTGCAGTGAAGGACAGTTTGTTATCTAGGATCACACCCAGATTCCTTGCAGTCTGAGTCGGGGAAACAATAGAGGTGCCGATGTTGATTGTTAGGTCAAGAGTGGGACAATCTTTTCCCGGAAGGAAAAGCAGTTCAGCCTTGTCAAGGTTGAGCTTGAGGTGGTGAGCAGACATCCACCGAGAGATGTCCGCTAGACAAGCAGAGATGCGTGCGACGACCTGGGTCTCTGAGCGGGGAAAGGACAGAATGAATTGGGTGTCGTCAGCATAGCAGTGGTATGAAAAACCATGCGGGCTAATGACAGATCCGAGCGAGTTTGTGTACAGGGAGAAGAGGAGGGGACCGAGAACAGAGCCCTGAGGGCTCTGTTTAGGGCTTCACAGATCCACAAATGAATTGAGCAAGTCACTAGTTTCTTGGTCATCCGTTGTCTCCCTTTCAAATGTGGGTTTTCTTGAACTTTGTGCTGACCCCCACCATAGATCCATTGGCCCTTCAGCATTGAAGTCTTGGATTGGCCAGACTAATACATTTCTAATGTTAAATAAATGAAAACCAGAATTAGATATGAATTATTAATGTTGTAAATTACCTTTTAATATGTCTAACTATATTTAAAATGTGTTACCTTTTTATAGAAGTGATTATATTTCTATGCCAATATTTTCCTATGGTAAAGTTTCGTTTTGCACTTTTATTTTGGTAGTAATAAGATCGGGATTCTTATTTTGAAGGAACTTTTTTGCCGGAAGTGAATGCACAACGGAGCAGAATGTACATACGTATATATTTCGCCTCCCAAGACTTTGCACATTTCCTCTATGCTTTTGTTCGGGTTCACCTTACGCTTTATCAGTTGAATCACTTTGAAAAGTCGTTTGAGATGTTGACGGGTTGGCCGAGCTTTTGACCCCACAGTCAAAGAACTTAATTTGCTTTGCCATTTTTTGTAAAACAAACACACGGCGCACCACGCACGCGAGTAAACGTGCATCGCTTTCTGGCTCCGTAATCACACCAATGCACGTGCAACTTAAGTATCAGGTTCCGACTGGTCACAACAATAATTAAATGTCACTCTTAATACAAGAAATTATTAACATTTATCTATTTTGGGGTGCACATTTAGCTGTTTGCTGTCCTTATTTTTTCATGTTAAAAAGTGGTTGCCAATGGCAACCGTTACTGTCGAGCCCTGCATATGTATTATATCTACATAAACATTATATTGCAGTCTTACTGTCGCCAACTCCGTTTCTAATATGCAATAAGACTACAAAATGCGTCTATGATTTATTTTCGATCTTTCCAATCCATACTTGAGATCTCTCTCCCCTGTCGGTGTGCGAGGGGGTGATGCAGTTTACACACACAACCTGCTACATGCATGCAACACACACACACACACACACACACACACACACACACACACACACACACACACACACACACACACACACACACACACACACACACACACACACACGCGTGTGCACACACACACACACACACACACACACACACACACACACACATGGCGGAGAGAACTAAGCCCGTCTTGAGCATGTATGTTTAATAAGAACTGGATACAGCGTCGGAGGCGGGGTCTCGTTCTTTCCTATGAGAGCTGCTCATTGGCGCATGAAGTCAAAGTGGCCCAACTTTTGGGAGAGCGAAACGTCACAGATTACCCGTCATGCCTGGCTGTCAGAGCAGAAGAACCCGTATGTGCGCTCACAGAGCATGCACCCCTTAAGCCCCGCCCCCCGAGATCCCACTCTCGGCTCACTAGAATGAATGGAGAGAGAAAATAAATCTAGATTCGGCTTTTAGTGCATTTTACAACTTTAAGGAATGCTTCTAATAAGGGCTATAAAATAGTTCATACTGGGTAGTTTATTTAGTTTAAAAAAAATTATCCACCAATTTACAGACGTCTCTTTCCCAATGTTAGTCAATGGGAAAAAGTATTTCTCGGCCGGTCGACGTCACAGACTGATAAGGAAATTGTAGTACCACCGTTTGGACACAACGAATATTTTCCTCAGAGTCCGGCGCACTTCCTGGGGGCTTGGTCTTGAGGTTGAAAATGCTCGTTGCCAAAAGTGCAATAAGAATTTTGCATGTAAGGGCGGTAACACGAGCAATTTGTCTAAAAATGTAGCAAAAGAGCACCACATTCAGGCGGAGAAATGCACCGGGTTCGACTGTCTTTCTGGTAACTCTATAGCCCCCATCCACGAGTAACGTTTCCACGTCAGGTATATATTATGTATGCTAGCAGCAACACACTGAGGTAACTAAATCAGGAGTTCCCAACCTGGGGCGCGCCAAAGATCGCAGGAGGGGCGCCAAGGATCGCAGGAGGGGCGCCAGGCCTCAGATGGTTTGAGGCCGAATATAATATTTAGATTTTTTTTTTATTGATTTTTTTTACGTATAATTGTAAAGCAATACATGATTGTCACTAAAAGCCTTGTCTATACATTACAATAAAATATAAAAAATGGATTAATTAATTTGATACAAATTCAAGCTAGTAGCTATTATAGGCATAAAAAGAAAGACATTTATAATTTTTTCTTTAATATAAATGTTTCTTCGGCGCGTTAAATGTCCAAACCGGGCTTGTCTGGATAAGCGCATTTTTAAAACATAGTCATTGTCCATGCCGGTTTCAGTTGGATTATTTGTCACAGTTGCTCCGATCAGATCGGTCTCCTCCATTTTGTAGATTATTTACGTCTTTTGAATCCACATAAACACATCGGCAAAATCCGGTTTACTTTGAGCATGTGTTTTAAACAGTTTAATCACTTTGTGAATTCTTTCCACTTGCGCCGTCCTTTAATTTCTTCATACAACGGGAATCCAAATGAATTAATCCTGAGTCCAATAAGCATCAAAGTCACTCCAATAGTGCTCCTTAATTACGCTTTCATCCTCCTTTAAAAAAATACATCACATTCATCCAATTTGTGACAGTAGTTGTAGCATTTTGAGACTTTGAAAATGTAATTACCGCTGTTGCGCTGTTGCGCCCCCCCCCCTTTTGTGTGTGTGTGTGGGGGGGGGGGGGGGCGCAACTTCCAACAGCAGTCATTTAGGGGGGCTCTTGGGAAAAAAGGTTGGGAACCACTGAACTAAATGATACAAACATGGGTTAATGATTAGAGGTAACTGAGTTATTTATTTTGTTAAAGTTTCAGCTATTCTGTTTGCAGTTCTATCATCACATAATTTAATACGATTTGTTAAAACATTGTTGTTTCTTATTTTCAGTTTGCTTCAAGCAGTGGCTGTACGAGAAAGATGTGGAGGACCAAGAAATGCTGGCCAGATTGGCAAAGACCGGAATATACCTAACAGAGAAGATAATGGATATTAACAAGAAAAAGAAAAAACAATACTTTAAAAAAAAATGTTTATAATTTCTTTGTTGCTATTTACATTTTGAATTATATTTGTTATTTTTAAATCAAAGGCATCTATTTGAGATCTATATATTTAGATGTAGTTTTTTTTTGTAATATTATTTTATTGTTAAGTATAATTTATTAAATAAAAATACTGTTATGAACACTATACAATGTCTTTATTTTGATAGTTACCAGAATACATTGTATATTTAATACTAACATAAGCTGGTGATAGATAAATGCTGGTCTGCTGGTATGCCAGAAAAAACAGTATATGTTGTGTTTTGGTCACCAGCATGGACCAGGATGCTGTGGATCATGCTGGTGACCAAAACACAACATATGCTGGTCCATGCTGGTCAACACCATGCTGGTCCATGCTGGTTTTTTCAGCAGCACTGATGTTGACATGATCCCAGTAGTCACACACCTTACAACAGTTTCAAAAATCTCATGTCATCGTGCAAAAATTACATCTAAAGTAGCCCCTTTATCACTTGTTGTTGATATTTCACTCTCAAATTATACTTTTTTACACAAACAAAAAGAGTTTGGACTTAGTTTAAGACGATATAGGCTACTGCATTTTTCTTACAGTTTTGAGATGTACCTTCATGGTTTATTGCACTTATTGTTAGGGGCTTTTTATACAAATTAAACTTAACGTATTTTTACGAAGCCGTCTGCCTCTCGCTGCGATACATCAGGTCTTTCAAGTCATGGCACCAGAAATTGATAGGCCCCTCTTTTTAACAAGCTATCAGTTATCAGCAGTTATTTATAACGGCAGAAATTATTTTACGGACTATTAGCAGTTGAGTAAGGGGTGGGAATTAATAAGCATGTGCTCCCTCATGATCCTTTTCGGACACTATTATTATTATTATTACTTTCGTAAAAAATATTTTTGTTATATATACTGTATATAAATATTGTTGAATTATTTAACCTTTTTTTTTTTGTCTGTTCGAAATAAAGATGGAAATAAAATATCTATCAGTATCCATCTGCGTGTATTTCACTACACTTATTTATGTTGGCAATTTATGGTCATAGATTTGTCTCATTATTTGTGTGAACATAAAAATAATTTGTGAGTAAATATGTGATTTGTAAATGTAAAACACCATCCACAAATGCATTTAAAAGATTTGCAAACTCACAAATAAATGTGCAAATGTAAAACGGATCTGCAAATACGCAATATTTTTTTGGGCTGGGCAGTGTAGTTTTACACACCGTCTTATTTGACTTTCTCAGGACTTAAAACAGTTTTTGGGGGGCAGACCCCCACAAAGAAAAGAAAAAAATATACACACATACAAGGTCATCATCTTAACAGTTTTTTTATGCTCATCGAGTTATCCGTGAGCAGAGCATCAAGTTGGCATGCCTATTACAGCTGAATGCGGCTATTACCATTTTGTACAGCAAAAAGCCTCACAAGCTGATTAAGATCAAAGTTTTAGTGCGTTTTGATTCAATGCGTCTGTGGTAATGGGAGCCGTGGATGATGGGTGAGCCAACCCGGTCTTGACCTCTGTGAAAGCAGACTCAGCTTCTGCCGTCCAGTCGATCGCCTGGATGGGGGTCGTACCCTTCAAAACCTCATACAGCGGCCGTATAATGTGAGCGGCCCGGGCGATGAAATGGTGGTAGAAAGTCACCATCCCCAGAAACTCAAGGAGCGACCGGACTGTGAGCGGGCGGGAAAAAGCCGCAACAGCCTCCACCTTCGCCGGCAGGGGTGCTGCACCGCCTTTGGTGATGCAGTGCCCGAGGAAGTCAATATCAAAAACTCCGAACTGGCACTTTGCAGGATTGATGATCAACCCGTGTTGGCTGAGCCTCGTGAAAAGGGCTCGGAGGTGTGACAGGTGCTCTTCCACCGAAGCGCTGGCGACGAGTATGTCGTCCAGGTATACGAACACGAACGGCAGGTCCCGCAACACCGAATCCATCAGGCGGCGTTATCACTGCTGTCTTAGGGACGTCCAGGGGATGCATGGGCACCTGGTGGTAACCACGCAGCAGGTCCACTTTCGAAAACACCGATGTACCGGCCAGATGTGCCGAGAAGTCTTGAATGTGCGGCACCGGGTAGCGGTCAGGTGTTGTGGTGTCGTTGAGGCGGCGGTAATCCCCACACGGGCGCCAACAACCGTTCGGCTTGGGAACGACGTGTAGAGGAGAGGCCCAAGGACTGTCAGAACGGCGGACGATACCCAGGCGTTCCATGGTTGAAAACTCCGCCCTTGCTACTGCAAGCTTAGAAGGGTTCAACCGCCGGGCCCTGGCGTAGACTGGGGGACCTTCGGTGGTGACGTGGTGCTCCACCCCATGCTTGGTGTCGAGCGCGAAGAACGTGGGCAGCGTCAGGTCCGGAAAGTCAGCCAACAGCCTGAGAAAAATGTCCACTCCCGACAGCGAGCCCGACAGCCCGTTGTAAGCTGCCTTGCCAAGTGTGCATACGAGGGAGGAAAACGTCAAGGCCTCACGCCGTATGTGCAAATGGGGACACCATTAGCCGTCGTCAACCGGTCCATGTCCCCCACGAGTGACGTCTTCCCTCGAAGCAGGAACTATACTCCGTTGAGCTCCCGTGTCACACAAAAACAAACTTCCCGATACTCTGTCGCTGACGAAGAGAAGCCTGCTCGTGCCGCCAACGCTCAGGGCCATTACCGAGCACTGGCTCCTCCGTTTCCCGGAGGCTTGTAGCTGCATGGAGCGACACACTTCTTCGCGCTGGTCCCGAACCGCGCATGGTAAAAACACTCTCCTGTGTCTCCACGCCGGCTTGCTGCTGTCATGTCCAGTCTTCCCCAAGCCTTCTGGAATGTTGCGGGGTCGCTGAGCGTCACAGCTAGTGCCTCTGCACCGGGCTGCTGGGTAGCCAAGAAAAAACGGTCGGCTTCTTCAGCCAATGCACGTGGCTCTGTAATGGACGTGTTGGCTAGCGCCGCCTGGACACGGGAAGGCAAGTGGCGTAGGAATGTTTCCATGAATAAAATCCGGGGATCTTCCCCTCCTAGCAGATTTAGCATCTTCTCCATGAGCTGAGATGGCTTGCTATCCCCTAGGCCTTGAATTTCAAGTATCTGGCGGGCCCTCTCCTTAGCAGATAAGCTAAATGTCTTAAGGAGAAGGGCCTTAATCGCCTCATATTTTCTCATGGTGTGGGAGCGATAAATCCCACCAACCTGGATGACGTGGAGCTTCCCAGCGCTGCCACTACATGGTAGTATTTCAAATCCCCATCACGGACTTGTCGGCAGGCGAAGTGCGCTTCCACGTGTGCAAACCACGCCGCAGCAGCATGCTCCCAAAACTCCAGCAGCTTTACAAAAACATCGCTACTAGCCATGTTCATTGAGTCTTCGGAAACTTTCTCGAAAACGTCGGGGTCACCAGTGTAGAGCCGAGGAATGGGAGTCGGAGGCGGTGTTCAGTATGGAACTCCACACTTTATTATCACAAAGCATTCAGACAGGTAAGACATTAACTTGTTACTGCATGTCAAGCTAGCATGAATGAACCTAGCTTCCGGTGCCCGCTCTAACGGGTCCGTGTTGCAACACAATATCTTGAGGTGAATTATGTCCTATCACGTGGCACCACAGCATTAAACAAACCACCATGCTCTTTCTTTGAAATCATGCGGAAATGTAGTCATCAGCTGGCCATCACGTGGTTTCCGAAGATAACCGAGTGACACGAGTAGATTTTAGCCGAGACCGGCGGAAAGTTTGTCTCAAAACTCTGGCCGTGTCTCAATTCAGGGGCTGGACCCTTTGGAGTATGCAGCCTACGCGGTCCACGGAGGACCCAGCCCACGTAGACCGGGTAGGCTGGACCGAGCGGCCTACGAAATGAGACGTCTAGCCTACGGAGCGCTTCGTATTAACGTCACGTGATACGCGCTGTTCGGTTGCGTTGCTCCAGCAGCCTGCTAGCAAATTAGCTGAAAAGGATACAGAAACTTTACTTTTACATTTTTTGGAGATCACCGTCGGCGATGAAATAAAGAGAATCATGGCCAGGTAAATAAGATGAAGCTGTTCCTCCAGCCCCAAGTAATGTTACATTAGCAAGTTAACAAATTAATTAAATATAGCTGATGCAATTTAATCATATTATTTCATATTTAAAATAAGTCTCTACTAATAAAACAATATGTTTTTTAAATGAGCAAAATCATGTTGTATAGATTGATTGTTAACAACAACAATAGCTGTAATTATAACATTTATATTCTACTTCTTCCCCTAAACCTGCCCAGATGATGTCCCACTGACACCAGGTCAGCACCTCCAGGTCCAGCAGCACCGTGACCCCCCGCTCTGCTGAAATACACAATTAAACATTTTCTATTCCCTATTTTTTTTATTAATAGAATTAAACTGAAGACAATTTAATGACCTACACATATCCTATTATTCCACTGCTTATGTACACACGTTGTAAATGAAATAAACAATGTGTTTAAAAATTACAATTTAATATTGTATTTTCATCTTATCACAAAGTAGAGGTAAGAATATATCCATCCTCTCTCTGCAGCTTCATGTCTTCTATTATTATAACTTTCATCATTGAGACAGAGGAAATCAATCATGTTATTTAACATCATCAGCAGTAAAACAAATATCAGCAAAAGTGTGTTTATCAAGTTGTTTATTTGTATTATATGTGCAGCAAGTATATAGAAGCAGCTGTTTGGGGAATCAGACTCAAGCTATAATCGTTAAATATCTATTAAAAGAAAGGACACATACAAAATCAAATTCTGAAAGTAAGACACAAGTCTGTAGGACGATAGTAAGCAGAGGTCTGGGTGGAGGATGTTCCTGATCGCCGTTTTGCTTTCTCCAGCACCACGGGGTGTCCAGGTGGATGGCAGCTCTGTTCTGATGATCTGCTGGGGTTAGGGGTCCTTCTCCAGCACCTTGGGGGGTCCAGGTGGATGGCAGCTCTGTCCTGATGATCCGCTGGGGTTAGGGGTCCTTCTCCAGCACCTCGGGGGGTCCAGGTGGATGGCAGCTCTGTCCTGATGATCCGCTGGGGTTAGGGGTCCTTCTCCAGCAGATCCATTTCTCCAGAATTGTCCTAATTAAAGAGAAAAACAAGAGAAAAAGAAAAAGGTGCATTAATCATATTAAACACAGGGTTGCAAAAGTATTATTGCAAAATGCAACTAAGCATTTCAGACAAACAATCATTAAGGGATCATTTAAAATGATGTACTGTTCTGGTATTAAAAAACTAAAGAGATCAAATGACACGTGCATCCCTTTGACAGCACTGCACAAACTAACATTAACCAAAAGGCTGCTGTCTATTTTTGATTGTCTTATTATTATGGGATTAGGATAAATTAAATACACTTTAACCTAAATAAAACATGATCAAATCTGGGGGAAATATTTAAAATAGGCTTTTCTTTTAGCCCTACCTCAAAGCAGCATGAGCTGAATAAAAAGGTTGTAATGTTGTCCCAAAGTTTAATAAACAGTAAAGAAATTGGAACATGTCAGAAAAATAAATAAAGCTCACGGCAGCTACACGTCAGGGTAGCATTTTATAAATCCCACCGTACTGTAGGCTATACCGGTCTAAATGTTTTCACTTTGGTCTATTTTTGTAATATAAAGTATAACTTATCTCTGTATGACTTTGGTAAACTTCTGAATTGAATTAAAAATAAGTGTAAACAACAGTGCAGTACGTCCAGCTAGCTAGTTAGCGTCACATAGTTATCCGTATTATTTAACGAAAAGGTAGGTTTTAATGCCCCTTGGGTTTGACGTGTGTGACGATAGTTAATTTAAAGTAAGTTAAAACCCAATACTCACATTTATTAGTGATTCCTCCGCTTGCTGCTGCTTTTAAATCCACTCTGCTGGAGAGACCGGAAGCCAGAGAAACCTAGTAAACTGGCTGATCTCGTGGGAGAGGCTGGTTGGCAACACTGGACTGTGACTGGACGAGAGATGGCAGAGGGAAGTGACGAGGCAGGAAGCGAGTTAGGAGACATGGACGTAGCAGGCGGGAGTTGTGAAAATGGAAAATGGGATATAGTGAGGAGAAAGAAACGTAAAAAGGGAGGAAATACTCATTTGGATTAGAGCAATAGTGAGGGGGAAAGGAGAGAAAGAGTAGTCGGAAATAGGCAACAGGAGTTCATGGTGGTTGTGAAACTTGCGCAAGAGGGAGCTTCGTTCGGCGTACGCTTAACTAAATCCATCAGTAAAGAAATCGGGGAGGTAATGAGTGCTAAAGTATTGAGGAATGGATCAATGTTGATCAAATGTAGGGATAGAGAGCAACAGGGGCGAGCAATAAAGATGAGTACCGTGGAGGGTAAGAAAGTGGAATGTTCACTGTTCAGTGGTAAAAAGCTAGTCAGGGGAGTGGTGACAGGAATCCCCGTCAGAATATCAGCTGATGATGTGAAAGAGAATATAACAAATGCAAAAATAAGTGATGTCAAACGCATGAAAGCAAACCGCAATGGGATTAAAGAAGATAGTCTTTCGGTTCTGATCACCTTTGATGAAAAAAGGCTTCCGGAAAAGATACTTATTGGATATATGTGTTATGATGTGAGACCGTATGTTCCACCACCAATAAGATGTTTTAAATGTCAGAGATTTGGACATGTGACGGAAGTGTGCAAGGGAAAACAACGGTGTGGCAGATGTGGTGGAGATCATGAATACGGAAAATGTGAAGAAGGGGTAAAGCTGAAATGTTGCAATTGCGGAGGGGAGCATAGCTCAGCGTACCGTGGATTTAAGGTTAGCAAGAAAGCAGAAGAGGTGCAGCGAGTCAGGGTGACACAGGGAGTTAGCTATGCAGAGGCAGCAAAGACAGTTTCAGGAGGAACGCAGGTTAAAATGGGAAACAACAATAAGAGCAAAGAAACAGGAAAAGTCCACAACTGTGTTAAGTTGAAGGAAGACACTCTGATAGTGAGTAAAACAGAGTTTGTATTGTTTATGGCCGAGATTATCAACTGTTCAGCGCAGACTACAAGCCGGAATGAAAGAATCAAAATAATTGTCAAATCAGCTCAAAAGTACCTTGATGTTAAAGGGATGCACTGGGAAAATGTGAAAGATATCCTAAATGGTGATGTCCAACAACCTCAGACATGGACTGGATCATCATGATGGTGTTAATTGTACTGCAGTGGAATGCTAGAAGTTTAATTGCAAATGGACAAGAGTTCAAAAAATATATTGACAACCTGGGAGAGAAACCTAATGTACTTTGTATTCAGGAAACATGGCTGAAACCACAACTGGATTTTATTGTGAAGGGATATACTGCAGTTAGACGAGATAGGGACTCTGGCAGAGGGGGAGGAGTTGCAACGTTCATACAGAGTGGTATAAGTTACAAAGTTATGCATGTAAGTACAGATCATGAAGCAATAGTTATAAGGGTATGGAATGATAGAGGACCTATAGATATAGTAAATTATTATAATCCATGTGGGAAATTAGATCAAAGGATATTAGAGGATGCTGGGGGTTCACTGCAAGACAAAGTAATATGGTGTGGGGATTTTAATTCACATAACTCGCTATGGGGAAGCAGTAGCACAGATGCAAATGGTGCAGTAGTTGAGGAATTTATAGATGACCACGGGCTAGTGTGTATTAACACTGGGGAAGGAACACGATATAATTGCACGAAGAATATAAAAACAGAACTCGATCTGACATTTGTATCTAGTACTTTAGCAGGTATAAGTACATGGAGTGTGGTAAAGCATACTACAGTGGGCAGTGATCATTATCCGGTAATGACTAAAGTTGGGACCAACATAAGGTTTGAAAAGGAAAAGAACATTCCTAGATGGAAATTGGGAAAAGCTAATTGGGATGCCTTCCAAGTTGTAAGTACGAATATATGTAAAACACTTCAAGAGGAAAATTATGATGATATAAATAAATTCAATGATGAGCTGGTTAAGGTTATCATTCATTCAGCTAAAGAAACAATTCCGGAAATTGCAGGAGTTAGGTGTACCAAGAGTGTACCCTGGTGGAATGGTGAATGTAGGAAATCCATTAAAGACAGAAATAAAGCATTCAGGCAACTCAAAAAACTCCATTCTCAGGAAGCTTTGAATCAGTATAAAAGGGCCCAGGCTATAGTAAGGAGAACAATAAGAACGCAAAAACGCACTTTTTGGAGGCAATATTGCAATAGTATTGGAAGAGAAGTACAGCTTGCAGATGTTTGGGGCATGATTAGGAGAATGGGGGGAATTCGAAGGAATTATGAGTTGCCAGTTTTGAGCAGAGGGGACAAAATGGCTGTCACAAACTTAGGAAAGGCGGAACTTCTAGCTCAAACATTTAGGAAAGTTCATAGTTCAGATAACCTTACAGAGGAAGCCAGGCAGTGCAGAAATAATACACTCATGGAAAACCCGAGAATATTGGATAGAATAGAAGTGTTGGGGGATCAGGTGGATCTGCATTTTAGTATGTTTGAGTTGAGAAGAGCAATTATTAGTGCTCGTCAAACCACTCCTGGGAAAGATGGTGTTTGTTAGAAAATGTTGGAACACATGACAGATAACACTCTAGTCATTGTGTTAAGGTTGTTTAATAGGGTGTGGGATTCTGGCCAACTTCCTTCAGTGTGGAAACAAGCGATAATAGTGCCCATTCTAAAGCCAGGGAAAGACCCTTCAGATCCATCTAGCTACAGGCCTATTGCCCTGACATCTCATTTATGCAAAATGATGGAAAGAATGGTTACAGAAAGGTTAACATATATCTTAGAAAGTAAAGCTCTGTTGTCCCCATATCAAAGTGGGTTCCGTAGGGGTCGGAATACAATGGATTCTATATTGTGCTGAGAATCAGACATCAGGAAAGCACAGACCAACAAGGAAGTAGTGATTGCAGTCTTCTTTGATATTGAAAAGGCTTATGACATACTCTGGAAGGAAGGACTACTAATCAAGTTAAAAATAATTGGGAATTGGTGGTAAAGCATATAATTGGGTTATGAATTTTTTACTGGACAGAAAAATACAAGATAGAGTAGGTGCAGAATATTCAAGTGTGTATGCTGTGGAAAATGGTACTCCGCAAGGTAGTGTGTGTAGTCTGAAGGATTATTTGAATTATTTGAAGTATTAAAGTAACGTGTTATGGCAGGAAAGTTAAATCTGGTATATTCATTTTAATGTCACCTTATATAGAATGTGTGTTAAATTTGAAGGGACAAAGTATATTTTCCCTCGCCAATATATTGAGGTGAAGTCTTTGTGTTTAGAGAGGGATGCAAGCAGGGGACGTCCTAATTTGGGGATAGCTCCAAAACTCTGGAATGTTTCCCTCATAAAAGAAGAGGGTGCGTTACACATGCTTAGTGCAAATATGTGTGTTTTCATTGCAGTAAATATATATGCTACATGATTACTGGTCAACTATACCTCTGTTCTTATTCTTTCATGTGTGGGTACTAAATGACTACAAACATTGTGGAGAAATTAGCTTAAACATGTTTTATTACTCTATATGAAATGGAAGCAGCTTTTATGATAGGGACGAGAGAGCATTTTCAGCATGTCAATTATCAGGGAAATCTACTTGTTTTCAATAGATGTGTGTGGTTAATTACTTTGTATTAATAATAACAGTATGTGTAAAGGAAGCTGGAAATATACAATGTGAAACCTTTTATTTGAAGTAAAGATGTGAACAATAGCTCAAACAAATGGAGGGGCTGTAGGACAAATGAGTGTGTTCTCTATATTAGGCCTGTGTGAAGTTTGACTATTTGGAAAGCATCTCTAATACTGCTTAAGAGCATAGGTAATGTGTTCTTCGTTATTATTGATATGAAAGTCATTAACATGTATTACGTATATTTAGCCAACTATAACAACTATATCTTAAAACATACTTTTAACTTGTGTGTGGTAACCTGAGGGGGGAAGATGGACTCAGGGACAAAGGGCCATAAAGAGGATGTGTGTGTGCTGGCTGCAAGATGTGAAATAAGATAAGGAAACTTGTTGTTTAGAGCAGGTTCGTACCAGACACCAAAAGGTGTCTGGTCTTCGTCAAACTGAAAGAGACTTTTTGTTTCCGGGTTTCTTCTGCTGTGTCGCACTGATTGGGTGCGACAGGCCATGTGTTGGTCTCTCCCAATAAGATGACCTCTGGGGGAAAGCACGCACACACCTCCTCCTGTGTTTTAGTATGAAAGCCTGTGTTTTCCTTTGGTTCGCGCTCTTGTTTTTGACCGGCCGTTCCTGAGACCTGTCTCACACGTGGTAGAACCTGAGCCCGGAGTACTCTGCAGAGTGCTTCGTGATTCCTTTGTATTTGTATTGTTACCTTGTATCATTAAAACAAGATTATTGTTTCACTTGCATTCTGGTGTTTCTTAATCCCTTCCTTTTTACGAATTTACCCAGCATATCAAACGACACGCGGAGACGAGGTTGGTTTTAAACATCCTCCAAATCTCCAACAAGTGGTGACCCGACGTGTCTGAGTGGGGTGTTTTCGGGGAAGAGACCACCAGCAGCAAGCGGACGGAATAGTCCAGGGCTAAACATCTCGGCCTCTTCTGACAACTAAAAACAGAGCTCTGTACGATAGGCTACCAGGTGAGCAGACACGATTTAATTCGTAACCTGTGATTTGACCATATTCCAAATTTTAGGGTTGTCAGACGAAGTTTACAGTGTTTTTTTGGTAACAATACGGATACGTGTTTTAGTTGAAAGGTAGTATATTAAGTTCTTACAGCTGGAAGGGTATTGGAGTCCCTGGCTTAAAAAGTGGCGGTATTGAGTCCCCACAGTTAGCCTGTCTGGACTAGTCAAATGGTTGTATTAAGTCTCCATATAAGACTGACTCAAAATAACGAATCCACAGCTCGACGGGGCTGGAGATGAGTTATTTTTTATAAGTGATCCAAAGGAGAGTAACGCAAACTTCAGAAAGTCATTCTGAAGTGACCGGGCCTCACTATATCCTTTGGTGTGTTGTGAATATTTACTGGTAACAAGGACAGTAAGTCAGATCAATAGATATGAAGTCTGTGAATATTTACTGGTAACAGAAACAGCCTAAGTCAGATGAATAGATACGAAGTCATAATGAAAGGAGAATTTCAACGAGAGGAGCGTGAGTTAAGAGCTTACGAGGACAGTGGGTTCAAGCAGAAAAAAATTGAATAAAAGGATAGCAGAAGTGTTAATTGTTGAAAGAAGCACCCCTTTTCCAAAGGAGAGGCTGAGAGCTACAGCAGGGGAGAGAGAAGGGGGTGTCAGTATTTGTCTGTGAGAGTTCCCCCCACCCTTTTTCCTCTCGAGAGCAGCAGCGGCCCGGAGGGTGTCTGCTTGCTTTTGTCTCTAGGGATCTGAAGTTGGACTGAAATACATTGAAAATTAACAGATCAATGTGTGATTTGTGTGATATATTGAAATAAATAAACAATGATTTGCTGTTATTTGAATATAGTCTTTGAGAAATGATTGATACCGTTGCATTGCGTTGTGAATTTCATGGTATTTGTCTTAACTATAATGTACCCACATGCATGTGGTTTCTTTGTCCCAGTTCATTTTAAAGTCAGCCGCCTCATGGCTAAATCTATTTGACCCCATGAGGTCAAGAGTCATTCTGTTAGACCACCATCTTCTGAAAGACAAATCATTGTTCTTTTGTCACATTTTGAATTAGAAAAGAGTTCATTTTGTTTGATCAATTTATCTATAAATGTTGTAGTGGGAGTTTTGTGTTTGCTAACATTTTTAGGAACAACAACACTAGGAGATGAGTAAACTCAAGAATCCGTGGAGTGTAAATACATTGAGAAAAACACATTTTTATACTCTAACTTTTTGCACATCATAGACAAGGAATTTAGACAATATAAATAAATATTCACCAAAAGTAATAAGTATAATGGAAAGTAGACATGGGCCTACACTTGAGTCAAATTATATTACTGTGATCTGATCAGTGTGCTCTGCAGGTTTACTATTGTTCTAAGTAACAGTGGGATTTAAAATATTGGAGAAAGTATGGAGATGTTCTTTCGTAGTGTGTGAAATATGTGATGCTTGAAACAGGTATTTCAATTTATGGAAGAAAATGGTTTCCTGAAAGAGTCAGGTTGGGTAGATATGTAACAATGGATGAAACAATTTATAGAGGGAGTTTTTGTAATATCATTAGTAGACATTAATGGTGTTGTTTAGATGGCATTTAGCAACTAAGACAGATAGTATGATCAGAAAGAGACAGAGTGGAAAGGGTTGGATTGATTTAATCTCAGTGTGCTAGACTTCTTATGGATAATGCGTCCCGGGACCTGGACTCCCCCTCTGAGTTAGAAAGGCTACGACCCCGTCCCTCCAAGCAGACAAAAGACCTAACCCAACAGGAGACTCCTCCTTCTCCATCAAACAGACAGAGAACCGGAGCTGAACCGTCTCCACCTGAGGCATCCAGAACCAAACCGCTTGCTGACATACAGAAATACTCTCATCAGTCCCTCAGACAGGGCATGAAGCTGAGCCACGAGATTTGGCACAGGAGCAGAGTGGGGGACATGAGAGCAGAATCCGCCCTCCATGAAGCAGCAGAGAGACTGTAAAGGAGGAGATGAAATGCAAAGCAGTGCAAAGAACAGTGGCATGATGTGGGCTGCAGATGTGACTGGGCCAAAGGCTGCCTAAAACAGTTACAGCGGATGGATTCAAGAGCTGATGGACTGAAGAGAAGACAGAATCAGAGGAGTTGGCATCGTCGATTTGAAGTGAGGAGGCCGGGGTCACGGCTTGAGACAACCAGGGGAGGAGAAAAGGAAAACGGGAATGAGTGAGTTTACACATAAACACACTTATTCACAAAACGCGCATAGAAGACACCACATTTAAAGAACTTGAATTGACTTGATAAATAAGTAAAGATAAAAAGAGGTATTAACCATGAATTAATCGATTGGTAAATTCAAAATAGCAGTAAAGAGGAAACTATTAAAGTAAAATGAGAAAATCATCCTAAAAACACACTGAGGGTTAAAGGGGGAGACATGAGGGAAATATGCACTACACTTTAAGCAGGGGGTGTTTTGGAGTAGCACAGTGTAGAACCATATTCTTCAATCTTTCCATCATATTAATAAATCATTCTTCAAGAGATTTTTATTCATGTGTGAATAAAGTAGTGATCTCATTTGTTACAATATTGATTTCACCATTGTGGCATAGTTATTACCATAGGAGGGCTTTAGGATGGAAACTGTTTTTAATCCTTGGTAAAGTAAAGGGTGATGGTTGCATGTTCGGACACCCAAGGTTCCACACACTGCTAAAGAGTTTAACATTGTTTTTAAGTAGACCAGAATTGAAGATACATTAGTATAATGAGCTATGAAATGCAGGGCTACACAGATCCTAGTAATGTTTTGACTTAAGATAATAGTTATGTACACAAGTTTCTGAATTAGATTTATTAGACATTTTAGTACTACTTAGGTGTAAATAAATTGCAGTAGTAGTAGTACTATTATGAAGTGAGTTTTGTACCAAGTTGCAGGAAATGTGGGAAGCAGCCGTCCCGATGACAAGTTAGAGATATCTGACTTAAAGTGGTAATCGTGAATTGATAAATGATGGCGCTCCATATATGACTGATTTTTGTAGACAAAGGATACTGGCCTATGCTGAAATATCAAAGTCTCTGCAGAGCACGACACATGGCCAATGAAATTGAGACCAAATGACCTTTGACCCTGACTGACAGTGTGACTTGAGAAAAGCACTATCATTGACTGACTCTGGGGCTGACCAAACTTGACTTTACAACCTGACAGTGTGGGTGTGAATGAATTTCTGCATGTGATCAGTGTAACTGCATGATTCTAAAACAATAACTAACCGAGCATGTCTTTGGACTAATACATTATTTTGGAGCTCCATGGGAAACACAGGTTTCCTACAATTCCACGCATTTGGAAAAACGCACATGTGACCCGTTTCTAATTCCCACAGGAGTTGGCGGTTTGCAAATGTAAAACTCAAACTAAAATCTAAAGATTCTGTTTCTTTTAGGACTGCCAGCTGGAAATGAACACTTATTTTCCCTGGAGTGTTGACTGTGAAAGATGATGGATATACTTTTGTGAATGATGTTTGGTATTTTCTTATAACCACTGGTTACCTGAAGGTTTTCTTCCCATACAGGATTTTGTTACACATGTATACATGTGTAAAAAGGGGGAGTGTGGGATATTTTCATTTAGGGACTGGAAGAAACCTGCCGCCCCAACTCAGATGTTCAATCTGACCATTGATTGACAGTTTTAGATTTAACCTGCTCCATATCTGGGGATAAGATACTGTTTGATTAATGTTGACATGTTTCTAATATTGATTGAGTTATAACAGGTAACACAGATGCAGAATCAGTGGCCAAGGGGCTACTGAGAGAGATGTCATTCCAGAATGAGAATGAGAAGGTGAACTGTGATAATGAAAACAATTTTGTAATATTTCAACAGGTATTAAAGTAACTGAGGTTTGAAATGTAGAAAGAACATATTACAGCTAAGTTAAAACATAGGAATGTATTGAGATAGAATTTAATTTAGACAACATCTTGTAACTAGCCTGGTAAAGAAGTAAAAGCCATAGACTGTTTAGATCATTATGGGGATGTACATTTAATTTAAAGTCATAATAGAAAGACATTTGATGACAGTATGTTGGATTTCTGTATTCATTTTTTCAGCTTGATAATATCCAAGCAGTGACAGGTAGAAGCAGTCTCGCCTGGAAATTATTCACTTTGTCAGTATCATGATTTTAGTTGTTTTTAATCCATAACATTAGTGTGTTCCATTACCAGAGACATTAGCAGTTCATATTATATTTAGATTTGAAATGGGATCTCAAGGATTTCATTTATAATAACACAGATGCTTGTCAGAAATTCAGAGCTATTGAGATATGTTATTTAGCTCACCTGAAGATGTTGGGGTTTATTTTGTTGACACAGGCCAAGTATTAGAATTCTGAAGCGGCCTACCAGTGGTGGGTCAAACACCTGAGGGCCCAGAAGCACTGAGCGTAGACTTGAGGGGTGGGTATCAGATTTCTCCACACAGGTTGCTGACGCCAAAAGGGGGACCCGAGGAGCAGGAGGCCGGCACAGCGGAGTTCGTCAGGCCTACGTGACTCAACCCCAGGTTCTCCGGCCTCTACAGAGTGACCCAGAGGACATCTCATGCCGTCCGCCGAGGAGCAAAGGGGGACATCTGGTACTACTGGAGCCAGTGTGCGGCGAGGAACACTCCGGCTAGGACCTTGGAGGACATCAGGATGGACCTGGCTATCGTCAACGAGGACATCCCTACAGCAGACGACTTGGAAGCAGGCATCAGCGGACTGGAGGAGAAGGACCTCGCGGACATCCCTACAGCAGACGACTTGGAAGCAGGCGTCAGCGGGCTGGGGGACTTCTCGAGGCAGCAGAGGAGTCTACTCCTCTCTGATCAGATTCATCAGTTCCACCTTTGAAGGAAAGGCCGCATCTCCTCCTCCCTATCAGCTGCCCTTGTTGGCGTATTCCGCTGAAGGGCGGGGGGGGGGCCCCTGATGATTCAACAACACGCAAGGATGCTGCTTTCTGGCACTCAGGCTCTCACTCTGATAGTTTCTTCACTGTCATTGGAGGTTGTTTTCTGTTCCCAAAGGTTTAATGAAGGGGGACAGACACAGTATCAACGAATGACAGTAGTTTTGTTTCAAATGTCGTATGTGTGTTGGTCTCGTGACGCGAGACCAAAAAGGGGGAATTGAAGGATTATTTGAATTATTTGAAGTATTAAAGTAACGTGTTATGGCAGGAAAGTTAAATCTGGTATATTCATTTTAATGTCACCTTATATAGAATGTGTGTTAAATTTGAAGGGACAAAGTATATTTTCCCTCCCCAATATATTGAGGTGAAGTCTTTGTGTTTAGAGAGGGATGCAAGCAGGGGACGTCCTAATTTGGGGATAGCTCCAAAACTCTGGAATGTTTCCCTCATAAAAGAAGAGGGTGCGTTCCACATGCTTAGTGCAAATATGTGTGTTTTCATTGCAGTAAATATATATGCTACATGATTACTGTTCAACTATACCTCTGTTCTTATTCTTTCATGTGTGGGTACTAAATGACTACAAACATTGTGGAGAAATTAGCTTAAACATGTTTTATTACTCTATATGAAATGGAAGCAGCTTTTATGATAGGGACGAGAGAGCATTTTCAGCATGTCAATTATCAGGGAAATCTACTTGTTTTCAATAGATGTGTATGGTTAATTACTTTGTATTAATAATAACAGTATGTGTAAAGGAAGCTGGAAATATACAATGTGAAACCTTTTATTTGAAGTAAAGATGTGAACAATAGCTCAAACAAATGGAGGGGCTGTAGGACAAATGAGTGTGTTCTCTATATTAGGCCTGTGTGAAGTTTGACTATTTGAAAAGCATCTCTAATACTGCTTAAGAGCATAGGTAATGTGTTCTTCGTTATTATTGATATGAAAGTCATTAACATGTATTACGTATATTTAGCCAACTATAACAACTATATCTTAAAACATACTTTTAACTTGTGTGTGGTAACCTGAGGGGGGAAGATGGACTCAGGGACAAAGGGCCATAAAGGGGATGTGTGTGTGCTGGCTGCAAGATGTGAAATAAGATAAGGAAACTTGTTGTTTAGAGCCGGTTCGTACCAGACACCAAAAGGTGTCTGGTCTTCGTCAAACTGAAAGAGACTTTTTGTTTCCGGGTTTCTTCTGCTGTGTCGCACTGATTGGGTGCGACAGGCCATGTGTTGGTCTCTCCCAATAAGATGACCTCTGGGGGAAAGCACGCACACACCTCCTCCTGTGTTTTAGTATGAAAGCCTGTGTTTTCCTTTGGTTCGCGCTCTTGTTTTTGACCGGCCGTTCCTGAGACCTGTCTCACACGTGGTAGAACCTGAGCCCGGAGTACTCTGCAGAGTGCTTCGTGATTCCTTTGTATTTGTATTGTTACCTTGTATCATTAAAACAAGATTATTGTTTCACTTGCATTCTGGTGTTTCTTAATCCCTTCCTTTTTACGAATTTACCCAGCTTATCAAACGACACGCGGAGACGAGGTTGGTTTTAAACATCCTCCAAATCTCCAACAAGTCCGTTGCTCTTCAATATAGTGATACATGACATTTTAATCAAGTTAATCCATGTATGGGAAAATCTTTGTATGCAGATGATGGGGCTTTGTGGGCAAAAGGCTGCAATGTAGCACATGTTGGAAAGAAAATACCAGCTGCAATAGTGGAAGTGGAGAAATGGACAAATAAATGGGGATTCAAACTGTCAGTAGCTAAGATGCAGGTCCTTTGTTTTACAAAACGGCATAACATTGCTCCTATATCGTTAAAATTGTATGAGCAACCTCTTGAACAGGTAAATACAATAAGATTTCTTGGTGTTTGGTTTGACAGAAAGCTAACATGGAGCAATCATATAGGAAAAGTTCAAAATAAATGTAAAAAAGTCAACAATGTACTTCGGTGTTTGGCGGGACAGGAGTGGGGAGCAAGTAGGTCATCACTTCTGAATATATATTGGGCTCTTATGAGAACCCGATTAGATTATGGGTGTATAGCGTTCATGGCAGCAGCAGAATCAAACCTTAAAAAAGTGGATGTCCTACAAGCTCAGGCCCTGAGAATCTGTAGTGGAGCTTTTAAAACATCTCCAGTATCAGCAATACAGGTGGGAATGGGAGAAATGCCTTTAAGGATAAGAAGAGTGAAGTTAATGTTGGCATACTGGATAAACCTTCCGGGGCATGGTGATAGTCATCCTGCGAAAAGTATTTTGAAAGACTGCTGGGAGCACAATGAGTCACATTTAATACGTTTTGGATGGATTGGCGATGTTAAAGCAGCAAGTATAGGTTTGAATCAAATACAGTATTGCCCCACAGTTCCAATCTCGTCCATTCCACCCTGGTTATTCCCATTGCCAAGTGTAGACCTCAATATACAAAGGGAGTTAAAGGAAAAGAAAGAACTACCAGTATGGCGCATAGTCCAGAATTATTTTGCAAGATATCACTCAGACTCAACAATCATATTTACAGATGGTTTCAAAGGTCCAGAGACAGGGCGTGCTGGGGCAGCAGTTTATATCCCAGTGAGTAATACACATATCAAGAAAAGGGTAACAGACCATGTTTCAGTATACAGTACACCACAGAGTTGTTGGCATTGGTACTGTCATTGAAATGGATAGAGGAGAAAGAAATACATAATAGTGTAATTGCATCTGACAGCTTTTCAGCATTATCGAGTATACGATCAGGTAGATCTTCATCTAGAAAGGACATAATAAATTAAATATATCTAATTTTATATAAAATGCAAATCAAAGGCATAGCAACTCATTTCATGGGTTCCTGCTCATGTTGGTGTGGAGGGTAATGAACAGGTGGATATTCTGGCCAAACAAACACTCAGAAGTATGAACATAGACATACATAGAAGTTCCACTCAGTAAAGCGGAGGTTAAAACATTCATACAGAAATATGCATTATCATTGGGACCTTAGTGATACAGGAAGACATCTTTATAAAATTCAAAGGTATGTGGGGGATGGAAGGAAGGTGGGGTTTAAAAGAAGGGAGGAAAATGTCATTTCTCGGATAAGAATAGGTCATACAGGTCTCAATCATACATTAAGTATAATAGGAAAGCATCCAACCAGAAAGTGTATACACTGTAGCCAGCCAGAAACTGTTGAGCATGTTTTACTGCTTTGCAGGAAATATAGTACTCAGAGAAATGTGTTTTTCCAGACACTGAAAAAAGCAAAATTCCATGACTTGTCGCTATCAGGACTGTTAGGGAAAACATCAGGCAATATATATTGTGAGATTATTAAATTTCTAAGAGAAATTGATACATTTTAAATAATCTAGAGTTTTGGTTCTTTGTTTTGTTTTGTTTCTTTTGTTTATTGTTTTCTGCTTAGTCTCTTGTCCACACTCCAGTCCAGTTGGTGGCGGTAATGCACCTACAAGTTGGTTTGCCAACCGCCAATAAACACGAAAGAAGAAGAAGAAGAGACCGGAAGCCATTTCATTTGAAAAAATACACTCTTCCCTGCGCGCATTGCACCCTGAGATATGGTAGGCCGCAGAGTGTACATCAGATGTATCCTTCAAATTGGGGAAAAGTAGGCTACGAATGCACCCTTCGAAGGATGCAACTCCTGAATTGAGACACGCCGTTTCTCAATCGCGAGGATGCTTGCTTGGTAGCCAGGGGCGCCGCCAGGGATTTTGGGCTCCATGAAAATATATCACATTGGGCCCCACCACCAGGCACTGGGCGACTGTGGCTGCGAGGGAGTGTGGTCGTCTTTTAACCAAAAGGTTGTGGGTTCGATCCCAGCCCATGCAGGCAAGATACTTAACCCTGAGTTGCTCCCGATGGCACGGCCAACGGTGTGTGAATGTGTGTGAATGTTAGGTCCTAGAGTTACACTGCTCTGTATGAATGGGTTGAATGACATGTAGTATGTAAAGCGCTTTGAGTGGTCTTAAAGACTGGATAAAGCGCTATATAAGTACAGTCCATTTACTATTTACAGGCCACGCCAACCAAGCACAATTGCTGTAACCACACCCACTCATTTATGCTTTAAATAACTCTACCTGTACAGGCTTGCATCTATCTTGTAGTCCAATAACTGCACAATATTGACTGACACTGAGCGGTGGAAATATAACACTGTGCAGACTGCAAATTCTACTGCAACATTCTGCTGCAGTAGAATTCAGTATTTGATATAACACTAACATTCCTGACAATAGATCTCAAGTCATCTTTTATGGTGTACATGCCTTTTTAATAAAAAAATGTAATGGAACATTCATAAATCAAAAATAAATATATAACTTAAATATACAGTACATGACCTCTTAAATTAAAATAAAGTGAACATTAACACCAATATTATCATTTATAAAATGCTTTAACAAAAAAGATAACATAAGCAGCGATATTTTAATTAAATAAACATACCAACTACAAAATAAGCTGGTATTAAAGTGTAAATGGACAACAAAACGGAAATGCCTGATGGTGGTGCTAAATCAGAGCTTATTACCTGTTCTCAGTCTTTTTCTCATCATGCATGTAGTGTGTAGTGATCCAATATCGTTACCATAGCCTTGCCCTTTAACAGCCATACTCACCAAGAGCCCAGTGCCTAGCCTTCTTACAGGCAAAGTCACTGATCATGTCCTTGAAGTCCAGCTTTCTAGCCAACTGGCTTTCAATGGACAGCATGGCAAGACTGCAAAGCATTATGGGGGGATAGGGCTGCTGAGCTTGAATGTGGATCTGTTGGTCCTGGCACCAGGGGGAGGGACAACTGATTTAGTAGTAATAGCTGCTGAAAATGTACCTGCATTTATTAAATGTCAGTTAAAAGAGCAGTGAAATTAAAAACCTCAGCATTTTCTGTGAAGATATTAACAGTACTTAATGTCAGCAAAACATTACAATTATTATTTACAATGGACTAAGCTTAGCTAACAGACACATTTCCACCACTCATGGACCACACCCACCTTTTCTTTTGAAAAACTGCGTGATATAGAGAACCGCAGTGACGCGTCGTAAAACCAGGAAGTAAGTTAGCATTTTTAGCACTTCCGGTTCCTTCCTCAAAAAGCAATGCATTTTTTCCATAGGGTTTTGGAAAATAGCTCGAAATAAGGTCTGTGGTTGACACAAATTTAAGAGATAAGTCGCGTTTTGTTCTACGACATTAAATACGTCAGCAGTGACCCCACTGGGGATTTTTGAAGAGTATACGTGTCTGAAAAACGATGGTCGTTACCGAGTGGCTGAATAGGACTACAGAAATTGTCGAGGCCGTTGTACGTCATTACGCAGAACACGTAAACACTCCCGCTAAGTTTGTTTTCCCCTGTGTTCTGCTTGAAAGCAAGTACCTGCCTATCTTTAGTATCTGTATATCTATATCTGACCATTAGAATCTGTATTTTTGAAATTGTCGTTTTTAACACAGTAGTTTTACAAATTATAGAATAATTAATTATCTGTGTTTTCCAATTTTACTCGGCAGTTAATTTCGTTAGCTAACGTTAGCTAAAGATAGCGCTACTAGTTAGCTATGCAATGGTTTGTTGCTTTGCTCCGGGTTGCAGCCACAGGTCTTCGCATGAAAGTTGCTTGTTCTATCGTTTCCCGGCCAATGTTTTTCAAAGGAGAGTCTGGATTCGTGCCATGAGGTAAGCTGACGTTACATTTTTGTCCATGTCACGGTGAAATGTAGATGATGGGTAGTGACTGTATCGCCGTTTTAGAGATGGCGCTGCTGAAAAGACCGCAACATAAGTAAAGATAATGAGAACATCCTATTCATTTTAATTAATTTTTGTATTTCTTCTTCCTTGCAGTGAGGTGAAGCTGACCTTGCACTTGGTGCCAGTAAGGATGTTCCTCACGCAGGCTGAATGTTTCTCCTTCCTTACTGATACAGAAGCCCTTGATTTGCAATGCTTCACTAATTGTCATTTCCCTGGCTCCGTATAGGGACACTTTACCTCCAGCACAGCGGAAGACTCTACCAGACCATTGAAGTATTATTTGAATTATTTGAAGTATTAAAATAACTAGTTATGGCAGGAAAGTTCAATCTGGTATATTCATTTTAATGTCACCTTAATGTGTGTTAAACTTGTGATTTCTGCATTGAGTGACTTCTGCCTAGCAGATACCAAGAAGAGGCCCCTAGGGTCTCTCTGTTAATTATCAATAGTCCTTGCAATCAACAGAACATTGCTATTAACCAGTTTCAGCTGCAACTATCCTATCTTTGTTCTAAAGAGAACATACGTTGCATTTACAATTAATATTAAGAAAGTTCACAATTGTTACCATTAAAGACCGTTTGGGATTAATAGGACGAGTTTGTCATAAACATCCGTGCTGAGATGGAATAAAAGTGTTGAGATGTTCTCAAAAATGGGAGTATTACGTTCCCTTCTGAGCTAGGGGAATCAAAGGGAAGCAACACAACCAGATTGGTATTGGTATAATTATAAGTGGTTTTAATGCACAACAGATGAACAAAATGGCAGGCAAACAGCCTGAAACAAACAAAAGAGCCAAAAGGGCACAGGTTGACAAATAACCAACTAAAGGAGGACTCTAAAAAAGGAGTCTAAAGACATACAGGGAAAATAAATACTAATATACTAAATAAAGAACGAAACAAAACCTCACTCTAAAAGTGGTACAACTAACACAAAGAATCTATACAAAAACACAGCTAAACTAAAGGCAACAGTCACAAATCCTAACTATACTTTAAACACTAACTAAGCTACTTTACACTCTAACTAACCTACTCTAGACACTACTAATCACACAAGTTTTAACCCCAGAACAAAGAGCAAGTAGCGAGAGGCATCTGTCCACATACAGAGCCTCCAGAATGATGATTGTCCCCAAGCTTTGTAGTCATCTCCAGCAGGTGTGCGCCGGCTGTGGGCTGCGATTGGAGTGCGTCGGGCCCGGCGTGCTTTTTTAAAAAAAAAATTTATCTCAGTACACCGTTGCTCTACTCTAAAGTCGCATCTAAAACGCGATCTGATCTAGCTGTGTATATTTTGTTATTTTTGATTGTTATATTCAATCCAGTGTTCGAAATGGGGGGGAGCCAAGGGGGAGCTTGGCTCCCCCGAAGAGGGAGGGAGCTCCCCTGAAGGCCGACTTTGAGATAAATAGGGGGAGCTGCATATTTGTGTCACACAGATTAGAAATGTTGAGTTTCTGTAAATAAAAGTTCTTGAAATAAATAATAGTCATTGTTCATTACAGTTTCTGAATATTTGTTTTATATTTGTGAATATTTCTGGGTGTTGCCATCTGTACGTGGCGGCGCTGCATTCTTTACGCTACTTACGTTGCTATGGTTACGGCGGCGATGCCGGCGGCGTACTTGAAATGTTCATAAAAAATATGGCGAAACGAAATCAGCCAAGCCTCGCAGCTTTTGGATTCACAAGCAAAGAAGCGAAGGATTCTAAAAATGACAACGTGAACGGAACAACTTTTAGCTAGCCGGCTGTAAGCGGCGTTAGGGTCGCGTTTGACAGCTCCACACCGAGGGAGAGGCTTGCCGATGCGGAGCCTGAAGAGGCTTCAACAACGGCCACAGCCGCCGGCGCCACCTGCACTAGCAAACCTGACGATGCCCATGACCTGCCTTTTAACTGGACACAGAAAAGATGGAGTGAGTGGAATGAAAGCTATCCATGGCTTTTCATTCCACTCACTCCATCTTTTCTGATGAATGTGGATATGAGATTTGCAAAGAGGCAAAAAGTATATTGATCTCTCTGCCGCTCGCAGAAAAATCCACCGGAGTGCACCTTTCACAAGAAAGGATTCAGGGAAAAGTCAGCAGTGATTAAAAGAATAACCTGCGGAAAAAGATTTATAATCACCATAAGGGCCAGGCAAACGAAAAAGCGATCGAGATTTCGGAGAGGAGAAAAAAAGATGTCCTACCAAACAAGCTATTGGCGATCAATGTTGACCTAATGCAGGAAACATATAGATCTTTCAGGTCTGCCTATATGATTAGCAATAAAATAAATAAATAGGGCTCCCCCGAAAGCAAATGGGTAATTCGAACACTGATTCAATCTCATTAGCTACAGGCATTTGAAGCTTGTAAAGGGAGGATGACAGCTCTCACTCGCCACTCTGCTGTTCCGCAGCGCCGCTTCCCCTCCCTCCGCTGAAATGATGAATGTAAGGTGTATAGTAATCATAGATAACACGGCAGGGTCCGTTACAGTTTGTTTTCATCTGATTTCAAATAAACAAAGTATTGGCTTTCAGAATATTAAACTTGTTTCGGCAAATTCAGATGATAAATACAACTTTGAAGCTTGTAACGGCATAATTAAAAGCGGAGAACGGAGTAACTTGACGTCACAGCAGGCATAACAACAGCCGGTGTTTCTCGAGTGTTTTCCCACAATACACACAAATGCAAAAATACACAAACAAACACACACACACACACACACACACACACACACACACACACACACACACACACACACACACACACACACACACACACACACACACACACACACACACACACACACACACACACACACACACACACACACACACACACACACACACACACACACACACACACACACACTCACGGGCTTCCCCCAGACCAGTAATCCAAACGAAAATATCTTCCCTCCGTACTATTTTGATAATTTGCTCCGCTAATAATCAATCAGATCGATCCAGAGAAGAGGAAACTTTGAAGGCCTTTTTCTCAAAATGATGACTCTGTAACAGTCATTATATAATGTGACATATTTTGCTTAATATTTGGAGTACAAAAACAATCGTCGTGGCGTAGGTGTTACTCTCATCTATCTCAGATAGAAGATATGATTGGAGACGACCAGCCAATCAGAATTGACCTTCTCGAGTTCTCCGATTGGTTGGTTTTGTGGCACATTTGTAACGCTGTGACAACTTGAGCGAGCAGGCAGGCAACGCTGTGACAACTTGAGCGAGCAGGCAGGCAAAGCTGAGCGCTCAACTGTGGTGCCTTCAGTTTGCATGATGTCTGGCAAAAAAAGGACATACGCCTCTGGTGATCAAAAACGAAAAAAATAGAAAACTTAATGAAGAAAAAAGGCAAGACAATAAAGGTATGTAACTTCATATTATGGCTTTGTCTCCTGTCCTGTGTCCCACTAACAATAGTTGGATAACTTGGATTTGGGAGTATTCTAACTTACTTACTACTACTACTTACTTTCTAGCTAACGTTACAGCTAGCTAACTAGCCAAGTTATCATTATTATCTCAGCCTTTCTGTAGAATAATGCGATGCTATTAACGTTACTGATTAATTTACTTTAGAAAAGTTTAGCTCAGGCAGCAAGTCACACTCGTAGCTAATGTTAGCTAGGTATATGTGCTTGTTTCATATTTTGACCAAGTAAACCAATTTCCCCTGGGATTAATAAAGTACTATCTATCTATCTATCTATCTATCTATCTATCTATCTATCTATCTATCTATCTATCTATCGAACTATCCAAACATTATTGTGTGGGTTCTAAGTTCATGTAAATGCAAGTATTCATTGGCTGAATATTGAATTAGCTATATAAAGCTAGTATGTTCCATTTGATGTTCCATTTCAAGTCTGTTTCCATAAAGCTTAACTCTGTAACATACTCTCCTCAGGAGCACTTCTGAAGTACTTTGGAAGCCCACAGCAGGTGCCAGCACACACCACAACGTCCACTGAGGACACTGTTGGCGAGTTCAAATGGGCCCAAAGTGAGAGCTTTCTGAATTTGGAATATTAAGTCATTACATTACGAATCATATATTTCTTTATTCCATAGCAGTTCAATCAACCTCCACCGCTGCTGTTGGTGAATGTGAAACCACAAGGTCAGCTGTTGGCACCAGTGACTCCGATGTCATCCAAGAAACCGCCTCAGACAATGCTGGTAAATGATGTGTTAAGTGTATAGATTAAGCCCATAGAGCTAGCTACAATTGCCATTTGTCGAAGTTCTATTGAGCAAGCTCGCTGTTCATTGCTTATAATAAATATCTGTCATGCATGGGGCAGGAGTTTGATGATACCTGTTTTTAAGGACTGATTCTGGATCAGCACTTTGGAGCTATCTCAAAAGCAGCGCCATAGTGGTGAAAAGACAGCTGATCTAGAGACAGTCCTATAGTCATATATTAAACAATGATATACTTCTTTATTCCATAGCATTTCCATCAACTTCCATCACTGAAGAAACCACCTCTGACAATGCTGGTAAGTTTAGGCCTACATCAAAGAGACCTTAACTTTGTTTGTCAAGAAAAGCAAAGCACTATATGTCCAATCAATCATGGTATTATTATTATTATTATTATTATTATTATTATTATTATGAATATTATTATTACTATTGTGTTCAATCATTCAACTGTGTTGTTCATTGCCAGGAACATCAACTTGTAAACATGTCAAGTAACAAAAACTTATTTTTTAAAATTAATTTCCCTATAGGTATTTCTGTACCCATTGAAGTTGAGAGCAGTACCATTACGCCTACTACACCTACCTCTGTAACTTCTACTCCTTTTCTCTCTGGTTCACCAATGGATCCAACTGGGTGGCCATCAGTACTTAACGATCACGTACGTACAGATCTGGTGATTAGGGGGCCACTACAGGTGGACAGAGATTTTGTATTCCCGAAAACACCAAACAACAGAAGCTTTCATTATCATTACATGTTTAGAACACTTGTAAATGGTGAGAAAGTTAAGCGAAGCTGGTTAATATACTCCAAGAACAATGATTCAGTCTACTGCTTTTGCTGCAAGTTGTTTTCCAAGAAATCATTAAAGCTCATAACAGAGGGACAACAGGACTGGGTGAATATTGGCGCATTACTGAAGCTACACGACAACAGCCCAGATCATGTGAAAAGTGTGTTGACTTGGAAGGAACTAGAGCTCCGTCTTAGAAAAGGGAAGACAATAGACAAAACAGAGTTGTACCTCCTGGAGGCAGAGAAGAAGAGGTGGAGAGAGGTGCTCATTCGGTTGGTTTCCATCATCCAATCTCTAGCAGAGAGGAACCTGGGACTTAGAGGGACTGTTGACACCCTGCATAACCACAACAACGGGAATTTCCTCAAAGAAGTTGAGCTAATTGCCAAGTTTGACCCTGTTCTGAAAGAACACATCAGACGCATTGACAGTGGAGGAAATTACACTACATACTTGGGTAAAACAATCCAAAATGAACTCATGTCCTGTATCAGTGACACAATACTTGCAGCAATGGTGGCTGAAATCAAAGAGTCCAAGTATTTTGCCATCATTTTGGATTGCACCCCAGACGTCAGCCACCAGGAGCAGATGACTGTTGTGATTCGAACAGTGAGTGTGAAGAAAAGGACTGAGATCAGGGAGCACTTTCTGGGGTTCATCATAGCCCCTGCATCCACAGGGCTTGGTTTGTCTACACTCATTTTGAACAGGCTGGAGGAGCTGAAGATCCCCTTTGAGGACTGCAGAGGACAATCCTATGACAATGGTGCAAACATGAAGGGCAGAAATAAAGGGGTGCAGGCCAGGCTGTTGGAGAAGAATCCTCGAGCTCTGTATGTTCCTTGTGCAGCCCACACACTGAATTTGATGGTGGCGGATTCAGCCAAAGGATCAATAGATGCTACTTGCTTCTTTGGTAATGTTCAGAAGCTGTACACCTTGTTTTCAGGTTCTCCCCAGAGGTGGACCATCCTGAAAAAACATGTGGACATCACTCTCAAGTCCTGGAGTGAGACGCGGTGGGAGAGCAGAGTGAATAGCATCGAGCCGTTGCGCTACCAAACGGATAAGGTCAGGGAGGCTTTGCTAGAGGTGAGGGAAAACGCAAATGATCTCATTGTCAGAATTGAGGCCCAATCCCTGGCAGAAGAAATTGGATCATTTAGATTCCAAATCTGCACTGTTGTCTGGTATGATATTCTGTCAAAGATCAATACAGTTAGCAAGCTCCTTCAGTCTGTCAACATGCAGCTGGATGTTGCGGTCAGTCTCTTAGACAAAACCAAAGCATCGCTGGTAACCTACAGGGCCACTGGGTTCACAGATGCTCAGGCCACAGCAAAAGAGCTCTGTGGAAATATGAATGTTGAGGCAGTGCTGAAAGAAAAGAGGCTGCGGAGCAAAAAGAGGCATTTTGCCTACGAGGCAGCTGACGAGGCAGTGGCTGATGCCATGACGAGACTGGAAACAGGATTCTTTAATGTTGTGGTGGACTGTGGCATCCAGTCTTTGGAGGACAGATTCAAGTCCCTGGGGGAAGTAAGAGACAAGTTTGGAGTGCTTCACAACTTCCATAATCTGGATGATGAGTCACTTACAGACCAATGTGCCCTGCTGGGAAAAACATTGACCTGTGGCGAAGAGGCAGACGTTGACTGGAGAGAGCTAGCCATGGAGATGCAAAGCCTTCCAGAGCTTCCCAAAGAAGATATGACCACATTGGAGATGCTCATCTTCTTAAATGAAAACGAGCTGTGTGAGATCTATCCAAATCTTTGGATAGCGCTGAGAATAGCCTGTACCCTTCCAGTGACAGTGGCGTCCGCAGAGAGATGCTTCTCGAAGCTCAAACTGATAAAAACATACTTGAGGTCCTCCATGGCCCAGGATCGCCTGAGTGGAATGGCAATAATCAGCATAAACCACCAGATTGGCAGCCAGATCTCCTATGATCAGGTCATCAATGACTTTGCCTCCAGGAAAGCAAGAAGAGAACAATTCTGACCGTACGTACGAGAGGAACATTTGTATTTGCATTTGTTTTTTTACATTTCATTTCATTGTTAAGCAGTTTGTTTTGCACATATTATTTAATCCTTTAAAGGTATTTTTGGATCTATTTATATATTCTATTTAGTGTTGAGTGTTTTTTATTAAAAATATCTATCTTTGAACAGTGATGGTCACTTTGTCAGTCTTTTTATTCTGTACTGTCAGTTCATCAGTGCTATCTGATATGACTACTTTATTCAAGTTTATGTTCATTTGTCAGAGTACTTTTGATCCCCTAAAATGGGGGATCAAATGTAATATTGGACAAATTAACATACACTTCAACAAAGTAGTCATATTTAATACTTGGTCACAGTATGCACTTTAA
This sequence comes from Notothenia rossii, assembly GCF_949606895.1. Lineage (NCBI taxonomy): Eukaryota > Metazoa > Chordata > Actinopteri > Perciformes > Nototheniidae > Notothenia > Notothenia rossii. The sequence goes on along the minus strand of NC_136903.1, from coordinate 48,888,418 downwards.
CCTCATAGTCCTTGTTTCATTTCAAATCTAATGTGCTGGAGTACAGACTCAGAGCCACAACAACAAAACATATGTCACTGAGGACTGAGGAGTTTCTATATTTCTGTTCACTGAGTTTATATAGTCATTAGTTATAGCCTAGGTAGTTATTTGTAGTCAATTTAAAGACTGTGCTGCTCTTCTCAGGTCCCACTTTAGTGTTTACATGCTTATTTGTACAATATGTGTGCTCATACTAACATCATAAGACAAAAGTTGGTTCCGTGTTGTGTGTAGTGAGAACGCGCTAGAGTGAGGGGGGCCCCCAAACAAAATCTTGCTTAGGGCCCCCAAAAGTCTAGGGCCGGCCCTGACGACAACACATTGTCGTATTGTTAAGAGCGGTTATAAAGTGTTGAAGCGCTCAAATTTGAAACTGTTTCAACCTGTCACCTGTCCGAATCGAGACGAGGCAGTGCATTGAATCACCTGATTGGACGGCGAACCAATGAGTTGATTCATTCAGGAAATGAAGCAGTTGCTGGTTCGGACGTCACATGTCACGTGATTTGAAGCAGTTGCTGCTTCGGACGTCACATGTCAAGTGATTTGAAGCAAGCTTCGAAGCACTGCTTCTATGGAATAGGAAGTCCAGGGTTGAAGCTCCGTTCGAAGCTTCAGTGTCAAACATCCATCACTAGTAGTGACACAACTGTTTTAAAAGCATTTCAAAAAGTGTGACACATCACACAATGGCCAATCACATAACCGAGTGGGACAGGGTTAAACCAAAATACAATTGTATTCTCACCACATAAATTTGAGCCCTGAAGTAACTGAAAATGTATTACTCTGTATTAGCCAACTATAAACAAACTGTCTTAAACCTATCTTAAAAATGCCAAGAGTATGTGATACTGTGTGTGGGTTGAACTGATGGGGGAGGGGGAGCAGAGAAGGAAGCCTATGGAATGTGTGTGTGCTGGCTGCAAGATGTAAGATAAGATAAACAAACTTGTTATTTGGAGCAGGTTCGTGCTGGACACCGAATGTATCTGGTTCGCCTCAAATGTTAGAGACTCTAGTTTCCGGGTCTCCTGGCTGGCTCGCGCTGATTGGCTGCGACAAGGCCATCGTATTTGTATACCAATGAAAAACCCCCTTCTTGAATTTCTCTGCATAACTCCTCCCGCTGTAACCAACAATATGGCTCTGTGAAGTTTTTAGTTTGCTCTCTTCTTCCTCATGCTGTCCAAGGGGTAAGATGTCTCCCAGCGAGAGGAACCAGAACCGGAGTAATCCGGATTACTTCGTGATTGATGTTGATATTGTTGTATTGTATATTTTACCATTAAAACAGCATATTTGTTATAACCTTACCCTGGTTGCTTTGAATTCTTCCTCTGTTAATTTGACCCACTCACAAAAGGACGCGCTGGAGCAGAAGGGGGGCCTTCAGAGCCCCCGCCAGAGTGTGACTTCTGTTCCAACAAGTGGTGATCCCGACGTCAGTGAGTGGGGTTTCTGAGGAAGGAGCACCAGCGACCGGACTGGGTCGAGGGACCACGCATCGGATAGCTTTGACAACTGAACCTAGGGCCCTGTGAACGACAAAAAAGTAAACGGACGCCTTTTTCTATCGAAGGTCTGTGATTGGCTAAGCTACATTTTTAGAGTTGTCGAAGCGATTCACAGTGTCATAGTTTATACGGTAAACAATACAATACATATTTTAGATAGGTAGGAAAGTTATATAAAATAAAAGTGAATCAACGAGGTGTGTAAGGAGATGGTGAAATGTCCCGTAATTTGTTTTCAAAATTATACACTCATAAAAACGATTCAAGCCCTTCTTAGACTTGACACAATATACAAATGTTCGCTTTATTAAATATTTTTAATTAAGAAATAAACCTAAGTATAGTTCATTAGTGTAACACAAATTAGTTTAATCAATTCACTTATTAAATGTATTTAGGACAGATCAACTCAAAATGAATTGTTTTCATCTGGGGACCGCCCCTTTGCACATCCCCTTTGCGCATGCGCACATCCGTTCTGTCTTTTGCCTCCTTTTCTCTGACACTGACTGTGGAAACTGACTGGGGAAAGTCTATTCTTTGGTAAGTATTTTAGTAGTTTTTTAGTAGTCTCTAGTAGTTTAGAACGTACCCTGTTTCCAAGTAATGCCTTTTCATACAGTAATATCGACAAGAATATTTGAAACCACCGTGTTATATTTTGCTCCGTTTTTAGTTGTAAACGGCAAGCTAGCTATGGCTAGCCAGAGAACTGGTAGCTAGAAGCTAGCTTGCTACATGTGGGTAGCATTGAATACCTGCTGGATAATGGAGATCAGTGGATTGTATTATATTAGATTTAATGTTATTTTCATTGAACACAGTACACCAAAATTGAGTTTATATCCAACCAAAAAAATGCAAAGAGTAATTAAAGTGCATGAGGTAAGCGCCACCATTTTCTATCATAATGCTCAGGTCTGTCCATCTCTTCTGGCCTTAGTGCAGGCAGGCAGAGGAGGACTGTAGGAGTTCAGTTGAGTTTAGGCACTGGTCTTTTTTTTACTGCCAAATATGTAATCTAAATAATGAGATAATATATGTGCTGAGTCTTTTATGGGTAACCTCACTCACAAGCAGGCACCCACAATTGTGCAGAAACGTAGGCCTAAGTTACTTATTTGATTCCATTTGACTTCTCAGAGTAGTTTTAATGCTGCATACTTTTTGCTCGTACTTGAGGTAAACCTTTAGAAAAAGAGTCATCACTTTGAATTTGTTAGATTTGGGTTATTCTCCCGCAGTCCCCTTATATCGTCTCCACACTCAACACAATGGCTAATGCTAAAGCTAACGCAGAACTCCCGTCAACTTGTAATAAAGCTAAAGAGACAGGAGCTAATTTATACAGAAGTATTTACAGCGTTGGCCTACAGTGTAGCGGGCTCCAGTAAGTGTGTCTTCTGTTCTGTGAAAATGTTAATAACGGTCGCACACGGTTTAACGTGCTGCGGCAGAGCCCCCCCAATTTTTTTTTCGTCAGATACCATGTCCTGCTTAGGGACATTTCGACTGATTTGACCTTTCTGGTCTTCAGACAACCGCTCTGTCGCACCCACATTAACTAAATTCTGTCCTGATTTGTCGACCCTGCTTCTGCTTTAGTGTGACAACATCAACACCAGGAGGGAGTGCATCCTGAGAAGCCTTGTAATATACCTAACTGAAGATCCAGACTCGTTCTTCAAGGAGTATCTGATAAGTTTATACAATATTTTTCCCATGTAGCGTTGAACAGTGTTACCCTAATTTGTTAATACCATGGCATGTATTTATAATGAGAACATCCTATGGCACACCACCATTCATACCCAAGGCTAGATGTCTATAATGTCAACTTCTCGCTTGTGTGTATTACTTAAGTATCTAACCTGTGTATCCTTGTGACTATTATTATTTTGTTCTTTTGTTTCCCATTGTAAAGGTCCTTGGGTCTCTTGAAAGGCGCTATAAAAATAAAAATAATTATTATTATTATCAATAAATTAATTAATGTAAAAATAAATACAGGAATAAATAAGGAAATAAATAAATAAATATGGATATTAATGAATAAATGTATACATTAATTCAGGGATAAATAATAAATAAATGCTGAAATAAATACATTTAAGAATACATAAATGTAGAAATAAGTAGGTAAATGCATAAATAAATAAATATGGCAATAAATAAACGTATCAATTAATACAGAAATGAATAAATACATGCTGAAATAAATAAATTCTCGAATAAATAAATATTGAAATACATATAGAAATAAGTAGGTGAATGGATTAATAAATACAGAAATACATGTTTAAATTATTACAGGAGTAAATAAGTAAAATAATAAATAGATTCTGAAATAAATACATGAATACAATAATAAATATAGAAATAAATAGGTAAATGTATGAATAAATAAGTAAAAGTTGATAAGCAAACAGGACATACATGGATAACTATCTTTATTAGATTTAATTTATTTCTACATTTTTGTACAACTATTTATTTCTGTATTTCAGGCTCTGTATGTTGATAAGGTTGGAGGTCCTTATCTCAGTTTAAAGCAGTATTGGTCAATTAGGCGAGCCAGACAGAAGCAAATCTGCTTCTCTAAACTGCAGTTGATGGTTTAAGAATGCTTATTTATATTTCATACAGTTTTCTGTTTGTGGGGTTCAGCTTTTTACTTAACATACGTGTTTGTGTTGTTTTCAGGCCTCCGCCGCTGACGATGCAGAGAGGGACATTTCCAAAAAAGTCATGGGGATTTACACGATCCGAAGAAATGGGGATGGGGGGCCAGAGGACGTGGGAATTGTTATCGAAGGCATTAAAGTCATGGAAAACGTAGGCAGCGTCATTGTGGGACTCATCATGCTCTTGGGGATCATTTATGCCCTTGATCTCAGCTTCCCGGACAACCTGAAGTACACCTTTGAGTTTCTACAGAAGGTCGTAATGAACTTGGATGGCTCACAAGCTGAATGCAAAAATACAGCAGCTGAAAATCAAGCTGTTTGCATAAGAGGTGAACAAGTGTATTGTCAAGTTTCCTTAACAAATATTTAGCTTTTTTGTAATTGTAGGTTCAAAGCAAATACACTACACTTATTCAATTACCAAATATACTGTAGGGTTTGTGCAGTGCGCTCTTTTATATATCAAAACCACCCAATGATATTCCCTGTTTGGAGAGCAGTGCAAAGCATCCACCTTTTTATAGTGTCTTTGTTGTTTGTGGCACTTGGAGATCTAGAATCGCTGGGTGTTCATTTTTCACCAGTTTCGGCACTGTTACGGGAGTGCTATTTGCACCACTTTAAAAATGTTCTTTAAAAAATATATTTTTACATCTTGCTCTGTGTTTTCAAGTAGAGCTAATATTGAGATGTGTATATAAATATTGATGTTGAATTGAGGATTACTGTCACCTTCCTCATCCATGATTGGAATTATTATTATTTTTCTGAGTTGCTTTTATCTCCTGCTCAGTCTGTTTATTGATATGTTTTATAAAAAAAGAAATGCAGACAGACAAATAACTCTGACAGAGAACTTTGACACTGTTTACACAAGTAAAGTGAGGATTGGCTATCCACCTCAAGGTGTAATTGTTATCTGAGAATTTTCAATAAAAATATCTCAACTAGGTTTTGTCTCATGAGTGTCTTAATGGGGGAGAAAGTGAAAAATAATTATATTTTTACATTATTTATTTACCAATTAATTATATTAGTTTGAGTTGGACAAATGTAAATTCATTTAATTTACTTAACGTAATAATTTTATTTCAGCTTTATTTGATAAAAATGAGTTGGACTAACTTAATTCAATTTTATTAAATGGATGTTTTTAGTTTCAGTTGGGGCTACGAATATTTATTGGATGGAAATCCTGCCCACAATTGAATTGAGTTCATCCAATGAGTTATTTTTTTGAGTGTACGGCTAAAACTCGTTGGGGAAGTTCAGTGGTTTTCTAGAGACTCCATCCGGAACTAAAATAAAATAACAAATTCTGAGGTTCATAGGAATCAAAGTTAAGTTATATGTGAATCCAAGAGGAGAAACGCAAACTTCAAAAAGCCATTTGAAACTAACGGATTCTCGCTATCTCTTGTTCTGTTGGGGTTAACTCCCATTCTGTTGAAAGAAATATCGCGTCTTAAAAGCTGGACAGACAGTGAGGAGGGTATATTTATGTGCTTGTGAATAAATAGAATATATTATTGAACATAAAACAGCCTTAGTCAGATAAATACACACAAAGTCAATATGGAAGGAGAGTTTGAAAAGAGTGATTTAAGTGTAATGGAATCAAAAAGGGGGAGACAAGACAAAGGCTTGTGCCGACCTCCGGTTCCTCGATGATAAAATGATAGGAGATGAGACGTTGGGAAATTTAAGCTCTAAGTGTTATGAACTGGCCTTGTCTGGTTACGTTTTTATTGAAGCCAGACTACAAGTCGTATGGTTTAATTTGTATTGAACTCAGTCTCCAAGCAGTGTGGTTTTTATCTGCACATGTTGGGTGTTCCCCTCCCCTTCTCCCAGTCACATGAGGTTAGTGCTGTACTGCTAAGCTAGTTAGCCAGCCAGTTGGCAGTACTAGATGGTGAAATAGTTTGAGTAAGGATAAAACCGGTAACTACTTATTAAATACACAGTGATGGTGTACATGAACATTAAGAGTAGATTAAGTTGTTTTGTTTTTCATGCTTTTCACCAAAAGTAATTTTCGAATTGTTATTATTTTCACATTGTGGATTTGAGGAGAGATTTAATGAGTGGTACATTAAGGTTAAGGCTTTATTCAAATTAAATATAATAGGTGGATTTTCCACCTAGTAAAAAGACATAGAAAGAGTAGAAAGTAAACAGAAGGTTTTTGTAAGCTTGTGAGCATCCAGCTGCAGGGCGCAGTGAGGAAGAGAAAGATAGGAGAAGTCAGATGGTTTGAAGAAGTATAGAGAGAGTAAAGGTTATATAGAGTTAACTACTATTCTGGAAAATGTCATATTGTTTTATGAGTAACATAAAATAAAACAAATATATTTACTAGATATAAGAACAACAGGCTTATCTAGGTTAACAGAACATTGCTATTAACCAGTTTCAGCTGCAACTGTCCTGTCTTTGTTCTGGGGAGAACATACATTGCATTTACAATTAATATTAAGAAAGTTCACAATTGATACCATTAAAGACCGTTTTGGATTAATAGGGCGAGTTTGTCATAAACATTCTGCTTAGATGGAATAAAGTGTTGAGATGTTTTGCAAAAATGGGAGTTTTTCACAATGCCTTTTTTAGTTTTTATTGAAACAATTAAGTAATAAGGACAGAAAACTGTTCCGTGATGATTTCTTTAGGTTTTGGCTTTAGTAATAATGAAGATTACATTTTGTAATAATTCCTTTTAAGTGTTCCAAAAATATATTCATTAACTGTAGTCAGATTACTTGTTTAAAAATGTAGCGCTGAATAAAGTTAGTTTTGTATTCTGTTACAAATCTAACCATGCTTGTAACACAAAGATAGACAAACAATTTGAAAACCAATAGAATAAGCAAAAAGATTAAAGGATTAATCTATAGTGGTTGGGGTGGGTGTCTTTGTTTTGCCTATTGACTTAGAGCTGAAATAATGAAGCATTCACATGTTTCAGCATTCCTGGTCATATAGACATTCAGCCGTTTTATTTTATGACCCGTTGGAGGAGAGATTTAAATTGAGTTTTTCTCCAGTTGCTGATTTGCTGCAATTACAGCAGCATTGGATAGTTGTGCGCCACCTTTGGGTTGTACTCTGAATCAGTGTGTTGGTGAAAAGTTGCTCACTACAGAAACAGAAGAAGTGTGCAAAGAACGCATCTCTGAGGAGGTATTGACAGTTTGCTTGTGCCTCGTTGTCAAGGCAACAGTGGTGTGAAGAGGTACTGCGGTTTTGGGGAGATTTCTGCTGTACAGAGGACAACGTGTGTCTGCCAAGTGATTCCTTCCCTCATCCCAATGCCAGAAAGAGTTTCCTTGAAGCCCACTGACCAGGGCCGGTTATAGCTTTTTGGGGAGCCTGCCACTGACTACAGCTGAAGAGGACAATGAATCATTGACTGTTCTCATTATAACAAGATCTTGAGACAGGCTGGTCTCAGTCTGTTCAGACTCTGAAGAAATCATGCAATGATTTTACAGCATAACTGTGCAAGAGTTTACCGGAAGGTGGTGTAGAACGATATGCTTAGTGTTTAGGAAAGGAGGCTGATTGTTTAATGATGGTCTGGAATACTGAAAAGATTTAAAGTTTAATATCTTTGTTTGGCAAACAAGACATCTGATCATTATGTCACACATAATAATCTTGACATAGAAACTAGCTATGTGTGAAACGTGTGGTTGTTATACCATTACTATCATGAACTAAACATAAATAGTGAAATAGTATCTGGTTAAAGATGAAAGGATTTAATATCCTAGAGAGGATTAATGAAGCTCAGCGCAAGTTCAGGCAGGAAGACCTATCACTTCGTATTGCACGTCATGGCAATACTCGCTCCCTTCACTAATTGATAGGGAGCGCCACTCCTCAATAACCTATCACTTCCCTCCATCCACAAGCCTAATTATCGCACCTGTTAATCCCTCTATATATGCTCTCCCCTTTTCCATCAGCTGTCTTCCAGGTGTCAATGCGCTAAGTTGGTAGCTTACACTCCTCTTACGCCTAAAAAACACTGGATAAGAAAAAAACAAAAAACATGTCTAATTCAGACTCTTCAGAGATCCTACCTTTTTCGAAGGATCTTGATCCCGATTCCGATGCACTTCCAGAGGAAGCGTCAAACTCCTCAAGTCACCGTCGCCTCAGTTCTCGTCTGAACGCCCGCAGCGGCTCTCGCACAGCAGAGGCAGAATTCCTCGTCGCCCATCTCCACAAGCAGGGCATCACCCCAGCCCCAGATCTCCTGCTTTCCCAGCTCCGTGAGCTGTCGGACCAAGCCTCCGGCGCAGTCTCCCAGCCCAGGCCAGCAGCTCCAGCCAGCCCCCCCCGGAAGAGGGCGAGGGCGCTCTCGCGGCCGCGGGGGCAAAAGGACTAAAAGAAGCGAGTCCTCCAGGAGCTGGCTCGGCCAAGAAATCCTCCACTCCTCAGGCTCGCTCCAGCCGCGCTCAGCAGCCCAGCGCCGCCCAGCCCAGCGCCGCTCAGCCCGGGAGCTCCGGCACTCAGCCCCTCTTCGATGGCAGCATAGTCAACACACTGCAATCTCTGGCAAGTTCTATGCTCCTAATCGACGCTCGCCTCCAGTCCATGGAGAGAGGCCAGGCCGGAGCTTCAACCTCTGCGGCGGCCCCGCCGGGTCAGAATTTTGCATTAGACACGGTAGTTCCTTCTCACTCTCTGGCTTCAGCCCTCCCGGCTCCTCCCTCAGGTAGGCCCTACATCCCCCAAGCCGCTAACATCTCCTCACGGCTCAGAGCTAAGATCCTCGACGGGAAAGACATTAATTTAGTCAACCTTATTCTGCCGTCCCCGGAGTGCGACAAAGCCATCGCCCCGGGCGGAAGCATTACTGCGGTATTTAAATCTGCAGACCCCCGGCTCCTCAAAGACCTTTCTATAGGGCAATTTCTGGTAGCTTTTGGCATCTTCCGCGATGCCCTCTGCGCAGTTTACCCTGAAAGGAGAGTGGAGTTAGATGCTTATCTAGCCATGATCGGCGATCTTCACATCAAATACGGGAAATCCGTGTTTTACCAATACCCTAAAAGCTTCTCTAGCAAAGCAGCGCTGCACTTAGCTCATTCAAACATCCGCCTGGACTGGTCCGTGCTGGATACCGAGCTGCTCGTTATGGCTACCGGCGGGCAACAAGTCGTCTCGTGCATCAGTTGCGGAGCGCAGGGCCACACCTATCTGCTCTGCCCTTCAGTGCCTCTCTCCGGGTCTAACGTTTTCCCCACGCAGTATTCTGGCAACAATAAACCAAACCGTCAGGTGATCAAACAAGGGGATAATAAGATTTGCGTTTCTTTTAATGAGAACGTGTGTTCCTACCCTCATTGTACTTTTCTTCATATTTGCAGTACCTGCAGGGATGCTCACCCGAGGTCAGTTTGCCCAAGGCGCCGGCCCCTCTTCCCGCGCCAGAATCAACGTGGTGGAAAAACCTCTAAAAACATCACCCCTCAACTTCCATTAACACCATACATTTAGCAGCTGCACTTTCGACTCACCCAAATCCCATATTCGTTGATTATCTTTTGTCAGGGCTCTCTCAAGGGTTCAGGGTAGGGGTCCTCCCCCCCCCCTCAGTGACTTTAGTGGCAAAAAACCTGCAGTCAGCCAACAAAGAACCCACCGTAGTCTCTCAGCTCATTAAAAAAGAGCTCAACAAAGGATATTTAATCGGTCCTTTCCATTCCTCTCCGTTCCCAGTGTTCCGGAAAAGCCCAATAGGGGTCGCTACACGCAAATACTCTGAGAAGAAAAGGTTCATCTTCGATCTGTCTGCTCCTCGCGCTGGCCCGTTTTGCAGCATCAATAGCCTTATTCCCCCAGAGTTTTTTCTCTTCATTAAGCTTCAGTTGATAATGCCATCAAGCTCATCAAATTTGCAGGGCAAGGAGCGTGGCTCTCCAAAGCAGACATTACTGACGCGTTCAAAATAATTCCCATTCACCCATCTCAGTGGTGCATGTTCGGTATCAGATGGCAGTCCAAATTCTACTTCGCTGTCTATTTAACCTTCGGGTGCAGAAGTAGCCCTTGCATCTTTAATTCTTTTTCCGAAGCCCTCTGCTGGATCCTCCTGAACATCGTCAGAATCCCCTCCGTCCTGCTTCTATTGGATGATTTCCTCCTCATAGATCCCCCTCGGGACAACTCAGGCGCCTCTCTAGCAAAACTCAAACTATGCTTTCAGGAGTTAGGTGTTCCCCTCTCAGGAGAGAAAAACGCTAGGTCCCACCACACGCCTGGAGTCTTTGGGCATTACACTCGACTCCGTAGACATGGAAGCGTCTCTCCCCACGGACAAACTGCAGCGCATTCGCGACATTACAAAGTCCTTCTGTGAGCAACAAGTTATCACCAAGCAGCAGCTGCTCTCCCTGCTCGGGCACCTCAACTTCGCCATGCGTATTATCCCTCAGGAGCGCTCTTTTATTTCCCGGCTCCTGGATACAGCGTCGGCTGTAGAAAACCTCCATGACCACGTCTTCTTAGATGAAGGCTGCCGCTCTGACCTGCGGTTCTGGTCCCTCCTGCTCGCACACTGGAATGGCGTCACCTTCTTCTACGACGACCTCGTGTACTCCTCCGACTCCATGAGATTCTTCACGGACGCTGCCCCATCCGTGGGTTTTGGGGGTTTCTTTCAGGGAGAGTGTTTCGCAGGCTCATGGCCTCCGGCATTCCCCAGCCATGCCTCTTCCTCCGCTCTGCATGAGATCTTTCCGATCGCTGTTGCCTGCCACGTGTGGGGTCACCTCTGGCCCCGGCAGCGGATCTCAGTACTCTGTGACAACCAATCAGTGGTCGGAATTATTAATAAAGCGCGCTCCCCGTGCCGTGACATCATGCCGTTCATGAGAAGCATCACGTGGTCTTCCATCACCCACAACTTTCTCATCTCCGCTCGTCACGTTCCCGGCCACCTCAACTCAGTGGCTGATTCCCTCTCTTGTTTCCACTTCCAGAAATTCCGGAACCTCTGCCCAGAAGCCAGCGCTCAACCCGTCAGGATTCCTCCCCTGCATCTTCTCTCTCTCTTCTAAATAGAAGCCCCCTAGCAAGGCACCTCGGATCCGCCAGGTTTTTCATGAGGAAGGGCTTAGTCGCTTCCACCCTTAAAACATGTGATTTCGCTTGGAGAACGTTCGCTTTATTTTGCTTATCCGTAGGCATTACACTTAAACCTGTTCTCATCTCCACCGTGTGCGCCTTCGTGTGCTACTGCGCCACTGATCGCCACCTCAAACCCCAATACATCCGGGGCCTCTTAGCAGGAGTTCAGTTTAACATTCGCTGTTCCGATCCCGGCTTTCCCAGCCTGTTCACAAACCAGTCAGTCAAACTCCTTCTCAAAGGTCTTATTAAAACATTTCCCCCTGCCTTAGACCGGATACGTCCTATTACACTCTCCACTTTACGCCTTATGCTCTCCAAACTTAGAAGTGGGTTATTCTCCCCTTATATCGATGCACTACTTGATGCTTTATTTCTCCTAGCTTTTTATGCTTTCCTCAGACCAGATGAATTTACCACAGCTTCTCTAACGTTCGATTCCAATCGAGACGTCTGCTTGTCTGACAAATCCTTTCACGCCAGCCATTTTAGCTTACATCTTAAGCACTTCAAATGCGGCGGCGCCTGCTCCGTCATCGCCGCCCGCAACGACTCCCAGTTCTGCCCTTATAAATCCATGATCAAATTCCTACAGCTTAGACCTACCTCTAATCCCCTCTCTCCATTATTTCTTATCTCAGGGAATTTTCCCTTAACTCAACGACAGTTCAACCACTATATAAAGCAAGTTCTCATGAAATCCGGGTTATCCCCCCTCCTATACACGGGGCATTCATTTAGAATAGGTGGAGCTACTTCCGCTGCTAATCAAGGCGTCTCATCCTCATCCCTGCAACAACTCGGACGGTGGTCCTCCTCCGCTTTCTCATCCTACATTCGTCCGGACCTCAGTGCCGTGCTGGCTATCCAAAGGTCTCTCCAATCTTAAATTGGTACGTATGCATATAACTGGTGGTGGTTCTTTAGCATGTCAGCACGTATATTCGCCCCGCGGCTCATGCTTATCTTGACATGTCTAACCCTGTACGTGCAGGTTGTAACCTTCGGGTCCGTATTAAATGTGTCCCTGCTAAGTCAGGTTGCCCCGTATGTCCGGGAAGCCCTGTATGTCCAGGACGCCCTGTACGTCCAGGATGCCCCATACGTCCGGGATGCCCCGTACGTCCGGGAAGCCCCGTATGTCCGGGATGCCCTGTATGTCCAGGACGCCCTGTATGTCCGGGAAGCCCTGTACGTCCAGGAAGGATGCCTAGGAGGCATTAGTATGTCTAAAATCCCCACATGCACTAACCTCTCATTTCATCCATAGATCTCCACTGCATACCACAAGGTAAGATTTCATCACGTTCAGTACTCCATACTTTCACTTCTTTTGGGGGTTCATCGGAAATGGTTCTTTCCCTTCCCGAATGATATCCTACAAAACCAGGGCCTAATTGCCAAACACCATTTATTCACTGTTATAATCTGTCATCATTATGTTTCATTTATAATGTGACCCGATAATAAACATGTATTCCATACATCACGTCTCTCCTGATTGAAATGAAGCTCAGCGCAAGTTCAGGCAGGAAGACCTATCACTTCGTATTGCACATCATGGCAATACTCGCTCCCTTCACTAATTGATAGGGAGCGCCACTCCTCAAGCCAACCTATCACTTCCCTCCATTCACAAGCCTAATTATTGCACCTGTTAATCCCTCTATATATGCTCTGCCCTTTTCCATCAGCTGTCTTCCAGGTGTCAACGCGCAACCCTCCTCCACCCCTTCGCCTCCTGCTTCCAACTCAGGGCCAACCTTAACCTTCTCCCTTCCAACCGGACCTAACCACTTATCACCACCACCAGTGTCTAGACCCAGGGGGGTTAATCGGAAACGGTTATTTCCCTTCCCGAATGATATCCTACAAAACCTGGGCCTAATCGCCAAACACCATTTATTCACTGTTATAATCTGTCATCATTATGTTTCATTTATATAATGTGACCCGATAATAAACATGTATTCCATACATCACGTCTCTCCTGATTGAAGTTATATTATGAACACTTCACAAGGTATTTACTAATGTATTTTAAAGAACCAAATTTAAAGAAATTGAATTGACTTGATAAATAAGTAAAGATAAAAAGTTGCATTACCCATTAATCTATTGGTAAATTAATAATAGCAGTAAAGAGGAAACTATTAAATTGAAATGAGAAAATCATCCTGAAACACAACTGAGGGATAAAGGGGGAGGCATGATGGAAATATGCACTACACTTTAAGCAGTGGGTGTTTTGGAGTTAGGAGTACAGTGTGGGAATATTCTTCGAACTTTCCATCATGTTTACGAATGATTCTTTTAGAGTTTTTATTCATGTGTGGAGGTGGTAGTGTTTTGATTTGTTACAGTATTGATCTACAGTTTAAAGGGAGTGTTTTAGTAACCAATCAGACAAATCTTTATTTGTATGGATAATGTTTAAGGGAAAACTAGTTCTGAAAAATTATATATAAGTTATTTCATTTTGAGGTATTGGTTTCACCTTTGTGACATATATTACTATAGGAGAACTTTTTAGGGGGAAGTAACTGTTGTTTGTATTCCAGAATGTAGTGTTTAAAATGGAGTAAAAGTAGAAACAGCACATTTGATTTTGAAAAAGCCATATAATTGGAAGGAATGTGGGGTCACTGAACTCATCTTGCTGTGGTTTTTAGGTCTTACTTGCAGCTTCACAGGGAGCGAAAGGCATCAACTACAAACCATTGATGAAATTACTTCTGTTTTTGAATCCCTTATGAGGTAAAGAGTAATTGTTGCGTATTCGGACACCCAGGGTTCCACACACTGCTAAAGAGTATTACATTGTTTTTTAAGTAGACCGGAATTGAAGATAAATGAGTATAATGAGCTATGAAGTGCAGAGCTACACAGATCCTAGTAATGGTTTGACTCAAGATAATAGTTATGTACACAAGTTTCTGAATTAGATCTATTAGACATTGTACTAATAATTAGGTGTATATGAATTGCAGTAGTAGTACTATAAGGAAGTGAGTTTTGTACCAAGTTGCAGGAAATGTGGGAAGCAGCCGTCCCGATGACAAGTTAGAGATATCTGACAATTAAGTTGTAATCATGAAGTAATAAATGATGGCGCTCCATATATGACTGATTTTTGTAGACAGAGGATACTGGCCTATGCTGAAATATCAAAGTCTCTGCAGAGCACGACACATGGCCAAAAAGACTGAGACCAAATTACTTTTGACCCTGACTGACAGTGTGACTTGAGAAAAGCACTGTCAATGACTGACTCTGGGGTGCACCTGACCAGGACTTTACAACCTGACAGAGTGAGTGTGAATGTATGTCTGCATGTGATCAGTTCAACTGCATGATTTTAAGACAATGACTAACCAAGCGTGTTCTGGGACTAACACATTATTCTGGAGCTCCAAGGGAAACGAGAGGTTTCCTAAAAATTCCACAAAAGGGGGATACCGCACATGTGACCCGTTTCTAATATACTTGATTCTATTGTACTCACACAGGCAGTGGCGGTTTGCAAATATGAAGCTCAAACTAAAATCTGAAGATTCTGTTTCTTTTAGGACTGAAAGATGGAAATAAAAACTTATTTTCACTGGAGTGTTTACTGTGGAAAATAATGGATGTACATTTGTTAATAATGTTTGGTATTTTCTTATAACCACTGGTTACCTGAAGGTTTTCTTCCCATACAGGATTTTGTTACACATGAGTTCATGTGTAAAAAGGGGGAGTGAGGGATTTTTCATTAAGGTACTGAAAGAAACCTGCCGCCCCAACTCGGAGGTTCAATCTGACCATTGATTGACAGTTTTAGAATTAACCTGCTCCATATCTGGGGATAAGATACTATTTGCTGAATGTTGACATGTTTCTAATATTGTTTGAGTTATAACAGGTAACACAGATTCAGAATCAGTGGCCAAGGGGCTACTGTGAGAGATGTAATTCCAGAATAGAATACTGAAGAAGTTGACCTGTGAAAATGAGACAATTTTGTAATATTTCAACAGGTATTGGAGTAACTGAGGTTTGACATGTAGAAAGAACATATTACAATTTTGTTAAAACATAGTAATGTAATGAGACAGAATTTAATTTAGACAAAATCTTGTAACCAGTGATGCAAATTAGTCGCTTTTCGGCGTCTCCCGCTTTTTTAATGCTGATTTGGGTGACTTGTGTAATTCGTGGAGAACCGAATAGTTTTTGTTTTGGGGGGGGGGGTCCGTCAGTCAGTCCGTCCGTCCAACTGACGGACAACTTCTCACTTCAAAAAAGAAGAAGAAATCTAGATCGCAAAATAATTAAACAAGCGATTGCCTGTTTTTCCTGGCCAAGGACAGGTTCACTGAACACAACATGAGCATAACGTGCGTCCAAGAGACCAGGAGCAGCCAAGGATTCGAAAAAATAACGGCCATCGGAGAGAAATGGAGCTGTGGTGTGAGGAGAACCAGTGGAGAACAGAGCAGCTGTCTTGGTGAGTGACCGGCGTAAGCATTTTAGCTAACGTCAGTCACATCAAAACATTGTAAAGTTAGCAATCATATGTCAGGCTATAACTAAAGTAGTATTGATAATATAGTAACGTTACTGGCAGGACTGTTGATACTGATCCATAACAGAAACTAATGCGCAAGTATCAGCCGTATCTCGCGTTACCTAATGCAACTCCACACTACGGTGCTGACCGGAGGGGAGACGCGAGATACGGCTGATACTTGACGATCTGGCGGAGAAAGGTTGTGGAGCCTCCGTTGATATGCCGTTGTAAATGGCTTGATGGAAAGCAGGTGTGTAGTCGGGGAGGGTGCACAGCTGATTGCAGCAGGTGAGTGGAGGTTGAGCCGGGAGCCAGGAGTGACAGCCACCACGCCCACACAAACAACACAGACAGGGGGAAACAAACAAACACAAAAGAGACGGCTGGAGCAGTACAGCCACCACAGCGTTAGCTAATGCAACTCCACACTAGTCTTACGGTGCCGTGTACCAGAGGGGAGAGAGAGCAGCAAAGGGGGGAGAGAGAGAGCAGCGAAGGGGTGGATATGTAATACGTTTTCTTGATAAAGCTGTGGAGACGGAGTATGTGCTGCAGGGAGGTGGATGCACAACGCACCCAGGAACGAACGCTAGCTCCGGTCCTTTTCCCGTGAGGGAAACTGTGGACTCGATGCCCTGACAGGCTTGAGTTTGTGCAACCTGCACAAACACAAGCTCACCATGATTACAAATGGTGAAATGCAATGTAAAATTACCGAAAGAATACCAGCTCACTAAATCACAATCGCTCAAACCAACTACAAACTACTACCGCGGATTAGTCAGAGAACGAGTCCGAGAAAGTTAACTCCCCCATGTGACGTAATATGATGCGTTTGACGTAAAAAAATAATAAAGTTTTTAGTAGCAGAGCTCAAAACGGCTCCTTTTCCTCTGAATTCCTGCCCTTATGTCTTGTAAAACATATCAAATCCTGCATTAACATTTTTAATTGTAATTTTCAGGCAAGGTTAAGCATAAATGTAGTAAAAAGAAAAACCTGCAAGTTGCTCTTTAAAGAGCTTTTCTACAACCAGGTGGAAGAGAGCTCTCTCCTGAGAGGCTCAAATAACCTCAACTCAGTGAGGTTAAGGCACACCTTGATATGATCATTATAGTTATTAATGAGACATTAGAGACTAAATGATTAACAGGTATAAAATACTATATGACAGTAACAAAAAAGTTGTTAAAAATAACAAGAAAGAGTTTGAAAGGGGAGTGATTTGTAAAATATCCAAAAAGAAAAATCTGCTTACAGTTCTGTTTCATATGGGTGTTGAGAGATGTATCCATAGATCTCCTCATGTTGCTCTCAAAGTGCACCAGATTGATGCTTTTAACTTCAATATTTAAAAAAAATCTTCCCGGGGGAGCATGCCCACGGACCCCCCTCGAGGAGGTTAGGTCCCCCCCCCACACTTAAATCATGTTCACATGGATAGGATACTGAATACATTTGCACACATCTTGTGTCCATATCTTTCTGTTTTGGTGGTCATGCCACAACCGTGCACGTGAATGCATGCATGCGTCAAACATGAGTCATGGTGAGATCTCTGGATTAAGAGGTTGCTTGTTCTTTGCACAGCATGAAAGAAAGGCCAAATGAATGGGCTGTGATTTTAGTTTTTTTAAGCAGAGATTGAGTTCAATAATTTGTACGGCCCTCGGAGGATGTTGTACAAATTTAAAGGAAAAAGGTACCCCACCCCTGCTGTAAATAATAATAAAAACCCTTGATTTATAACTTAACATCTCTGTCTCCTATTGATCTGAGTATATTATAAAGAATAGCCAGTTAATTGAAGGATTATAGCACAGGCCTTTGTCAGATGGTATATTACGCTGTTTTTTTTCTGCTTCGAATAGTTCTCTCTTTTTTCACCATACCTGCGTTTGCATCACTGTGTAACTAGCCTGGTAAATAAGTAAAAGCCATAGACTTTACTGTTTAGGTCATTATGGGGATATACATTTAATTTAAATTCATAATAGAAATACATTTGATGACAGTATGTTGGATTTCTGTATTCATTTTTTCAGCTTGATAATATTTAAGCACTGACAGGTAGAAGCAGTATCACCAGGAAATTATTGACTTTATCAGCATCATGATTTTAGTTGTTTTTGAATCCACAACATTTGTGTTTCTTTACCAGAAACATTAGCAGTTTATATTATATTTAGATTTGAGAAAGATTAAAAGGATTTTATTTAGTTCACCTAAAGATGTTGGGGTTTTATTTTGTTGGCACAGGCCAAGTATTAAGATTCTGAAGCTGCACTGGCAGATAGGAGGTCTACAATTACTTTAGAAAACCTGTTCACAGACGGCTGTTGTTTTAAAATACCCCACCAACAGGCTCCAAGCGGCCTAAGCAGTGGTAGGTCAAACACCTGAGCGCCCAGGAGCCCTGAGCGTAGGCTTGAGGGGTGGGTATCAGATTTCTCCACACAGGTTGCTGACGCCAAAGGGGGACCCGAGGAGCATGAGGCCGACACAGCAGAGTTCGTCTGGCTGAAGGTCGTCAGGTCTAGGTGGCTCAACCCCAGGTTCTCCGGCCCCCACTGAGTGACCCAGACGACATCTCATGCCGTCCGCCTAGGAGGAAAGGAGGACAGCTGGTACTACTGGAGCCAGTGTGCGGCGGGGAAATCACCTGGAACGACCCTAGACACATCAGGACGGACCTGGCTATCGTCAACGAGGACATCCCTACAGCAGACGATTCGGAAGCGGCCGTCAGCGGGGTGGGGGTAATCACGAGGAAGCAGAGGAGTCTACTTCTCTCTGATCAGATTCATCAGTTCCACCATGGAAGGGAAAGCCGCATCTCCCCCTCCCTATCAGCTGCCCTTGTTGGCGTATTCCTCTGAGGGGGGGGGAAGGGGGGGGGCCCTGATGATTCAACACACAAGGATGCTGCTTTCTGGCACTCAGGCTACCCCTCTAATAGTTCCTTCACTGCTATGGAAAGTTGTGTTCTGTTCCCAAAGGTTTCAAGTGCTCTGAATCCCAGCTTCTGATTGATTTATATAAGGTTGGGGTACAGACACAGTAGCAAAGAATGACAGTGGTTATGTTTCAAATGTCTTAAGTAAGTTGATCTCTTCGATATGAGATCAAAAGGGGGATTGAAGTAACTGAAAATGAAGTAACTGAAAATGTATTACTCTGTATTAGCCAACTATAAACAAACTATATCTTAAACCTATCTTAAAAATGCCAAGAGTATGTGAGAATGTGTGTGGGTTGAACTGATGGGGGAGGGGGAGCAGAGAAGGAAGCCTATGGAATGTGTGTGTGCTGGCTGCAAGATGTAAGATAAGATAAACAAACTTGTTATTTGGAGCAGGTTCGCGCCGGACACCGAATGTATCTGGTTCGCCTCAAATGTTAGACACTCTAGTTTCCGGGTCTCCTGGCTGGCTCGCGCTGATTGGCTGCGACAAGGCCATCGTATTTGTACACTAATGAAAAACCCCCTTCTTGAATCTCTCTGCATAACTCCTCCCGATGTAACCAACAATATGGCTCTGTGAAGTTTTTAGTTCGCTCTCTTCTTCCTCATGCTGTCCAAGGGGTAAGATCTCTCCCAGCGAGAGGAACCAGAGCCGGAGTAATCCGGATTACTTCGTGATTGATGTTGATTTTGTTGTATTGTATATTTTACCATTAAAACAGCATATTTGTTATAACCTTACCCTGGTTGCTTTGAATTCTTCCTCTGTTAATTTGACCCACTCACAAAAGGACGCCCCAGCTAGCGGGGAACGTTCTCACAACTTTGGCTAACGTTACCTATTGGTTCTAACAAGGTTTTAAAGAAACGTTTTAATCTGATGTTCAAAGCACCTTTTTAGGATGTTTATTTGTTCAAATAATGTTCCTATAAGGTTTAAGGTTAACTAAGACATAACGTTTTAACTGCAACATTCAGAGGATGTTTTGAGGATGTTATTAAGGCCTGAGATGACAGAAAGTTTTTTTATAAAACGTTCCTTTAATGTGATATGTTAACAAAGGTGGAACGTTTTGCCTGCAACATTCTAAGGATGTGTTTTGGACGTTGTTGGGTAACACATTAAAGATGTTCTTTATAAAACGTTCCCTTAATGTTACATGATAACAATTGAAGAACATTCTCCAAGAAACATTCTGAAAATGTTTTCAGGATGTTATTCTTTTATTATAAAACCTTGCTGTTATGGCAAATATTAACACGGTCATGGTCAACCTCAGATTTATTTCTAGAGCACTTTAAAAAACAAACTTGTTGCATTTGTTTGAAAAGGATGTTTTAAAAAAAATCTGATGTCACCATATTTTCCTTTTGAAAAAAACAAACAAGCACGTAATTCATGATAAGCTGTAAGCAGATATTGCATGTTTGCGGTGGCATGTGGGAGTTCCCAGCTATAAATGTTTGTTACCATTCGTTGTTCTCGGAATGTTTTCAGCGGGACGTTTTATTTTGGTTCCCAGAATTTTCTTCTGAAAGGTAGGATAACGTTCTTTAAAAACATTCTTGAAATGTTTGGTGATAACCTTCTTGAAATGTTTTTGATAACCTTATTAAGATGTTTTTGATAACATCATTAGAACATTATGCCCTACTGTTCTTAAAAAGTTTTCAGCGGGCCGTTTATTTTGGTTCCCAGAATGTTCTTCTGAAAGGTAGGATAATGTTCTCTAAAAACATTCTTAACATTTTTGGTGATAACTTTCTTAAGATGTATGAGCTCATACATCTTAATAATAAGTGCCGTTCCAATTCTCTACATCGGGGGTTTTCAAAGTGTGGGTAGGTGAGCCTCCCCTCAGAGAACATAAGAACAGCCGCGCCCCCCCTCCCAATTATTATTGCTGTTATTATTATTATTATTATTATTATTATTGTTGTTGTTGCTATAATGCAGGGGTATTCAATTGCATTTCAAAGAGGTCCAGTAAGAGAAAATGTAATTAAATGCTCTGTTTTCGCTCTCTCCCTTCCGCCATTTGAAATTACTCCGACTGTTTCTCTACTCTTGTCTCGTCTCTTTGTGTGTGTTAGAATCTATCGTGCTGACTGTACCGATTTGATTGGCTGAGTAGCGTCACCTCCTTAAAACATTAAACAATAACTTTTTTAAACCTTTTTATTTTTATGTTTTAAACATATTGTATAAAACTCCCCCACTACTTGGACTATTCCTTGCACCCCTCTAGAATAAGCCTGAATGGTCTCAACCATATTGCATCAGTAACGTGCACTTGTTATTATAACAAGATCGCAAGGACGCTGGTAGCCATCGGAAAATTGAGTGTTGTTCAGTTTGTGTGTTGTGGAACATGCGTGTCCCTGCATGAAAATATACCACACACCCAATTACAATTGCATGTTCAATTCACTACCCTGGAAGTTAATACAGTTGTTAAAGTTGGAACAGCCTGTGGACAGCCGTTCTTCCTTGCATGTCAGTCGCCTACACCTTCTTCCAGAGGACAGGCACATCTAGCTGCAGCACGACCCGTATATTTCCGCACGCCGTGTTCTCAAGACATATTTTTTTTAACATTTTCAACATGGTGGATAAATCCTTATATGCTCCCGGCAACACACTGAACGTCAACTTTGCCTCCTTATTACACTCACCCTACTTTAGTGGGAACAATGAGTCTGCGTCTTTGATGCACACAGGAATAAACGCAGATCATACTCTGGCTGCAGCCTTGACCGGTACTTGCTTTTGATCAAAGTCAATGCGGAAAACCTGCACTCACACAGGTAGGTGGAGGGGAAGGGAATGAGCACTTTTACAGCCTTTTTGGCGAGGTGGGGGAACTCACTGTCCACAGACAGCCACAAGTGGGCAAGTGTCACTTTACTCGTCTTTTTCTCGTTCTTTTGTGTCTCACTCATGCTCACGCTGTGCCTCCCCTGAAGCTCTCTGGCGCCCCCCAGGGGAGGCGCGCCTATCACTTTGAAAACCGCTGCTCTACATGATAGGAAAGGAGGTTTCAAACTTCCTTTATAACCTCCTTTAGCTTAGGAACCACTGAACCTCCCTTACCGAAAGGAGAGGAGAAAATGCTGCCCCACAATGCCTTGCAGCCGCAGCATTTGCCATCACACAACAGTCGGCCGTTCACAGAAACAACCGATTCTGACGGAGAAATTATATCATGAAACTTACGGTGCTTATTAAGCATTTTAAAACGTATGTGGTAAGTTGGCAAAGTGCTTTGTTTTGAATGTTCATCAGTATTATAATCAAAAAGAGAAATATGAACGTTAGTTTTTACTGAAATTATTAAATAAAGTCAACATTTCACAGAGCTGTGTGGGGTTTGTTCAACTTTTAAAATATGTTTGAATGGTGATATGCACAGTGATAGATGTTAAGGACTGACGTTTATAATAAATACATCCCAGCTAGCGGGGAACGTTCTCACAACTTTGGCTAATGTTACCTTTAGGTTCTAATAAGGTTTTAAAGAAACGTTTTAATCTGATGTTCAAATAACCTTTGTAGGATGTTTATTATTTCAAATAATGTTCCTATAATGTTTAAGGTTAACTAAGACATAACGTTTTAACTGCAACATTCAGAGGATGTTTTGAGGATGTTATTGAGGCCTGAGATGACAGAACGTTTTTTTATAAAATGTTCCTTTCATGTGATATGTTAACAAAGGTGGAAAGTTTTGCCTGCAACATTCTAAGGACGTGTTTTGGACGTTGTTGGGTAACACATTAAAGATGTTCTATATAAAATGTTCCCTCAATGTTACATGGTAACAAATAAAGTACATTCTACAAGCAACATTCTGAAAATGTTTTCAGGATGTTATTGAGGCCTGAGATGACAAAGTCTTTTTTATACAATGTTCCTTTAATGTGATATGTTAACAAAGGTGCAACGTTTTGCCTCCAACATTCTAAGGATGTGTTTTGGACGTTGTTGGGGTAACACATTAAAGATGTTCTTTTATAGAACATTCCCTCAATGTTACATGATAACCAAAGAAGAACATTTTGAAAGCAACATTTGGATAATGTTTTCAGGAGGTTTTTTTTTTTATAAAATATTCCTGTGATGCGAAATATTAACAGGGTCATGGTCAACGTCAGATTTATTTGTAGTGCGCTTTAAAAAACAAAGTTGTTGCATTTGTTTGAAAATGATGTTTAAAACAAATCTGATGTCACCACATTTTCCTTTTTAGAAAAAAACAAGCACGTAATTCATGATATTGCATGTTTGCGTAAGCATGTCTGAGTTCCCAGCTAGACAGTGTTGGTTCTAAAAACATTTTGAGAATGTTACCATTCATTGTTCTAGGAATGGTTTCATCGAGAAGTTTTAATTTGGTTCATCGAATGTACTTCTGAAAGGTAGGATAACGTTCTCTAAAAACATTCTTAAAATGTTTGGTGATAACATTGTTCGAACATTATACCCCAAGTATTTTTGTTGTTTATGCACATATCTCTATTGTCATATGGATCGAATAACACTTAGAAAACCAAAGACAGACGTATAGAAGAACGGACCGACTATCACTGCCCGTCCCTGAAACCCCTGTTAGTGTTTGTATGTGTTTCTTTCTACTGTATTTCTCTCTCTCTCTGCCTGCTGGTCTGCTCTGCACGGCTGGGAGCAATCTCCAATCAACCACACCTGCAACCTGCTCGTCAGCCACATTATGAAAGCCTGTAGCCTGCACTCATTCCCTTCCGGATTGTTGCCGTGAACGGTTTGTTGCGTGCCGCTCTGGCTTTTTACCAGCATATTCTTTGACAACTTTGCCTGCTTTTGCCTCACACTGATTTTTGTGTCTCTCCCAGGAGGAATCCAAGGCCTTCCACACTCCCAAGACCAGCCAGGCCTCTCTACCCACCCTGGAACAACTGTTTTCCACTGCCGCCATAACCAACCTCCACTCCCAGCTCCCCTTTTCTAATAAACAAATGTTACTTTCACCAGCTGATTCCGTGTCATCCTTTTACATGTGTTAATAGTTAAATTCCAATAGTTAAGTAAACTATCATAATCATCCTAATGACCACAGTGGTCAGTCCACTTACCCAGGAATTTTGAGTTGAACAATTACAGGAATATTATGTCTTTATGTTCAAATAATGTAAACATATTTTAGTAAATTGTTACCATAGAACATTTGCATAATTTATTTAACATAAACCATGTTATCCTTCTCTAAAATAATAACATTCTGGCAACATAAAAAATATAACTTGCATCTGAAAATGTTTTAAGAACAGTAGGGCATAATGTTCTAACAATGTTATCAAAAACATTTTAAGAATTTCTTTAGAGAACGTTATCCTACCTTTCAGAAGAACGTTCTGGGAACCAAAATAAAAGCTTCTGCTGAAAACGTTTTAAGAATAGTAGGGCATAATGTTCTAACAATGTTTTCAAAAACATTTTAAGAAGGTTATCACCAAACATTTTAAGAATGTTTTTAGAGAGCGTTATCCTACCTTTCAGAAGAACATTCTGGGAACCAAACAAAAACTTCCCGCTGAAAGCGTTTTAAGAATAGGAGGGCATAATGTTCTAACAATGTTATCACCAAACATTTTAAGAATGTTTTTAGAGAACGTTATCCTACCTTTCAGAAGAACGTTCTGGGAACCAAACAAAAGCTTCCCGCTGAAAACCTTCCTAGAACAATGACTCTAACATTCTCAGAATGTTTTTAGAACCAACAATTTCTAGCTGGGGCGCTGGAGCAGAAGGGTGGCCTTCAGAGCCCCAGCCAGAGTGTGACTTCTGTTCCAACAGCCCACAGTAAGAGCGCCTACTCCAGACACGCACAGAGTTCGCGTTTCAATATGCAGCAACAAAGAGCAACACAAAAAACAATTATACAACGCAAAAATGTATTTTTATAAACACAAATAGTAAATACTCTATAGATCAACAGATTATGTTTTTTTGAGGGATGATGCCAATCTTTTTTATAGCAGAGCAACAAATAGCCAATATACATTTTTGCATCTGAAAATGTAAATGACACCATTGCTCTCTTCAATGTACATGTATATATAGGGCTGGGTACCTACCGAAATAACCTGGTACCAAGTAGTAACGACTTCTCAAGTCAAAGGATACCTATCCTTATCATAATAATCACTGCTACATGGGGCACTGGGAAAGTCCGAAGGTGTCAGTCTGCATAACAATTAGCCATGTGTTGCATAATAATTAGCCATGTGCTTCTGGTAACTAGAGCATAGTCTACCTTTATCACCTAGAATGACGCACACACATATTCATGCCCTAAAGTGTTAACTGTGTTCGTTATTCTCCCGACCAGGAGAGAAGCTTTAAAAGGAGACTAAATGGAGTCTCTGTGAAAGTTCAATTGGGTACTTTAATTAAAAAAGGCGCGGGTTGGTCACAAGCATGATATTGTTCAGTCAGACAAACAGCTGTGATCCGCTCCTCGTTAGGGAAGAGAAGCGCCTCGATCTCTCCTCCGGTGCTGTTATATATCCTCTGCTGGCTCCTCCCCGCCAGCCGGCTCGCCTCGTCTCCAATGTCCGTTATTGCATTTAAACAGAGGATAGGTTCTTTTCACATTCAATATATGCTTAACACACCTTTTCTCCTCATATTCTCTTTCATCACTTTTCATTTAACACATTCTAAACGCTGTAATCAACTCTAAAAAATACTTCTCGGCTCGTTTGGTTTCCGGTCATTCCGGATGTTGTCACATGCTACTCTCGTCTGTAAACAATAATGTATTCAAATAAACTGTACCTTCATTTAATATTCTGCATTGTAGTATCTCGACATCTATAGTTGTAGTGTTAAATCAGTAGGCTTCGGTTTGCACCACTCCATATCATTTCGCTACTAAATTCACCTCTTTAGGAAATCGTATATTAGCCACATGCTAAATGCTAACCGTAGATGAAGGATTTTCAGAATAAAAGCTTAACTGCTTGTGCACAAGAATTTCTGGTTTTTCAGTATAAAAGAGCATTAAAACTGACGACATGTTTAAACTACATTTCCCCATTAAAACATTGATTTTAATTTCTAACAGTCCCTCCTTACACACCTAAAAGGTGTGTATAATACTGAAATCAATGAGTTCTTCATCTGAACTTTGCATATTACATATCTCATATTAACAAACATACAATCTAATGGAATGGTTTTACAGCCGGCTTTACAACAATACAAAATAAATTCTTGTCTGTGTTCAAATATAAAAGTTTTCCCTTGTGCATAACTTCTAGTGTTTACATTCAATATCATTCTTCAAAATAGCAGCAATGGCTTGGTATCAGAACATTTCTTCGTCCCTCCTTTCACAGAAACCGTTCTCATACCACGCTCAGTGTTAAGGCACTCGTTTTTACAAAGTGAAAAGAAACAAACCATTTTAGAACAGCAATGATTTTTACAACATGAGATCCACCATATTAGAATAGTATAAAGTAATAAAGAATAAAATAAAATATCTTGGAATAGTGTAAAGTAAATTTAAATGGATTCACTCCATTTTAGCATTTTATTTTGCTCACTTCTTCACATGATTTCATAATGTAAAGAATCACATCAGCTGGACCTTCATTGATCAATCTCATCTCCGAACATCCATATCATTTAAACTAACTCATCATTGTCATCAACATCTGTATACGGGGGTTGGTTGTCTTGTTCTGCTATCATTTGTAATTGTCTCCTCATGAGAAATGTACCCTCCCTCCTTTCATACCATTTAAGGTATGAAAGTAATATGTTCTCTAGAAGGGGCCGTTGTACGTTCTACTCTGGGGTACGGCATTCTAAACAGTCATTTCTGGGAGAAGATTTTGGTCAGTTACAACAGTTGTAGAGTTTCATCATTTAAAAGTTCCTACTCAGTAACTTTGGGTGGTCTGTTCTAATGCAGTGATAAAGTCCCTGAAATGGTGGGAAAACCGGTGGAATATCAATAACGCATCATACTAATTTATCTTCAATTATGGTCTACTTAAATAACTATGCTAACCCCTTTAACAGTGTGTGGAACCTGGGTGCCCGAGCATGTGATAATTACTTCCTCCTTTAACAAGGATTTTAAAAACAGAAGTCATTTCATTCATGGTTTGTAGTTCAATTCAGGAATTTACACTTATGGCAGATATGTTTCTCCTTTAAATAACATCTCTAAATGTCAGGTCATCACTGATTGAATGGTGTCTTTTAAAACTCATATTCTGGTGCCGTGCGCTCCCTCTGAAGCTGCAAGTAAGGTTTAAAACATCTGCAGGGTGGGTCGAGCGACCCCTTCTCCCTGAACGATATTTGTTGTAAAATATGCACCATCACAATGAGTGATCCAAGGCCCCCCATGTATTACTCCCAATTATATTAGTTTTTTTTTAATTAAAATGTGCAATCTCTCTTTGCCCACTGTCTTTTTTAAACTCTACATCTTGGACGAAAAACAAATGTTATTTCCACCTTAATCTTCCCTCCTGAGGTAATAACCATGCTACAATGGAGAAATCAATACTCTAGATTGGAATACTATCTTTGGCTTGGTACTAGCTCTACCTTTAACATTTTCCATACAAATAAAGATTTGTCTGCTTTTATAGAGTGGTTACTAAAACCATCCCTTTAAACTGTAGGTCTATACTGCAACAAATAAAATCTTACCCAAATTCACACATGAATAAAAAAACTCTTAAAGAATAATTTGTTCATATGATGAAAAGATTGAATAATATGTTCTACTCTCAGTGTGTTTTTAGGGTTATTTGATAGTTTCCTCTTTCTTTCTTTATAAATTAACCAATTGATTAATTCATGGCTAATAAATATTTTTCTTTCCGTATTTCTCGTTGGTGAATAAGTGTGTTTATGTGTAAACTCACTCACTCCCGTTTTCCTTCTCTCCCCCTCTGGTTGTCAAGCCACGACCCCCTCACGTTCTGCCGGACCATGCCAACTCCTCCGGCCTGTCTTCTCCTCCGCCACCTTCTCCTCAGTCCATCTGCTCTTGGATCCTTCCGCTGTAACTCTTTTCAGTGTCCCATCTGCTTTGCATTTCATCTCCTCCTTTACAGTCTCTACTTTGTTGCATGGAGGGCGTATTCCGCTCTCATGTCCCACACTCTGCTCTTGTGTCCAAATCTTGTGGCTCAGCTTGGAACTTCATGTCCTGTGGGGGACCGATGAGAGTGTGCCTTTTATGTCACCTGTAGTTCTGGATTCCTCAGGTGGAGATGGTTCAGCTCTGCTTCTCTGTCTGTTCGATGGAGGAGGAGGAGTCTTCCGTGGTGAGGTCTTTTGTCTGCTTTGAAGTTGGGGTCGTAGCGTTCTGACAGGCGGAGAGATAGAGAGAGAGAGATCTCGGGACGCATTATCTATAGTTAATTCTAACACACTGAGGTAAAATAAATCCAATCTTTCCCACTCTATTTTCCTAACCATACTATCTTTCTTTGATGTTAAATGTCATCTAAGCCCAGTTAATGTTTTCTAATAATTGTACCATATCCCTAAACATTGTTTTCACCCACTGTAACATGTTTACTCCAATTAACTCTTTCAGGAAACCACTTTCTTCCATAAATTTAAATACCTAGATGCTTCAAGCACCACATATTTCACACACTATAAAGGAACGTCTCCATATTTTCTCCATCACTTTAAATCTCACTGTTATTTAGAACATAAGTAACTTTGGTGACTGGACATATCTGCAATGTCGCCACTGTCTGCTAGGAAAAAATGTTCATAGAGTTTGTACGTACAAAGCTGTACTTTTGGGTTAGTAGCCTGTTTCAACTGTAATCATTTTCAATAATTCTACTCAGGTCACCGGTCGGTTGTTCATAAACTTAACAGGGGTGTTTCTGGTACAGACTAAAACATGGATCCAGTGTATTTAGAGATTCCCCTAATCTGTAAATCCCCATCACTTACATATCCCGATCACTTAAACCCATCTCATCATTTGATACAAGAACTGCATATAGGGGGGGTGAATCATCTTGATTATAACCGCCTCTTTTTTGGGACCGAGTATTTCTAACTCCTCCTCTTGTTGCTCAGCTGATCTTTTGGCTCTGAGGATAAGTGAAAGTCTGTGAAACACAGCTGGAGTCTTGTTAGTGATGTGGGCATTCTCTATGAGTGAACTAATGGTTCCATGTTTTACTTGATATTGTACTACCCATCCAACCAACAAGGTGCCAAGTGTAATGAGCACAATCAACAATGCTATTCTGACTCTTATCCCTAGGGGACCCCACAATTGGTTTGGCTTTGTTCTCGTCATCATCTCTATTTTATCCCTGGTTGTGTCCGTTACAGAATTTAAATAATGAGTCCAAAAATAACATACAAAAAATTGGACTCTTTTTCAGATGTAAGACAAAAAAAATAGGTTTTCACATTAATGTACAATCTATAAAAATCTATAGACAATTTGTCTTTTGAGCTGTTTCTATCTTTATCTTATTTCTATTTATTGTTTTGTTCCAGCTCTGCCAAATCAGTCCTAACTCTCAATAATGTTCTGGAAGTTGCCAGTGAAGGGTGACAATGTGTGAGGTGGTGTCAATTTGCTCCTTTTTCTTTACCTTTAAACCGGAGCGCGTGTGAAGTTTGTTACAACTTTCACACTTCCGTCCACCGGGGATGAGCCCACTGTCTTTTGTGAACTTTCACCCTCACCCAATCACCTGGCCGAACAGGAGTCTCTTCTGGTGTCTCGTCTGGTATCTCTGTAGTTTTCCTAGCCTGTGTAGACAAAACTTGGATAATATTACTCAGAGTTCTGACATATTCATCCACTTCTATTTGTCTAATATCTAAAACTGGACCACTCCCTCCTTGGAGAAGGCCCAAGCTTCGGCATACCTCTTGTTGTTGTATGACCTATTGTTTACTACATGTTATTATTTATTAACTACAACGTCACTGAAATCAACATATCTGTATAATCATGACACTCCCTCCTTTGAGCATAAAATGCTCAATGAATATTGTAATGATTACCGTATTATGAACAGGACATGGAAATCCCACAACGTTGCATTAAATAAATATAAATTCTCTGTGTACCCACAAGGCGTACAA